>NC_064836.1:1200000-1515371 GCF_024166365.1 Elephas maximus indicus
TCACCCTTAACCTAAACTTCACACTAACCCTAAACCTAACCTAACGCTGACCCTAGACATAACGCCTAACTCTAAGCGAACCCTAAACCTATCCTTAACACGAACCTGAACACAAACCCAAACCCTAGCCCTCACCATAAAAATAACCCTCACCCTATCCTGAACTTCATCCAAACACTAACCATAACCTTAACCCTAAACCTAGACCTAACCCAAACCCTAACCTTAAACCTAACTCTAAGAATAACGCTAGTCCATCTGTAACCCTAAACTGAACACTTACAATAGCCATGAACCTAACCCTAAAATAATCCTAATCCTAACCCTAGACCTAATCCTAACCCTAACTCTAACCTTTACCCTAAATAGAACACTAAGTCTAACCCTCAACATGGAACTAAACCTAATTCTTACCCTACACCTAACCCTAATCCTAAACCAAACCCTAACTCTGACTATAACCCTAATCATAACAACTACCCTAAACCCTCACCTTAACTGTAAAACTAACCGTAACCCTCACCCTAAATCCTAACCGTATCCCACAACCCTAACCCTAATGCTATCCCTAACCCTAACCCTAACATTAACCTGAAACCCCTGAGCCCTAATGATAAACCTAACCCTAACACAAACCCTAACCCTAACACCAAAGCCTAGCAAAAACCTTAACCCTAACTCTCACCCTAACTCTAACACTAACCCGAAACCGAATCATGAACCTAACCCTAAGCCTAAACCAAACCTAACCATGACCAGAACCGCAAGGCCTAACCGGAACCCTCACCCAAACCCTAACCATAAATTACACCTCTAACCCCTAACGCCTTATCATAACGATAATCCTAACCCTAACCAACCCTAACCCTAAAACTAACCCTCACCCCAACCACAAAGCCTAACACAACCGTGACCCTAACCCTAAACGTAACACTAAACTTAACCCTAACCTTAAATCTAACCCTAACCCTAAAACTGAACACAACTCCTGAACGTAACCCTAACCCTGAACATAACCTTAACACTAACCTGAAAACAAGCCCAAACCTTAGCCATAACCCTAACCCTCACCCTATCTTAAACTTCACCCTATCCCTAACCTAAAACTCACCCTGACTTTAACCCTAACCCTACCCATAAACCTAACCCTCACCTTAACCTTGGCCCACCTGTAACCCGAAACCTAACCCTTACAATAACTCTGACCCTAATCCTCGCCCTAAACCTAATTCTAATTCTAACCCTGACCCTAACCCTAACCTAACCTTGACCCTATCTTTAAGCCTACCATAAACTTAAACCTAACCCTAACCCTTAACCTTAACTCTAACCCTAACCCTAGCCCTAACCCTAACCTTAACGGTAACACTTACCCAAAACCCTCACCTTAACTGTAAATGTAACTCTAACTCTTACCCTAACCCTAAACTTAACCCTAATAAGAACCTTAACCTAAACCTAACTGAAACAGTAACCCTTAACCCTAACTCTAATCCTAATCCTTAGCCTAAAACTAACCTTAACCCTAAACCTAACCCTAAGCACTGACCCTAACTCTAACCCTAACCCTAAGCCGAACCCTCACCCTTAACCAGAATTTCACCCTAAGCATAACGCTAAGCGTACCCTAACTTCATTCAAACCCGAACCCTAAGCAAAACTAACACTAACACTACACGTAACCCTAACCCTAACCCTGACTCTGACCTGAACCCAAACCCCTAACCCCTACCCTCTCTCTTAACATAAACTTCTCTGTAACCCTAACCCTAAAACTAAACGTAACACTAAATCTCCCCTAACCCTGACTGTACCATAAACGTAACCCTAACTCTAAACTCAAAACTAACCCTGACCCTAACTCTAACTCTAACCCTAATCCTAACCCTAAAACTTACCCTACACACTCAGCTTCAATGGAAACCTAGCACTAACCCTCATCTTACCATCTAAACCTAACCTCAACCCTTAACCTAACCCTATCTATAACCTTCACCTAGCCCTAAACCTAAACATGACTTAACCCTAACACTAACCCTAACCCTAAATCTAAACCTAACCTTAACCCTAAACTTAATCCTAACCTAAGCTCTAACCCTAACCCCTAACGCTAACCCTAAGCTCAACCCTCACCCTTCAATTAAACTTTACCCCAGCTGTAGCCCTAACCCTAAGCCGAACCCTAAACCTGACCCTAACATTAACCCAAACACCTAACCCTAACCCTAAGCCTAATTCTAAACCTAACCCTAACCTTAACCCAAATGCCTAACCCTAACCCTCATCCTTAACCTAAACTTCACCCTAAACCTAAGGCTAACCCTAACCCTGAAAGTAAAGCTAACCCTTAACTATCCCCTAACTCTAGCCCTGACCCTAAACCTAATGCTAACCCTAGCCCTGACAGTAACACCCGAAAACATCAGCTTAATGTAAACTTAACACTAACCCTCCCATGAACCCCTAACCCTAACCCTACCCCGCATCCTACACCTAACCCAGACCTAACCCTAACCCTTTCTCTAACCCTAAATTAACCCTAACCTTAACTCTACCCTAACCCTAACAATAACTCTAAACCTGACCATAACCATAATCCTAAACCCTAGCACTAACTCTAACTCTAAATCTAACCCTAAGCTAGCCCTACCCTTTACCGTAAACCTAGCCTTAACCCTAACCTTACCCCTACCCATACCCTAACGCTATACCTAACCCGAACACTAACCTTAACCCTACTCTAACCTTAAGCCTAACCCTGACTAGTAACTGAAACTTCACCCTAACCCTAAGCCTAACTCTAACTCTAACCCTAACCATAACAGTTACCCTAAACCCTCGCCTTAACTGTAAACCTAACCCTAACCCTCACCCTAATCCTTAACCGTATCCCCAACCCTAAACCTAACGCTATCCCCAAACTTATCCCTAACCCTAACCCTAATAAGAACAGTAACCCAAATCTAACCCTAACCCTAATATTAAACCTAAACTTAAATCTACCCTAACCATAAACCTAACCCTAACACCCTAAACCTAACGTCTAACACCGTCTATAATCCTAACCCTTATCATAACCCTCACCCTTAACCTAAACTTCACACTAACCCTAAACCTAACCTAACGCTGACCCTAGACATAACGCCTAACCCTAACCAAACCCTAAACCTATCCTTAACACTAACCTGAACACAAACCCAAACCCTAGCCCTCACCATAAAAATAACCCTCACCCTATCCTGAACTTCATCCAAACACTAACCATAACCTTAACCCTAAACCTAAAGCTAACCCAAACCCTAACCTTAAACCTAACTCTAAGAATAACACTAGTCCATCTGTAACCCTAAACCAAACACTTACAATAGCCCTGAACCTAACCCTAATCTTAATCCTAATCCTAAACCTAGACCTAATCCTAACCCTAACCCTAACTCTAACCTTGACCCTAAATAGAACACTAAGTCTAACCCTCAACTTGGACCTAAACCTAAATCTTACCCTACACCTAACCCTAACCCTAACCCTAACTCTAACTCTAACGCTAATCATAACACTTACCCTAAACCCTCACCTTAACTGTAAAACTAACCGTAACCCTCACCCTAACCCCTAACCGTATCCCACAACGCTAACCCTAATGCTATCCCTAACCCTAACCCTAACACTAACCTGAAACCCCTGAGCCCTAATGATAACCCTAACCCTAACCCAAACCCTAACACCAAAGCGAAAGCCTAGCAAAAACCTTAAGCCTAACTCTCACCCTAACTCTAACACTAACCCGAAACCTAATCATGAACCTAACCCTAACCCTAAACCAAACCTAACCATGACCAGAACCACAAGGTCTAACCGGAACCCTCACCCAAAACCTAATCCTAAACTACACCTCTAACTCTAACACCTTACCATAACCATAATCCAAACCCTACCCAACCCTAACCCTAAACCTAACCCTCACCCCAACCACAACGCCTAACACAACCATAACCCTTACCCTAACCGTAACACTAAACTTAACCCTAACCTTAAATCTAACCCTAACCCTAAAACTAAATACAACCCATGAACTTAACCCTAACCCTGAACATAACCTTAACACTAACCTGAAAACAAGCCCAAACCTTAGTCATAACCCTAACCCTCACCCTGTCTTAAACTTCACCCTATTCCTAACCTAAAACTCGCCCTAACTTTAACCCTAACCCTACCCCTAAACCTAACCCTCACCTTAACCTTGGCCCACCTGTAACCCTAAACCTAACCCTTACAATAACTCTGACCCTAATCCTCACCCTAAACCTAATTCTAATCCTAACCCTGACCCTAACCCTAACCTAACCTTAACCCTATCTTTAAGCCTACCATAATCTTAAACCTAACTCTAACCCTAACCCTAATCTTAACTGTAACACTTACCCAAAACCCTCATCTTAACTGTAAATGTAACTCTCACTCTTACCCTAACCCTAAACTTAACCCTAATTATAACCCTAACCTAAACCTAACTGAAATGCTAACCCTTAACCGTAACTCTAACCCTAATCCTTAGCCTAAACCTAACCTTAACCCTAAACCTAACCCTAACCACTGACCCTAACTCTAACCCTAAGCCTAAGCCGAACCCTCACCCTTAACCAAAATTTCACCCTAAGCATAACTCTAAGCCTACCCTAACTTCATTCAAACCCTAACCCTAAGCAAAACTAACACTAACACTAAACCTAACCCTAACCCTAAACCTAACCCTAACCCTGACTCTAACCTGAACCCAAACCCCTAACCCTAACCCTCTCGCAGAACATAAATTCACTGTAACCCTAAACACTAAATCTCCCCAACCCTGACCCTAACCATAAACATAATCCCAACACTAAACTTAAACCTAACCCTGACTCTAACTCTAACTTTAACCCTAAAACTTACCCTACACACTCAGTTTGAATGGAAACCTAGCACTATCCCTCACCCTAACATCTAAACCTAACCCCAACCCCGAACCCAACCCTATCTCTAACTAAAAACTAGTCCTAAACCTAACTATGACTTAACCCTAACACTTACCCTAACTCTAAACCTGACCTTAACCCTAACCTTAATTCTAACCTTAACCCTAACCCTAACCCCAACACTAACCCTAAGCTCAACACTCACCCTTAACTTAAACTTCACCCTAACCCTAACCCTAAACCAAACACTAACCCTAACCCTAAACCTAACCTTAAACCTGACCCTAACATTAACCCAAACACTTAACGCAAAACCTAACACTAAGCCTAACCCTAAATGTAACCCTAACCTTAACCTAAACACCAAAGCCTAATCCTAACCCTCATCCTTAACCTAAACTTCACCCTAAACCTAAGCCTAACCCTAACCCTAAAATTACACCTAACCCTAAACTATCCTCTAACTCTCGCCCTAACCCTAACCCTAACTCTAACCCTAACCCTGGCAGTAACACCCTAAAACATCAGCTTAACTGTAAATGTAACACTAACCGTCACACGAACCCCTAACCCTTTCCCTAACCCTATCACTCATCCTAACCCTAACCCTGACCTAAACTTAATCCTTACCCTAACCCTAAACTTAACCCTAACCTTAACCCTAACCCTAAACCTAACAATAACTCTAAACCGGACCCTAACCCTAACCCTAAACCCTAGATCTAACTCTAACTCTAAACCTAACCCTAACCCTAACCTGGCCCCACCCTTTACAGTAAAGCTAGCCTTAACCCTAACTTACCCCTACCCTAACCCTAAACCTAACCCTTACAATATCAATAACCCCTAGCAGGGTCCTGCCTAGTCTCTCCCACCTCATCACTCCTTACAAAGAGCCCTGCTTTGTCTCTCCCACCTCCTCACTCTCTATGCAGGACTCTGCCTTGTTCTCCCACCTCTTCACTCCCTACACAGGGCCCTGGCTAGTGTCTCCCATCTTCTCACTCCATACACAGCTTTCTGCCTGTTCTTTCCCACTTCCTCACTTCCTACACGGAGCCCTGCCTGGTCTCTCCCACCTCCTCACTCCCTACACCAGTCCCTGCCTGATCTCTCCTACCTCCTCACTCCCTGCACAGGGCCCTGCCTGGTCTCTCCCACATCCTTACTCCATACAAAGGGACTTGCCTGATCTCTGGCCTCCTCACTCCCTGCACAGAGCCCTGCCTGGTCTCTCCCAACTCCTCACTCCCTATTCAGGTCTCTGAATGTTTCTCCCACCTCTTCACTCCCTACACAGGGCCCTGCCTGCTGTCTTCCATCTTCTCACTCCCTACACAAGTTTCTGCCTATTCTCTCTCACCCCCTCACTTGCTAAACACAGTCCTGCCTGTTCTTTCCCACCTCCTGACTCAGTACACAGGTCTCTGCCTGGTCTCTTCCAACTCCTCACTCCCTAGACAGGGCCCTGCCTGGTCTCTGCCACCTCCTCACTCCCTACACAGGTTTCTGACTGCTCCCTGCCACCTCCTCACTCCCTACACAGGGCCCTGCCTGGTATCTCCCACCTCCTCACTCCCTACACAGGGCTCTGTCTTTTCTCTCCCACCTCCTCAGTCCCTACACAGGTATCTGGGTGGTCTCTCCCACCTCCTCACTCCCTTAACAGGGCCCTGATGATCTCTCCCACCTCCTCACTCCCTAAACAGGACCCTGCCTGGTCTCTCCACCTCCTTACTCCCTACACAGGGCTCTGGCTAGTCTCTCCTACATCCTCACTCTTTATACAGCATCCTACCTGGTCTCTCTCACCTCCTCACTCCCTATGCAGGTCTCTGCCTGGTCTCTCCCACCTCCTCACTCCCTACACAGGGCCCTGCCTGGTCTCTCCTAACGCCTAACTCCCTACACAGGTCCCTGACTGGCCTCTCTCACCTCCTCACTCCCTTTACAGGGCCCTGATGATCTCTCCCACCTCCTCACTCCCTAAACAGGGCCCTGCCTGGCCTCTCCCACATCCTCAATTCACACAGGGCCCTGCCTCCTCTCTCTCACATCCTGACTGCACACACAGGGCCCTAACTGGTCCCTCCCACCTTCTCCATCCCTACACAGGTCTCTGCATGGTTCTCCCACCTCCCCATTCCCTACAAGGGTCTCTGCCTGTTCTCTCCCACCTCTTCAATCCCTAGACAGGGCCCTGCCTCTTCTCTCCCACTTCCTCACTCCCTACTCAGGGCCCTGCCTGGTATTTCTAACCTCCTCAGGCCATACACAGGGCCCTGCCTGGTCTCTCCCAAATCCTCACTCCCTACACAGGTCTCTGACTGCTCCCTGCCACCTCCTCACTCCCTACAAAGGGCCCTGCCTGGAATCTCCCACCTCCTCACACCCTACCCAGGGTCCTGCCTAGTCAATCCCACCTCCTCACTCCCTACGCAGGGCTCTGCCTGTCCTCTCTCGCCTTCTCACTCCCTATGCAGGACTCTGCCTGGTTCTCCACCTCTTCGCTCCCTACACAGGGCCTTGCCTGGTCTCTCCTACCTCCTCACTCCCTACACAGTTCTCTGCCTGTTCCCTCCCATTCCTCAATCCCTACACAGGTCTCTGGGTGGTCTTTCCCACCTCCTTACTACATACACAGGTGTTAGCCTGTTTTCTCCCTCCTCCTCGCTCCCTACACAGGGCCCTGATGTTCTCTCGCACCTGCTCACTCCCTAAACAAGCCACTGCCTGGTCTCTCCACCTCCTTACTCCCTCCACAGGGCCCTGCCTGGTCTCTCCCACCTCCTCACTCCCTACACAGGGCCATGCCTGGCCTCTCCCACCTCCTCACTCCCTACACAGGGCTCTGCCTGGTCTCTATCACCCCCTCACTCCCTACACAGGGTCCTGCCTTACCTCTCCCACCTCCTCAGTCCCTGCACTGTGTTTCTGGCTGTTATCTCCCTTCTTCTCACTCCCTACACAGGGCTGTGCTTGTTCTCTCCCATCTCCTCACTCCCTATACAGGGCCCTGCCTGGTGTATCCCATCTGCTCACTCCCTGCACAGGGCCCTGATGATCTCTCCTACATCCTCACTCCCTACACAGGGCCCTGCCTGGCATCTCCACCTCCTTACTCCCTACACACAGACCTGCCTGGTCTCTCCCACATCCTCACTCTGTACACAGGGTCCTACCTGGTCTCTCCCACCTCCTCACTCCCTACACAGGGCCCTGCCTGGTCTCTCCTAACACCTCACTTCCTACACAGGGCTCTGCCTGATCTCTCCCACATCCTGACTCCCTACTCTGGTATCTGGGTGGTCTCTCCCAACTCCTCACTGTGTATGCAGGGCCTTACCTGTTCTCTATCACCTCCTCACTCCCTACACAGGGCCCTGATGGTCTCTCCCACCTCCTCACTCCCTACACAGGGTCCTGCCTGGTCTCTCCCACTTCCTCAATCCCTACACAGGTCCCTGACTGGTATCTCCACCACCTTACTTCCTACACACAGCCTTGCCTGTTCTCTTCCACATCCTCACTCTGTACACAGGGTCCTACCTGGTCTCTCTCACCTCATCACTCCCTACACAGGGCCCTGCCTGGTCTCTCCTAACACCTCACTCCCTACACAGGGCTCTGCCTGGCCTCTCCCACCTCCCCACTCCCTACACAGGGCCCGGCCTGGTCTCTCCTTCTTCTCAATCCCTACACAGGTCTCTGCCTCTTCTCTCCAAGATACTCACTCCCTACACTGGGCCCTGCCAGGTCTCTCCCACCTCCTCAGTCCCTTCACAGGTCTTTGCCTGGTCTCTCCCACATCTCTGCCTCTTCTCTCCTGCATCCTCACTCCCAACATAGGGCCCTGCCTGGTCTCTCCCACCTTCTCACTCCCTACACAGGACGCTGCCTGGCCTCTCCCACCTCCTCAGGACCTACACAGGTCCCTGCCTGGTCTCTTCCAGCTCCTCACTCCCTACACAGGTGTCTGCCTGGATTCTCCCACCTCCTCACTCCTTACACAGGGCCCTGCCTGGTATGTCCCTCCTCCTCACTCCCTACAGAGGGCCCTGCCTGGTGTCTCCCTTCTGCTCACTCCCTACATATGTCTCTGTCTGTTCTCTCCCACCTCCTCACTCTCTACACAGGGCCCTGCCTGATCTCTGGCACATTCTCACTCCCTACACAGGACCTGTGTGGTCTCTCCCAACACCTCACTCCCTCCACAGGGCCCTGCCTGGATGCTCCCTCCCCCTCACACCCTACCCTGCACAGGGTCCTGCTTGGTCTCTCCCACCTCATCACTCCTTACACAGGGCCTGCCTGGTCTCTCCCATATCCTCACTCCCTATACTTGGCTCTGCCTGGTCTCTCCCATCTCCTCACTCCCTAAGCAGGACTCTGCCTGGGTCTCCCTCTTCTTCACTCCCTACACAGGGCCCTGTCTGCTGTCTCCCATCTTCTCTATGCACAGAGCCCTGCCTGGTCTGTCCCACCTCCTCACTCCCTACATTCTTCTCTGCCTGTTCTCTCCCACCTCCTAACTCCCTGCACAGGGCCCTGCCTGGTCTCTCCCATATCCTTACTCCATACAGGGACATGCCTGATCTCTGGCCAACTCACTCCCTACAGAGGGCCCTTCCTGGTCTCTCCCATCTCCTCACTCCCTATGCAGGTCTCTGAATGGTTCTCCCACCTCTTCACTCCCTACACAGGGCCCTGCCTGCTGTCTACCATCTTCTCAATCCCTACACAGGTTTCTGCCTATTCTCTCCCACCTCCTCACTCCCTACACAGGTCTCTGCCTGGCCTCTCCCACTTCCTCACTCCCTACACAGGTCCCTGCTTCGTCTCTCCCACCTCATCACTCCTTACACAGGGCCCTGCCTGGTCTCTCCTACATCCTCACTCTTTACACAGCATCCTACCTGGTCTCTCTCACCTCCTCACTCCCTATGCAGGTCTCTGCCTGGTCTCTCCTAAGGCCTAACTCCCTACACAGGTCCCTGCCTGACCTCTCCCACCTCCTCACTCCCTAGACATGGCCGTGCCTGGTTGCTCCCAGCTCCTCACTCCCTACTCAGGGCCCCGCCTTTTCTCTCCCACCTCCTCCATCCCTGTAAAGGTCTCTGCCTGGTCTGTCCCACCTCCTTACTCCCTACAGAGTTCTCTGCCTGTTCTCTTCCACATCCTCACTCCTTACACAGGGCCCTTCCTGGTCCCTCCCACCTCCTCACTTCCTACACCTGTCCCTGCCTGGTCTCTTCCATCTCCTCTCTCCCTACTCAGGGCCCTGCCTGGTCTCACCCACCTCCTCACTCCCTACAAAGGTCTCTGTCTGGTCTCTCAGCTCTTCACTCCCTACACAGGTTTCTGTCTCTTTTGTCCCACCATCTTACTCCCTATACAGTGCCCTGCCTGGTCTCTCACTCTCTATACAGGGCCCTGCATGGTCTCTCCCACCTCCTGACTCCCTTCACAGTGCCCAGCCTAGTCCCTCCCACCTCCTCACTCCCTACACAGGTTAGGGTTTACGGTTTAGTTTAGTGTTAGGGTTATGGTTCGGGATCGGGTTTAGGGGTTAAGGTTAGGTTTTAGGGTTTAGTGTTCGAGTTTAGGGTCAGGGTCAGTTTTTAGTGTCAGGGTCAGGGTTTATGGTCAGGGTTTAGGGTCAGGGTCAGGGTTAGGGGTTAGGGTCAGGGTTAGGTTTAGGGTTTGTTTTTATGGTTAGGGTTTAGGGTTTAGGATTAGGGTTGGGGTAAGGTTAGGGCTATGTGTTAGGGCTAGGGGTTAGGGTTTAGTGTTTAGTGATAGAGTTTAGGGTCAGGGTCAGAGTCAGTGTTTAGTGTCAGGGTCAGAGTTTAGGGTCAGGGTTAGGGTCACGGTCAGGGTTAGGGTCATGGTCAGGGTTTAGGGTCATTGTCACGGTTTAGGGTCAGGGTCTGGGTCAGGGTTAGGGGTTAGAGTCAGGGTTAGGTTTAGGGTTTGGGTTTAGGGTTAGGATTTAGGGTTTAGGGTTAGGGCTAGGGTTAGTTTTAGAGGTTAGAGGTTAGGGTTAGGGTTAGGGCTAGGGCTAGGGCTTGGTGTTAGGGCTAGGTCTAGGGCTAGGGTTTTAGGGCTAGAGTTTAGGGTTAGGGTTAGGGTTTTGGGTTAGGCTGATGGTTAGAGTTTAGGGTTAGGGTTCATGGTTAGTGTTAGGGTTAGTGTTAGGGTTTAGGGTTAGGGTTTAGGGTTAGCAGTTAGTGTTAGGGTTAGTGTTCAGGGTTAGGGTTAGTTTTTAGGGTTTGGGTTTAGGGTTAGTGGTTAGTGTTAGGGTTAGTGTTCAGGGTTAGGGTTAATGTTTAGGGTTAGGTTTTAGGGTTCGAGTTAGTGTTAGGGTTAGGGCTAGGGCTAGGACTTGGGCTAGGGCCTAGGGCTAGGGCTAGTGATATGGTTTGTGTTTAGGGTTCGGGTTTGGGTTCACGTTAGGCTTCGGTTTAGGCTTCGGGTTAGGATTTGGGTTAGGGCTTTGGGTAAGGGTTATTGTTAGGTTCAGGGCTATTGTAAGGGTTAGGTTTAGGGTTACAGGTGGACTAGCGTTATGATTAAAGTTTAAGTTTAGGGTTTGGGTTAGGTTTAGATTTAGGGTTAGGGTTTGGATGAAGTTTACGATATGGTGAGTGTTATTTTTAAGGTTAGGGCTAGAGTTTGGGTTCGTGTTCAGGTTAGTGTTAAGGTTAGGTTTAGCGTTTGGATTAGGGTTAGGGGTTATGTTTGGGGGTAGGGTTATGTTTAGATTTAGGGTTAGTGTGAAGTTTAGGTTAAGGGTGAGGTTTACAGTTAGGGTTAGGGTAAGGGTGAGGGTTAGGGTCAGAGTTATTGTAAGGGTTAGGTTTAGGGTACTACAGGTGGGCCAAGGTTAAGTTTAGGGTTTGATTTAGGGGTAGGGTTAGGGTTAAAGTTAGGGTGAGCTTTAGCTTAGGGATAGGGTGAAGTTTAAGATAGGCTGAGGGTTAGTTTTAGGGTTATGGTTAAGGTTTGAGTTTGGTTTCAGGTTAGTGTTAAGGTTATGTTTAGGGTTGGGGTTAAGTTTACGGGTTCTTTTTAGTTTTAGGGTTAGGGTTAAATTTTAGGTTAGGGTTAAGTTTAGTGTTATGGTTAGGATTAGGGTCACGGTTTGTGTTAGTCTTTGTCGTTTGGGTGAGGGTTAGGTTTAGGGTTCGGGTTGGGTAGGGTTAGGATTATGGTTATGGTAAGGTGTTAAGGGTTAGAGTTTTAGTTTAGGGTTAGGGTTTGGGTGAGGGTTCCGGTTAGTCATTGTGGTTCTGGTCATGGTTAGGTTTGGTTTAGGGTTAGGGTTAGGTTTATTATTAGGTTTCAGGTTAATGTTAGAGTTAGAGTTAGGGTGAGACTTAGGGTTAAGGTTTGGGTTAGGCTTTGGTGTTAGGGGTTAGGGTTTGGGTTAGGGGTTAGGGTTATCATTAGGGCTTAGGGGTTCAGGTTAGTGTTAGGGTTAGGAATAGCATTAGGGTTAGGGTTGGGGGATTCGGTTAGGGGTTAGGGTGAGGGTTGCGGTTAGTTTTACAGTTAAGGTGAGGGTTTAGGGTCAGTGTTATTCTTAGGGTTAGAGTTAGGGTTAGGTTCAGGGTTAGGGTTAGGTGTAGGGTAAGATTTCGGTTTAGGTTCAGGTTTAGAATTAGAGTTAGTGTTCTATTTAGGATCAAGCTTAGAGTTAGGGTTAGGGTTAGGATTAGGGTTAGGTCTAGGGTTAGGTTCAGGGCTAATGTAAGGCTTAGTTTTAGGGTTACAGGTGGAGTAGTGTTATGGTTAGAGTTTGGTTTAAGGTTAGGGTTTGGGTTAGGTTTAGGTTTAGGGTGAAGGTTAGGGTTAGTGTTGGATGAACCTTAGGACGGGGTGAGCGTTATTCTTATGATTAGGGCTGAAGTTTGATTTTGTGTTCAGGTTAGTGTTAAGGTTAGTTTTAGGGTTCGGGTTAGTGTTAGGAGTTACGTTTAGGGTTAGTGTTAGGTTTAGGTTCAGGGTTAGAGTGATGTTTAGGTTCATAGTGAGGGTCAAGGTAAGGGTTAGGATTACGGTGAGGATTATACTTAGTGTTAGAGTTTATGTTTAGGGTGTTAGGGTTAGGTTTATGGTTAGGGTAGGGTTAAGTTTAGGGTTAATGTAAGGGTTAGTATTAGATTAGTGTTACTGTTCGTGTTTGGGTTAGGGTTAGGGATAAGTTTAGGGATAGCGGCAGGTTTAGGGTTGGGGATTCGGTTAGGGGTTCGGGTGAGGTTTAGTGTTAGGTTTACAGTTAAGGTGAGGGTTTAGGGTAAGTGTTATGGTTAGGGTTAGAGTTAGAGTTAGGGTTAGGGTTAGGGTGAATTTTCAGTTAATAGTGAGGGTTAGGGTAAGGGTTAGGGTTAAGGTTAGAGTTAGGATTAATATTAGTGTTAGGGTTAGGTTTAGGGTTAGGGATAGGATAGGGGTAAGGTTAGGGTTGAGGCTAGGTTTACGGTCAAGGGTACGTCTAGGTTAGGGTTAGGATTAGGTGTAGAGTTAGAGTTAGTGCTAGGGTTTAGGGGTAGGGTTCGGGTCAGGTTTAGAGTTTTTGTTAGTGTTAGGGTTAGGGTAGAGTTAAGGTTAGGGTTAAGTTTAGGGTTAGGGTAAGGGTTATGTTTAGGTCAGGGTTAGGGTTAGGGATAGGGTTAGGTTTAGGGAAAGGGTTAGGGTTCGTGTGAGGGTTAGTGTTAGATTTACAGTTAAGCTGATGTTTTACAGTGTTACGGTTAGGGTCAGGGTTAGAGTTAGAGTTAGGGTTAGGGCTAGACTGAGGGGATAGTTTAGGGTTAGGTTTAATTTTAGGGTTCTGCTTATGTATAGGGTGAAAGTTAAGTTAAGATTAGCGTTAGGGTAAATATTAGAGTTAGGTGTTTGGGTTAAGGTTAGGATCAGGTTAGGGTTAAGTTTAGGGTTAGTGTTAGTGTCAGGGTTAGGTTTTGGTGTTTGGGTTAATGTTAGGGTTAGCTTTAGGGTTAGGGTTTAGTTTAAGGTTAGGGTCAGGGTGCAGTTTAAGTGTGAGGGTTGAGCTTAGGGTTAGTGTTAGGGGTTAGGGTTAGGGTTAAGGTTAGGATTAGGATTAGGGTTAAGATTAGTTTTAGGGTTAGGGTAAGTGTTACGGTTAAGTCATGGTTAGGTTTAGGGCTAGGTAAAGGTTAGAGATAAGATTAGGTTAAGGGTAGGGTTTAGGTTTAGATGTTAGTGTGAGGGTTAGTGCTAGGTTTCCATTTAAGCTGAGTGTGTAGGGTAAGTTTTAGGGTTAGGATTAGGGTTAGAGATAGATTTAGGGTCCGGGTTAGGATTATGTTTAAGGTTAGGGTTAGGTATATGGTTAGGATTAGGGTTAGGGTCAGGGTTGGGGAGATTTAGTATTATGTTTAGTTTTAGGGCTAGGGTTAGGGTGAAGTTTATGTTAAGCGTGAGGGTTAGGGTTAGGGTTAGGGGTAAGGGTTCAGGTTAGGGTCAGGGTTAGGGTTTGCGTTAGGTTTAGGGTTAGCTTTAGTTTTGGTTAGGGTTAGGATTTGAATGAAGTTAGGGTAGGTTTAGGGTTATGGGTAGGGTGAAATTTTGGTTAGAGTTATTGTTCGGGGTTAGGGTTAGGTTTGAGTTTATCGTAGGGTTAAAGTTAGGGTTAAGGTTAGGTTAGGGTTATGGTCAGGGTTAGGATTAGGATTAAGTTTAGGGTGAGGGTTAGGGTCCGAGTTATTGTAAGGGTTAGTTTTAGGGTTCCAGGTGGGCCAATGTTAAGGTTAGGGTTAGGTTTAGGGGTAGGGATAGGTTTAGAATTAGGTTAACATAAACTTCACCCTAACCCTAGCCCTAAAACTAAACATAATTAGAATTAGGGTGAGCTTTAGGTTAGGGATAGGGTGAAGTTTAAGTTAGGGTGAGGGTTAGGGTTAGGGTTATGGCTAAGGTTTGGGTTAGTTTTCAGGTTCGTGTTAAGGTTGTGTTTCGTGTTAGGGTTAAGTTTACGGGTTCTGTTTAGTTTTAGGGTTAGGGTTATGTTTAAGGTTAGGGTTAAGTTTAGTGTTACAGTTAGGGTTAGGGTTACTTTTTGTGTTAGGCGTTGTGGTTGGGGTGAGGTTTAGGTTTAGGGTTAGGGTTGGGTAGGGTTAGGATTATGGTTACGGTAAGGTGTTAGGTGTTAGAGGTGTAGTTTAGGGTTAGGGTTTGGGTGAGGGTTCCGGTTAGGCATTGTGGTTCTGGTCATGGTTAGGATTGGTTTAGGGTTAGGGTTAGGTTTATGATTAGGTTTCGGGTTAGTGTTAGAGTTAGAGTTCGGGTGAGAGCTACCTTTAAGGTTAGGGTTAGGTTTTGGTGTTATGGGTTAGGTTTGGGGTTAGGGTTAGGGTTATCATTAGGGCTTAGGTGTTCAGGTTAGTGTTAGGGTTAGGGATAGCATTAGGGTAAGGGTTGTGGGATACCGTTAGGGGTTAGAGTGAGTGTTACGGTTCGTTTTACATTTAAGGCGAGGGTTTAGGATAAGTGTCCCGATTATCGTTAGACATAGAGTTAGGGGTAGGTTTACGTTTAGGGTTAGGTGTAGGGTAAGATTTAGCTTTAGTTTCAGGTTTAGGGGTAGAGTTAGTGTTCTCTTTAGGGTCAAGGTTAGAGTTCGGGTTAGGGTTAGGATTAGGTCTAGGGTTAGGATTAGGTTTAGGGTTAGGTTGAGGGGTATTTTAAGGGTTAGGTTTAGGGTTACAGGTGGACTAGCATTATGGTTAGAGTTAGATTTAATGTTAGGGGTTGGGTTAGGTTTAGGTTTAGGTTTAGGACTAAGGTTAGCGTTAGGGTTTGGATGAAGTTTAGGATAGGGTGAGGGTTATTTTTAGGGTTAGGGCTAGACTTTGGGTTTGTGTTCATGTTAGTGCTAAGGTTAGGTTTAGGGTTCAGGTTAGGGTTAGTGGTTATGTTCAGATTAGGTTTAGGTTTAGGGTTAGTGTGAAGTTTAGGTTAAGGGTGAGGGTTAGGATAAGGGTTTGCATTAGGGTTTGGATTCTAGTTAGTGTTAGAGTTTAGGTTTAGGGTGTTAGGGTTAGGTTTATGGTTAGGGAAGGGTTAAGTTTAGGGTTAATGTTAGGGTTAGCGTTAGATTAGGGTTACTGTTCGTCTTCGGGTTAGGGTTAGGGATAATGTGAGGGATAGATAGCATTAGGTTTAGGGTTGGGGATACGGTTAAGGGTTAGGTTTAGGTTTACATTGAAGGTGAAGGTTTAGGGTAATTGTTATGGTTAGGGTTAGAGTTAGAGTTAGGCTTATGGTTAGGGTGAAGTTTCAGTTAATAGTCAGGGTTAGGGTTAAGGTTAGAGTTATGCTTAAGGTTAGTGTCAGGGTTAGGTTTAAGGTAGGGGTAAGGTTAGGGTTTAGGCTAGGTTTACGGTAAAGGGTAGGGCTAGGTTAGGGTTAGGGTTAGGTTTAGAGTTAGAGTTAGTGCTAGGGTTTAGGCTTAGGGTTAGGGTCAGGTTTAGAGTTATTGTGAGGGTTAGGGTTAAGTTCGAGTTAAGGTTAGTGTTAAGTTTAGGGTTAGGGTAAGGGTTAGGATTAGGTCAAGGTTAAGGTTAGGATTAGGGATAGGGGTAGGATTAGGGAAAGGGTTAGCGATTCATGTGATGGTTAGTGTTAGGTTTAGAGTTTAGCTGATGTTTTAGAGTGTTATGGTTAGGGGTATGGTTAGAGTTAGGGTTAGGGTTAGGTTTAGGGTTAGGGCTAGACTGAAGGGATAGTTTAGGGTTAGGTTTAGTTTCAGGTTAGGCTTAGGCTTACGTTTAGGGTGAAGCATACTTTAAGGATGAGGGTTAGGACTAGTGTTAGCGTTACGTGTTTGCGTTAAGGTTAGGGTTAGACTTAGGGTTAGTATTAGGGTCAGGTTTACATGTTTGGGTTAATGCTAGGGTCAGGTTTAGGCTTAGGTTTAGGGTTAGGGTTAGGGTTCAGTTTAGGGTTAGTGTTAGGGTGCATTTAAAGTTAAGGGCGAGTGTTGAGCTCACGTTAGCGTTAGGTGTTAGGGTTAGGGTTAAGGTTAGGATTAGGTTTAGGGTTAAGTTTAGGTTTATGCTTAGGTTTAGAGTACATGTTAGGGTTAAGTCATTGTTAGGTTTAGGGCTAGGTTAAGGTTAGAGATAGGGTTAGGTTAAGGGTTGGGGTTAGGTTTAGATGTTAGGGTGAGGGTTAGTTCTAGGTTTCCATTTAAGCTGAGTGTGTAGGGTAAGTTTTAGGGTTAGGATTAGGGTTAGGGTTAGAGTTAGGTTCAGGTTTGGGTTAGGTTTATGGTTAGGATTAGGGTTAGGGTCAGGGTTAGGCGGAGATTTAGTGTTATATTTAGTTTTAGGGTTAGAGTTAGGGTGAAGTTTATGTTAAGCGTGAGGGTTAGGGTTAGGGGTTAGGGTTCAGGTTATGGTCCGGGTTAGGGTTAGGTTTACATTTAGAGTTAGGTTTAAGTTTAGTTTTATTTTTGGTTAAGGTTAGGGTTTGAATGAAGTTAGGGGAGGTTTAGGGTCATGGTTAGGGTGAATTTTGGTTAAGAGTGAGGGTTCGGTTTAGGGTTAGGGTTAGGTTTACGTTTAAGGGTAGGCTTAGGCTAAGGATTAGGGTTAGAGTTAGGGTTAGGGGTTAGTGTTTCAGTTTGGTTTACGGTAGAGTTATATTTAGGGTTAAGATTAGGGTTAGGGTAAGAGTTAGAGTTACGTTTACAGTTAAGATGAGGGTTTTGGGTAAGTGTTAGGGTTAGGCTTAGTGCTAGGGTTAGGGTTAGAGTTAGGGTTAGGAGTTAGGGTTTGGTTTAAGATTATGGTAGGGTTAAGGTTAGGTTAGGGTAAGGTTAGGTTAGGGTTAGGATTAGCATTAGGTTTAGGGCGAAGGATAGGGTCAGAGTTATTGTAAGGGTTTGGATGAGGGTTACAAGTTGGCCAAGGTTAAGGTTAGGGTTAGGTTTAGGGTTAAAGTTAGGGTTAGCTTTAGGATAGAGATAGGGTGAAGTTTAAGATAGGGTGCGGGTTAGGTTTAGGGTTATGGCTAAGGTTTGCGTTAGTTTTCAGGTTATTGTTAAGGTTATGTTTAGGGTTAGGGTTAAGTTTACAGGTTCTGTTTAGTTTTAGGGTCAGGTTTAGATTTTAGGTTAGGGTTATTTACAGTGTTACTGTTAGGGTTAGGGTTATGGTTTGTGTCAGGCGTTGTGGTTGGGATGAGGGTTAGGTTTAGGGTTAGGTTTGGTTAGGGTTAGGATTATGGTTATGGTAATGTGTTAGGAGTTAGAGGTGTAGTTTAGGGTTAGGGTTTGGGTGAGGGTTTTGGTTAGGCATTGTGGTTCTGGTCATGGTTAGGTTTGGTTTAGGGTTAGGGTTAGATTTATGATTCGGTTTCGGGTTAGTGTTAGAGTTAGGGTGAGAGTTAGGGTTAAGGTTTGGGTTATGCTTTGGTGTTATGCGTTAGGGTTTGATTTCAGGTTCGGGTTATCCTTAGGGCTTAAAGGTTCAGGTGAGTGTTAGGGTTAGGCTTAGGGATAGCTTTAGGGTTAGGGTTCGGGATACAGTTAGGGGTTAGGTTGAGGGTTATGGTTAGTTTTACAGTTAAGGTGAGTGTTCAGGGTAAGTGTTATGGTTATGGTTAGAGTTAGGGTTAGGGTTCGGGTGAAGTTTCAGTTAATAGTGAGGGTTACGCTAAAAGTTAGGGTTAATGTTAGAGTTAGGGTTAAGGTTAGCGTTAGTGTTAGGTTTAGGGTAGGTAAGGTTAGGGTTAAGACTAGGTTTACGGTAAAGGGTTGGGCTGGGTTAGGGTTAGGGTTAGGTTTAGAATTATACTTAGTGCTGAGTTTAGGGTTAGAGTTAGGGTCAGGATTCGAGTTATTGTTTGGTTTAGGTATAGGTAGAGTTAAGGTTAGGTTTAAGTTTAGGTTTGGGGAAGGGTTAGGTTTACGTCAGCGTTAGGTTTAGGATTAGGGATCGGGTTAGGGTTTGTGAAAGGGTTAGGGGTTGGTCTGAGGGTAAGTGTTAGGTTTACAGTTAAGCTGATGTTTTAGGGTGTTATGGTTAGGGTCATTGTTAGGTTTAGCGTTCGGGCTAGAGTTAGGTGATAGTTTAGGGTTAGGTTTAGTTTTAGGGTTAGGCTTAGGCTTAGGTTTAGGGTGAAGTTTAGGTTAAGGATGAGAGTTATGTTTAGGGTTAGTGTTAGGGTTAGGTGTTTGGGTTAAGGTTAGGGTCAGGTTTATGTTTGCGTTTAGGGTTAGTGTTGGGTTCGTTTTAGGGTTAGTGTTTGGGTGAAATTTAAGTTAAGAGTGAGGGTTGAGCTTAGGGTTAGGGGTTAGGGTTAGGGTTAAGGTTAGTTTTAGGTTTAGGTTTAAGATTAGGTTTAGGGTTAGGTTTAGGGTAAGTGTTAGGGTTAAATCATGGTTAGGCTAGGGCATGGTTAAGGTTAGAGATAGGGTCAGGTTAAGGGTTGGGGTTAGGTTTAGATGTTAGGGTGAGGGTTAGTGCTAGGTTTCCATTTAAGTTGAGTTTGTAGGGTAAGTTTTAGGGTTGGATTAGGGTTAGAGTTAGGGTCAGGGTTAGGGTTAGGTTTATGGTTAGGATTTGGGTTACGGTCAGGGTTAGGGGGAGATTTAGTGTTATGTTTAGTTTCAGGGTCAGGGTTAGGGTGAAGTTTAGGTTAAGGATGAGGGTTAGGGTTAGGTTTAGTGTTAGGGTTAGGTGTTTGGGTTAAGGTTAGGGTCAGGTTAGGGTTAGGGTTAGGCTTACTGTTAGGGTTAGGTGTTTGGGTTAATGTTAGAGTCAGGTTTAGGGTTAGGTTTAGAGTTAGGATTAGGATTCGGTTTAAAGTTAGAGTTCGGGATAGGGTGAAGTTTAATTTAAGGGTGAGGGTTGAGCTTAGGGTTTGGGGTAGGGGTTAGGGTTCAGGTTAGGATTAGGTTTAAGGTTAAGGTTAGGTTTAGGGTCAGGTTTAGGGTAAGTGTTAGGATTAAGTCATGTTTAGGTGTAGGGCTAGGATAAGGTTAGAGATAGGGTTAGGTTAAGGGTTGGGTTTAGGTTTAGATGTTAGGGTGTGGGTTAGTGGTAGGTTTCCATTTAAGCTGAGTGTGTAGGGTAATTTTTATGGTTAGGATTAAGGTTAGAGTCAGGGTCAGGGTCAGGGTTAGGGTTAAGTTTAGGGTTAGTTTTATGCTTAGGATTGGGTTAGGTTCATGGTTGGGGGAGATTTAGTGTTATGTTTAGTTTTAGGATAGGGTTAGGGTGAAGTTGATGTTAAGCGTGCGGGTTAGGGTTAGGGCTAGGGGTTATTGTTCAGATTAGTGTCAGGGGTAGGGTTAGGGATAGGTTTAGGGTTTGTTTTAGTTTTGTTTAAGGTTAGGGTTTGAATAAAGTTAGGGTAGGTTTAGGGTTATGGTTAGGTCTGGGCTAAGGATTAGGGTTAGAGTTAGGGTTAGGGGTGTTTTGGTTAGGTTTAAGGTAGGGTTTTATTTAGGGTTAGGGTAAGAATTAGAGTTACGTTTACAGTTAAGGTGAAGGTTTTGGGTATGTGTTACGGTTAGGGTTAGGGTTAGAGGTAGGATTAGGGTTTAGGGTTAGGTTTAATTTTATGGTAGGGTTAAAGTTAAGGTTAAGGTTAGGTTAGAGTTAGGGTAGGGTTAGGATTAGGATTAGGTTTAGGGTGAGGTTTAGGGTCAGAGTTATCGTAAGGGTTAGGTGTAGGGTGACTGGTGGGCCAAGGTTAAGGTTAGTGTTAGGTTTAGGGGTAGGGTTAGGGTTAAAGTTAGGGTTAGCTTTAGGTTAGGGATAGGGTGAAGTTTAAGATACGGTGTGGGTTAGGGTGAGGGTTATGGCTAAAGGTTTGGGTAAGTTTTCAGGTTATTGTTAAGGTTACGTTTAGGGTTAGGGTTAAGTTTATGGGTTATGTTTAGTTCTGGGTTAGGGTTAGATTTTAGGTTAGGGTTAAGTTTAGTGTTACGGTTATGGTTAGGGTTACGGTTTGTTTTAGGCGTTGTGGTTGGGTTGAAGGTTAGTTTTAGCGTCAGGGTTGAGCAGGCTTAGGATTATGGTTATGATAAGGTGTTAGGGGTTAGAGGTGTAGTTTATGGTTAGGGTTTCGGTGAGGGTTCTGGTTAGGCATTTTGGTTCTGGTCATGGTTAGGTTTGGTTTAGGGTTAGGGTTAGGTTTATGATTAGGTTTCGGGTTAGTGTTAGATTTAGGGTGAGTGTTTGGTTTAAGGTTTGGGTTAGGCTTTGGTGTTAGGGGTTTGGTTTGGGTTAGGGTTATCGTTAGGGCTTAGGGTTTCAGGTTAGTGTTAGGGCTAGCATTAGGGTTAGTGTTGAGGGATACGTTTAGGGGTTCTGGTGAGGGTTACGGTTAGTTTTACAGTTAAGGTGAGGGTTTAGGGCAAGTCTTATGATTAGGGTTAGAGTTAGAGTTACGGTTAGGTTTAGGGTTAGGTTTAGATGTAGGGTAAGATTTAGGTTTACTTTCAGGTTCAGGGTGAGAGGTAGTGTTCTATTTAGGGTCAAGGTTAGAGTTAGGTTTAGGATTCGGTCTAGGGTTAGGATTAGGATTAGTTTTAGGGTTAAGTTCAGGGCTATTGAAATGCTTAGGTTTAGGGTTACAGGTGGACTAGCATTATACTTAGAGTTAGGTTTAAGGTTAGGGTTTGGGTTAGCTTTAGGTTTACACTTAAGATTAGGATTAGGGTTTGGATGAAGTTTAGGATAGGGTGAGGGTTATTTTTATGGTTTGGGCAAAGTTTGGTTTCGTGTTCAGCTTAGTGTTAAGGTTAGGTTTAGGGTTCGGTTTTGGGTTAGGGGTTATGTTAAGGGTTTGGGTTACGCTTTGGTTTAGGGTTAGTGTGAAGTTTAGGTTAAGGGTGAGGGTTAGGATAAAGGTTAGGATTAGGTTTATGGTAAGGTGTTAGTGGTTAGAGGTGTAGTTTAGGGTTAGGGTTTGGGTGAGGGTTCCGGTTAGGCATTGTGGTTCTGGTCATGGTTAGGATTGGTTTAGGGTTAGGGTTAGGTTTATGATTAGGTTTCGGGTTAGTGTTAGAGTTAGAGTTCGGGTGAGAGCTACCTTTAAGGTTAGGGTTAGGTTTTGGTGTTATGGGTTAGGTTTGGGGTTAGGGTTAGGGTTATCATTAGGGCTTAGGTGTTCAGGTTAGTGTTAGGGTTAGGGATAGCATTAGGGTAAGGGTTGTGGGATACCGTTAGGGGTTAGAGTGAGTGTTACGGTTCGTTTTACATTTAAGGCGAGGGTTTAGGATAAGTGTCCCGATTATCGTTAGACATAGAGTTAGGGGTAGGTTTACGTTTAGGGTTAGGTGTAGGGTAAGATTTAGCTTTAGTTTCAGGTTTAGGGGTAGAGTTAGTGTTCTCTTTAGGGTCAAGGTTAGAGTTCGGGTTAGGGTTAGGATTAGGTCTAGGGTTAGGATTAGGTTTAGGGTTAGGTTGAGGGGTATTTTAAGGGTTAGGTTTAGGGTTACAGGTGGACTAGCATTATGGTTAGAGTTAGATTTAATGTTAGGGGTTGGGTTAGGTTTAGGTTTAGGTTTAGGACTAAGGTTAGCGTTAGGGTTTGGATGAAGTTTAGGATAGGGTGAGGGTTATTTTTAGGGTTAGGGCTAGACTTTGGGTTTGTGTTCATGTTAGTGCTAAGGTTAGGTTTAGGGTTCAGGTTAGGGTTAGTGGTTATGTTCAGATTAGGTTTAGGTTTAGGGTTAGTGTGAAGTTTAGGTTAAGGGTGAGGGTTAGGATAAGGGTTTGCATTAGGGTTTGGATTCTAGTTAGTGTTAGAGTTTAGGTTTAGGGTGTTAGGGTTAGGTTTATGGTTAGGGAAGGGTTAAGTTTAGGGTTAATGTTAGGGTTAGCGTTAGATTAGGGTTACTGTTCGTCTTCGGGTTAGGGTTAGGGATAATGTGAGGGATAGATAGCATTAGGTTTAGGGTTGGGGATACGGTTAAGGGTTAGGTTTAGGTTTACATTGAAGGTGAAGGTTTAGGGTAATTGTTATGGTTAGGGTTAGAGTTAGAGTTAGGCTTATGGTTAGGGTGAAGTTTCAGTTAATAGTCAGGGTTAGGGTTAAGGTTAGAGTTATGCTTAAGGTTAGTGTCAGGGTTAGGTTTAAGGTAGGGGTAAGGTTAGGGTTTAGGCTAGGTTTACGGTAAAGGGTAGGGCTAGGTTAGGGTTAGGGTTAGGTTTAGAGTTAGAGTTAGTGCTAGGGTTTAGGCTTAGGGTTAGGGTCAGGTTTAGAGTTATTGTGAGGGTTAGGGTTAAGTTCGAGTTAAGGTTAGTGTTAAGTTTAGGGTTAGGGTAAGGGTTAGGATTAGGTCAAGGTTAAGGTTAGGATTAGGGATAGGGGTAGGATTAGGGAAAGGGTTAGCGATTCATGTGATGGTTAGTGTTAGGTTTAGAGTTTAGCTGATGTTTTAGAGTGTTATGGTTAGGGGTATGGTTAGAGTTAGGGTTAGGGTTAGGTTTAGGGTTAGGGCTAGACTGAAGGGATAGTTTAGGGTTAGGTTTAGTTTCAGGTTAGGCTTAGGCTTACGTTTAGGGTGAAGCATACTTTAAGGATGAGGGTTAGGACTAGTGTTAGCGTTACGTGTTTGCGTTAAGGTTAGGGTTAGACTTAGGGTTAGTATTAGGGTCAGGTTTACATGTTTGGGTTAATGCTAGGGTCAGGTTTAGGCTTAGGTTTAGGGTTAGGGTTAGGGTTCAGTTTAGGGTTAGTGTTAGGGTGCATTTAAAGTTAAGGGCGAGTGTTGAGCTCACGTTAGCGTTAGGTGTTAGGGTTAGGGTTAAGGTTAGGATTAGGTTTAGGGTTAAGTTTAGGTTTATGCTTAGGTTTAGAGTACATGTTAGGGTTAAGTCATTGTTAGGTTTAGGGCTAGGTTAAGGTTAGAGATAGGGTTAGGTTAAGGGTTGGGGTTAGGTTTAGATGTTAGGGTGAGGGTTAGTTCTAGGTTTCCATTTAAGCTGAGTGTGTAGGGTAAGTTTTAGGGTTAGGATTAGGGTTAGGGTTAGAGTTAGGTTCAGGTTTGGGTTAGGTTTATGGTTAGGATTAGGGTTAGGGTCAGGGTTAGGCGGAGATTTAGTGTTATATTTAGTTTTAGGGTTAGAGTTAGGGTGAAGTTTATGTTAAGCGTGAGGGTTAGGGTTAGGGGTTAGGGTTCAGGTTATGGTCCGGGTTAGGGTTAGGTTTACATTTAGAGTTAGGTTTAAGTTTAGTTTTATTTTTGGTTAAGGTTAGGGTTTGAATGAAGTTAGGGGAGGTTTAGGGTCATGGTTAGGGTGAATTTTGGTTAAGAGTGAGGGTTCGGTTTAGGGTTAGGGTTAGGTTTACGTTTAAGGGTAGGCTTAGGCTAAGGATTAGGGTTAGAGTTAGGGTTAGGGGTTAGTGTTTCAGTTTGGTTTACGGTAGAGTTATATTTAGGGTTAAGATTAGGGTTAGGGTAAGAGTTAGAGTTACGTTTACAGTTAAGATGAGGGTTTTGGGTAAGTGTTAGGGTTAGGCTTAGTGCTAGGGTTAGGGTTAGAGTTAGGGTTAGGAGTTAGGGTTTGGTTTAAGATTATGGTAGGGTTAAGGTTAGGTTAGGGTAAGGTTAGGTTAGGGTTAGGATTAGCATTAGGTTTAGGGCGAAGGATAGGGTCAGAGTTATTGTAAGGGTTTGGATGAGGGTTACAAGTTGGCCAAGGTTAAGGTTAGGGTTAGGTTTAGGGTTAAAGTTAGGGTTAGCTTTAGGATAGAGATAGGGTGAAGTTTAAGATAGGGTGCGGGTTAGGTTTAGGGTTATGGCTAAGGTTTGCGTTAGTTTTCAGGTTATTGTTAAGGTTATGTTTAGGGTTAGGGTTAAGTTTACAGGTTCTGTTTAGTTTTAGGGTCAGGTTTAGATTTTAGGTTAGGGTTATTTACAGTGTTACTGTTAG
This sequence comes from Elephas maximus indicus, assembly GCF_024166365.1. Classification (NCBI taxonomy): domain Eukaryota; kingdom Metazoa; phylum Chordata; class Mammalia; order Proboscidea; family Elephantidae; genus Elephas; species Elephas maximus. The sequence goes on from NC_064836.1 coordinate 1,224,875, forward strand.
GGTTAGGGTTATGGTTTGTGTCAGGCGTTGTGGTTGGGATGAGGGTTAGGTTTAGGGTTAGGTTTGGTTAGGGTTAGGATTATGGTTATGGTAATGTGTTAGGAGTTAGAGGTGTAGTTTAGGGTTAGGGTTTGGGTGAGGGTTTTGGTTAGGCATTGTGGTTCTGGTCATGGTTAGGTTTGGTTTAGGGTTAGGGTTAGATTTATGATTCGGTTTCGGGTTAGTGTTAGAGTTAGGGTGAGAGTTAGGGTTAAGGTTTGGGTTATGCTTTGGTGTTATGCGTTAGGGTTTGATTTCAGGTTCGGGTTATCCTTAGGGCTTAAAGGTTCAGGTGAGTGTTAGGGTTAGGCTTAGGGATAGCTTTAGGGTTAGGGTTCGGGATACAGTTAGGGGTTAGGTTGAGGGTTATGGTTAGTTTTACAGTTAAGGTGAGTGTTCAGGGTAAGTGTTATGGTTATGGTTAGAGTTAGGGTTAGGGTTCGGGTGAAGTTTCAGTTAATAGTGAGGGTTACGCTAAAAGTTAGGGTTAATGTTAGAGTTAGGGTTAAGGTTAGCGTTAGTGTTAGGTTTAGGGTAGGTAAGGTTAGGGTTAGGGTTAGGGTTAGGGTTAGGGTTAGGGTTAGGGTTAGGGTTAGGGTTAGGGTTAGGGTTAGGGTTAGGTTTAGAATTATACTTAGTGCTGAGTTTAGGGTTAGAGTTAGGGTCAGGATTCGAGTTATTGTTTGGTTTAGGTATAGGTAGAGTTAAGGTTAGGTTTAAGTTTAGGTTTGGGGAAGGGTTAGGTTTACGTCAGCGTTAGGTTTAGGATTAGGGATCGGGTTAGGGTTTGTGAAAGGGTTAGGGGTTGGTCTGAGGGTAAGTGTTAGGTTTACAGTTAAGCTGATGTTTTAGGGTGTTATGGTTAGGGTCATTGTTAGGTTTAGCGTTCGGGCTAGAGTTAGGTGATAGTTTAGGGTTAGGTTTAGTTTTAGGGTTAGGCTTAGGCTTAGGTTTAGGGTGAAGTTTAGGTTAAGGATGAGAGTTATGTTTAGGGTTAGTGTTAGGGTTAGGTGTTTGGGTTAAGGTTAGGGTCAGGTTTATGTTTGCGTTTAGGGTTAGTGTTGGGTTCGTTTTAGGGTTAGTGTTTGGGTGAAATTTAAGTTAAGAGTGAGGGTTGAGCTTAGGGTTAGGGGTTAGGGTTAGGGTTAAGGTTAGTTTTAGGTTTAGGTTTAAGATTAGGTTTAGGGTTAGGTTTAGGGTAAGTGTTAGGGTTAAATCATGGTTAGGCTAGGGCATGGTTAAGGTTAGAGATAGGGTCAGGTTAAGGGTTGGGGTTAGGTTTAGATGTTAGGGTGAGGGTTAGTGCTAGGTTTCCATTTAAGTTGAGTTTGTAGGGTAAGTTTTAGGGTTGGATTAGGGTTAGAGTTAGGGTCAGGGTTAGGGTTAGGTTTATGGTTAGGATTTGGGTTACGGTCAGGGTTAGGGGGAGATTTAGTGTTATGTTTAGTTTCAGGGTCAGGGTTAGGGTGAAGTTTAGGTTAAGGATGAGGGTTAGGGTTAGGTTTAGTGTTAGGGTTAGGTGTTTGGGTTAAGGTTAGGGTCAGGTTAGGGTTAGGGTTAGGCTTACTGTTAGGGTTAGGTGTTTGGGTTAATGTTAGAGTCAGGTTTAGGGTTAGGTTTAGAGTTAGGATTAGGATTCGGTTTAAAGTTAGAGTTCGGGATAGGGTGAAGTTTAATTTAAGGGTGAGGGTTGAGCTTAGGGTTTGGGGTAGGGGTTAGGGTTCAGGTTAGGATTAGGTTTAAGGTTAAGGTTAGGTTTAGGGTCAGGTTTAGGGTAAGTGTTAGGATTAAGTCATGTTTAGGTGTAGGGCTAGGATAAGGTTAGAGATAGGGTTAGGTTAAGGGTTGGGTTTAGGTTTAGATGTTAGGGTGTGGGTTAGTGGTAGGTTTCCATTTAAGCTGAGTGTGTAGGGTAATTTTTATGGTTAGGATTAAGGTTAGAGTCAGGGTCAGGGTCAGGGTTAGGGTTAAGTTTAGGGTTAGTTTTATGCTTAGGATTGGGTTAGGTTCATGGTTGGGGGAGATTTAGTGTTATGTTTAGTTTTAGGATAGGGTTAGGGTGAAGTTGATGTTAAGCGTGCGGGTTAGGGTTAGGGCTAGGGGTTATTGTTCAGATTAGTGTCAGGGGTAGGGTTAGGGATAGGTTTAGGGTTTGTTTTAGTTTTGTTTAAGGTTAGGGTTTGAATAAAGTTAGGGTAGGTTTAGGGTTATGGTTAGGTCTGGGCTAAGGATTAGGGTTAGAGTTAGGGTTAGGGGTGTTTTGGTTAGGTTTAAGGTAGGGTTTTATTTAGGGTTAGGGTAAGAATTAGAGTTACGTTTACAGTTAAGGTGAAGGTTTTGGGTATGTGTTACGGTTAGGGTTAGGGTTAGAGGTAGGATTAGGGTTTAGGGTTAGGTTTAATTTTATGGTAGGGTTAAAGTTAAGGTTAAGGTTAGGTTAGAGTTAGGGTAGGGTTAGGATTAGGATTAGGTTTAGGGTGAGGTTTAGGGTCAGAGTTATCGTAAGGGTTAGGTGTAGGGTGACTGGTGGGCCAAGGTTAAGGTTAGTGTTAGGTTTAGGGGTAGGGTTAGGGTTAAAGTTAGGGTTAGCTTTAGGTTAGGGATAGGGTGAAGTTTAAGATACGGTGTGGGTTAGGGTGAGGGTTATGGCTAAAGGTTTGGGTAAGTTTTCAGGTTATTGTTAAGGTTACGTTTAGGGTTAGGGTTAAGTTTATGGGTTATGTTTAGTTCTGGGTTAGGGTTAGATTTTAGGTTAGGGTTAAGTTTAGTGTTACGGTTATGGTTAGGGTTACGGTTTGTTTTAGGCGTTGTGGTTGGGTTGAAGGTTAGTTTTAGCGTCAGGGTTGAGCAGGCTTAGGATTATGGTTATGATAAGGTGTTAGGGGTTAGAGGTGTAGTTTATGGTTAGGGTTTCGGTGAGGGTTCTGGTTAGGCATTTTGGTTCTGGTCATGGTTAGGTTTGGTTTAGGGTTAGGGTTAGGTTTATGATTAGGTTTCGGGTTAGTGTTAGATTTAGGGTGAGTGTTTGGTTTAAGGTTTGGGTTAGGCTTTGGTGTTAGGGGTTTGGTTTGGGTTAGGGTTATCGTTAGGGCTTAGGGTTTCAGGTTAGTGTTAGGGCTAGCATTAGGGTTAGTGTTGAGGGATACGTTTAGGGGTTCTGGTGAGGGTTACGGTTAGTTTTACAGTTAAGGTGAGGGTTTAGGGCAAGTCTTATGATTAGGGTTAGAGTTAGAGTTACGGTTAGGTTTAGGGTTAGGTTTAGATGTAGGGTAAGATTTAGGTTTACTTTCAGGTTCAGGGTGAGAGGTAGTGTTCTATTTAGGGTCAAGGTTAGAGTTAGGTTTAGGATTCGGTCTAGGGTTAGGATTAGGATTAGTTTTAGGGTTAAGTTCAGGGCTATTGAAATGCTTAGGTTTAGGGTTACAGGTGGACTAGCATTATACTTAGAGTTAGGTTTAAGGTTAGGGTTTGGGTTAGCTTTAGGTTTACACTTAAGATTAGGATTAGGGTTTGGATGAAGTTTAGGATAGGGTGAGGGTTATTTTTATGGTTTGGGCAAAGTTTGGTTTCGTGTTCAGCTTAGTGTTAAGGTTAGGTTTAGGGTTCGGTTTTGGGTTAGGGGTTATGTTAAGGGTTTGGGTTACGCTTTGGTTTAGGGTTAGTGTGAAGTTTAGGTTAAGGGTGAGGGTTAGGATAAAGGTTAGGATTAGGTTTATGGTAAGGTGTTAGTGGTTAGAGGTGTAGTTTAGGGTTAGGGTTTGGGTGAGGGTTCCGGTTAGGCATTGTGGTTCTGGTCATGGTTAGGATTGGTTTAGGGTTAGGGTTAGGTTTATGATTAGGTTTCGGGTTAGTGTTAGAGTTAGAGTTCGGGTGAGAGCTACCTTTAAGGTTAGGGTTAGGTTTTGGTGTTATGGGTTAGGTTTGGGGTTAGGGTTAGGGTTATCATTAGGGCTTAGGTGTTCAGGTTAGTGTTAGGGTTAGGGATAGCATTAGGGTAAGGGTTGTGGGATACCGTTAGGGGTTAGAGTGAGTGTTACGGTTCGTTTTACATTTAAGGCGAGGGTTTAGGATAAGTGTCCCGATTATCGTTAGACATAGAGTTAGGGGTAGGTTTACGTTTAGGGTTAGGTGTAGGGTAAGATTTAGCTTTAGTTTCAGGTTTAGGGGTAGAGTTAGTGTTCTCTTTAGGGTCAAGGTTAGAGTTCGGGTTAGGGTTAGGATTAGGTCTAGGGTTAGGATTAGGTTTAGGGTTAGGTTGAGGGGTATTTTAAGGGTTAGGTTTAGGGTTACAGGTGGACTAGCATTATGGTTAGAGTTAGATTTAATGTTAGGGGTTGGGTTAGGTTTAGGTTTAGGTTTAGGACTAAGGTTAGCGTTAGGGTTTGGATGAAGTTTAGGATAGGGTGAGGGTTATTTTTAGGGTTAGGGCTAGACTTTGGGTTTGTGTTCATGTTAGTGCTAAGGTTAGGTTTAGGGTTCAGGTTAGGGTTAGTGGTTATGTTCAGATTAGGTTTAGGTTTAGGGTTAGTGTGAAGTTTAGGTTAAGGGTGAGGGTTAGGATAAGGGTTTGCATTAGGGTTTGGATTCTAGTTAGTGTTAGAGTTTAGGTTTAGGGTGTTAGGGTTAGGTTTATGGTTAGGGAAGGGTTAAGTTTAGGGTTAATGTTAGGGTTAGCGTTAGATTAGGGTTACTGTTCGTCTTCGGGTTAGGGTTAGGGATAATGTGAGGGATAGATAGCATTAGGTTTAGGGTTGGGGATACGGTTAAGGGTTAGGTTTAGGTTTACATTGAAGGTGAAGGTTTAGGGTAATTGTTATGGTTAGGGTTAGAGTTAGAGTTAGGCTTATGGTTAGGGTGAAGTTTCAGTTAATAGTCAGGGTTAGGGTTAAGGTTAGAGTTATGCTTAAGGTTAGTGTCAGGGTTAGGTTTAAGGTAGGGGTAAGGTTAGGGTTTAGGCTAGGTTTACGGTAAAGGGTAGGGCTAGGTTAGGGTTAGGGTTAGGTTTAGAGTTAGAGTTAGTGCTAGGGTTTAGGCTTAGGGTTAGGGTCAGGTTTAGAGTTATTGTGAGGGTTAGGGTTAAGTTCGAGTTAAGGTTAGTGTTAAGTTTAGGGTTAGGGTAAGGGTTAGGATTAGGTCAAGGTTAAGGTTAGGATTAGGGATAGGGGTAGGATTAGGGAAAGGGTTAGCGATTCATGTGATGGTTAGTGTTAGGTTTAGAGTTTAGCTGATGTTTTAGAGTGTTATGGTTAGGGGTATGGTTAGAGTTAGGGTTAGGGTTAGGTTTAGGGTTAGGGCTAGACTGAAGGGATAGTTTAGGGTTAGGTTTAGTTTCAGGTTAGGCTTAGGCTTACGTTTAGGGTGAAGCATACTTTAAGGATGAGGGTTAGGACTAGTGTTAGCGTTACGTGTTTGTGTTAAGGTTAGGGTTAGACTTAGGGTTAGTATTAGGGTCAGGTTTACATGTTTGGGTTAATGCTAGGGTCAGGTTTAGGCTTAGGTTTAGGGTTAGGGTTAGGGTTCAGTTTAGGGTTAGTGTTAGGGTGCATTTAAAGTTAAGGGCGAGTGTTGAGCTCACGTTAGCGTTAGGTGTTAGGGTTAGGGTTAAGGTTAGGATTAGGTTTAGGGTTAAGTTTAGGTTTATGCTTAGGTTTAGAGTACATGTTAGGGTTAAGTCATTGTTAGGTTTAGGGCTAGGTTAAGGTTAGAGATAGGGTTAGGTTAAGGGTTGGGGTTAGGTTTAGATGTTAGGGTGAGGGTTAGTTCTAGGTTTCCATTTAAGCTGAGTGTGTAGGGTAAGTTTTAGGGTTAGGATTAGGGTTAGGGTTAGAGTTAGGTTCAGGTTTGGGTTAGGTTTATGGTTAGGATTAGGGTTAGGGTCAGGGTTAGGCGGAGATTTAGTGTTATATTTAGTTTTAGGGTTAGAGTTAGGGTGAAGTTTATGTTAAGCGTGAGGGTTAGGGTTAGGGGTTAGGGTTCAGGTTATGGTCCGGGTTAGGGTTAGGTTTACATTTAGAGTTAGGTTTAAGTTTAGTTTTATTTTTGGTTAAGGTTAGGGTTTGAATGAAGTTAGGGGAGGTTTAGGGTCATGGTTAGGGTGAATTTTGGTTAAGAGTGAGGGTTCGGTTTAGGGTTAGGGTTAGGTTTACGTTTAAGGGTAGGCTTAGGCTAAGGATTAGGGTTAGAGTTAGGGTTAGGGGTTAGTGTTTCAGTTTGGTTTACGGTAGAGTTATATTTAGGGTTAAGATTAGGGTTAGGGTAAGAGTTAGAGTTACGTTTACAGTTAAGATGAGGGTTTTGGGTAAGTGTTAGGGTTAGGCTTAGTGCTAGGGTTAGGGTTAGAGTTAGGGTTAGGAGTTAGGGTTTGGTTTAAGATTATGGTAGGGTTAAGGTTAGGTTAGGGTAAGGTTAGGTTAGGGTTAGGATTAGCATTAGGTTTAGGGCGAAGGATAGGGTCAGAGTTATTGTAAGGGTTTGGATGAGGGTTACAAGTTGGCCAAGGTTAAGGTTAGGGTTAGGTTTAGGGTTAAAGTTAGGGTTAGCTTTAGGATAGAGATAGGGTGAAGTTTAAGATAGGGTGCGGGTTAGGTTTAGGGTTATGGCTAAGGTTTGCGTTAGTTTTCAGGTTATTGTTAAGGTTATGTTTAGGGTTAGGGTTAAGTTTCAGGTTCTGTTTAGTTTTAGGGTCAGGTTTAGATTTTAGGTTAGGGTTATTTACAGTGTTACTGTTAGGGTTAGGGTTATGGTTTGTGTCAGGCGTTGTGGTTGGGATGAGGGTTAGGTTTAGGGTTAGGTTTGGTTAGGGTTAGGATTATGGTTATGGTAATGTGTTAGGAGTTAGAGGTGTAGTTTAGGGTTAGGGTTTGGGTGAGGGTTTTGGTTAGGCATTGTGGTTCTGGTCATGGTTAGGTTTGGTTTAGGGTTAGGGTTAGATTTATGATTCGGTTTCGGGTTAGTGTTAGAGTTAGGGTGAGAGTTAGGGTTAAGGTTTGGGTTATGCTTTGGTGTTATGCGTTAGGGTTTGATTTCAGGTTCGGGTTATCCTTAGGGCTTAAAGGTTCAGGTGAGTGTTAGGGTTAGGCTTAGGGATAGCTTTAGGGTTAGGGTTCGGGATACAGTTAGGGGTTAGGTTGAGGGTTATGGTTAGTTTTACAGTTAAGGTGAGTGTTCAGGGTAAGTGTTATGGTTATGGTTAGAGTTAGGGTTAGGGTTCGGGTGAAGTTTCAGTTAATAGTGAGGGTTACGCTAAAAGTTAGGGTTAATGTTAGAGTTAGGGTTAAGGTTAGCGTTAGTGTTAGGTTTAGGGTAGGTAAGGTTAGGGTTAAGACTAGGTTTACGGTAAAGGGTTGGGCTGGGTTAGGGTTAGGGTTAGGTTTAGAATTATACTTAGTGCTGAGTTTAGGGTTAGAGTTAGGGTCAGGATTCGAGTTATTGTTTGGTTTAGGTATAGGTAGAGTTAAGGTTAGGTTTAAGTTTAGGTTTGGGGAAGGGTTAGGTTTACGTCAGCGTTAGGTTTAGGATTAGGGATCGGGTTAGGGTTTGTGAAAGGGTTAGGGGTTGGTCTGAGGGTAAGTGTTAGGTTTACAGTTAAGCTGATGTTTTAGGGTGTTATGGTTAGGGTCATTGTTAGGTTTAGCGTTCGGGCTAGAGTTAGGTGATAGTTTAGGGTTAGGTTTAGTTTTAGGGTTAGGCTTAGGCTTAGGTTTAGGGTGAAGTTTAGGTTAAGGATGAGAGTTATGTTTAGGGTTAGTGTTAGGGTTAGGTGTTTGGGTTAAGGTTAGGGTCAGGTTTATGTTTGCGTTTAGGGTTAGTGTTGGGTTCGTTTTAGGGTTAGTGTTTGGGTGAAATTTAAGTTAAGAGTGAGGGTTGAGCTTAGGGTTAGGGGTTAGGGTTAGGGTTAAGGTTAGTTTTAGGTTTAGGTTTAAGATTAGGTTTAGGGTTAGGTTTAGGGTAAGTGTTAGGGTTAAATCATGGTTAGGCTAGGGCATGGTTAAGGTTAGAGATAGGGTCAGGTTAAGGGTTGGGGTTAGGTTTAGATGTTAGGGTGAGGGTTAGTGCTAGGTTTCCATTTAAGTTGAGTTTGTAGGGTAAGTTTTAGGGTTGGATTAGGGTTAGAGTTAGGGTCAGGGTTAGGGTTAGGTTTATGGTTAGGATTTGGGTTACGGTCAGGGTTAGGGGGAGATTTAGTGTTATGTTTAGTTTCAGGGTCAGGGTTAGGGTGAAGTTTAGGTTAAGGATGAGGGTTAGGGTTAGGTTTAGTGTTAGGGTTAGGTGTTTGGGTTAAGGTTAGGGTCAGGTTAGGGTTAGGGTTAGGCTTACTGTTAGGGTTAGGTGTTTGGGTTAATGTTAGAGTCAGGTTTAGGGTTAGGTTTAGAGTTAGGATTAGGATTCGGTTTAAAGTTAGAGTTCGGGATAGGGTGAAGTTTAATTTAAGGGTGAGGGTTGAGCTTAGGGTTTGGGGTAGGGGTTAGGGTTCAGGTTAGGATTAGGTTTAAGGTTAAGGTTAGGTTTAGGGTCAGGTTTAGGGTAAGTGTTAGGATTAAGTCATGTTTAGGTGTAGGGCTAGGATAAGGTTAGAGATAGGGTTAGGTTAAGGGTTGGGTTTAGGTTTAGATGTTAGGGTGTGGGTTAGTGGTAGGTTTCCATTTAAGCTGAGTGTGTAGGGTAATTTTTATGGTTAGGATTAAGGTTAGAGTCAGGGTCAGGGTCAGGGTTAGGGTTAAGTTTAGGGTTAGTTTTATGCTTAGGATTGGGTTAGGTTCATGGTTGGGGGAGATTTAGTGTTATGTTTAGTTTTAGGATAGGGTTAGGGTGAAGTTGATGTTAAGCGTGCGGGTTAGGGTTAGGGCTAGGGGTTATTGTTCAGATTAGTGTCAGGGGTAGGGTTAGGGATAGGTTTAGGGTTTGTTTTAGTTTTGTTTAAGGTTAGGGTTTGAATAAAGTTAGGGTAGGTTTAGGGTTATGGTTAGGTCTGGGCTAAGGATTAGGGTTAGAGTTAGGGTTAGGGGTGTTTTGGTTAGGTTTAAGGTAGGGTTTTATTTAGGGTTAGGGTAAGAATTAGAGTTACGTTTACAGTTAAGGTGAAGGTTTTGGGTATGTGTTACGGTTAGGGTTAGGGTTAGAGGTAGGATTAGGGTTTAGGGTTAGGTTTAATTTTATGGTAGGGTTAAAGTTAAGGTTAAGGTTAGGTTAGAGTTAGGGTAGGGTTAGGATTAGGATTAGGTTTAGGGTGAGGTTTAGGGTCAGAGTTATCGTAAGGGTTAGGTGTAGGGTGACTGGTGGGCCAAGGTTAAGGTTAGTGTTAGGTTTAGGGGTAGGGTTAGGGTTAAAGTTAGGGTTAGCTTTAGGTTAGGGATAGGGTGAAGTTTAAGATACGGTGTGGGTTAGGGTGAGGGTTATGGCTAAAGGTTTGGGTAAGTTTTCAGGTTATTGTTAAGGTTACGTTTAGGGTTAGGGTTAAGTTTATGGGTTATGTTTAGTTCTGGGTTAGGGTTAGATTTTAGGTTAGGGTTAAGTTTAGTGTTACGGTTATGGTTAGGGTTACGGTTTGTTTTAGGCGTTGTGGTTGGGTTGAAGGTTAGTTTTAGCGTCAGGGTTGAGCAGGCTTAGGATTATGGTTATGATAAGGTGTTAGGGGTTAGAGGTGTAGTTTATGGTTAGGGTTTCGGTGAGGGTTCTGGTTAGGCATTTTGGTTCTGGTCATGGTTAGGTTTGGTTTAGGGTTAGGGTTAGGTTTATGATTAGGTTTCGGGTTAGTGTTAGATTTAGGGTGAGTGTTTGGTTTAAGGTTTGGGTTAGGCTTTGGTGTTAGGGGTTTGGTTTGGGTTAGGGTTATCGTTAGGGCTTAGGGTTTCAGGTTAGTGTTAGGGCTAGCATTAGGGTTAGTGTTGAGGGATACGTTTAGGGGTTCTGGTGAGGGTTACGGTTAGTTTTACAGTTAAGGTGAGGGTTTAGGGCAAGTCTTATGATTAGGGTTAGAGTTAGAGTTACGGTTAGGTTTAGGGTTAGGTTTAGATGTAGGGTAAGATTTAGGTTTACTTTCAGGTTCAGGGTGAGAGGTAGTGTTCTATTTAGGGTCAAGGTTAGAGTTAGGTTTAGGATTCGGTCTAGGGTTAGGATTAGGATTAGTTTTAGGGTTAAGTTCAGGGCTATTGAAATGCTTAGGTTTAGGGTTACAGGTGGACTAGCATTATACTTAGAGTTAGGTTTAAGGTTAGGGTTTGGGTTAGCTTTAGGTTTACACTTAAGATTAGGATTAGGGTTTGGATGAAGTTTAGGATAGGGTGAGGGTTATTTTTATGGTTTGGGCAAAGTTTGGTTTCGTGTTCAGCTTAGTGTTAAGGTTAGGTTTAGGGTTCGGTTTTGGGTTAGGGGTTATGTTAAGGGTTTGGGTTACGCTTTGGTTTAGGGTTAGTGTGAAGTTTAGGTTAAGGGTGAGGGTTAGGATAAAGGTTAGGATTAGGTTTATGGTAAGGTGTTAGTGGTTAGAGGTGTAGTTTAGGGTTAGGGTTTGGGTGAGGATTCCGGTTAGGAATTGTGGTTCTGGTCATGGTTGAGTTTGGTTTAGGTTTATGATTAGGTTTCGGGTTAGTGTTAGAGTTAGGGTGAGAGTTAGGGTTAAGGTTTGGATTAGGCTTTGGTGTTAGGGGTTAGGGTTTGGGTTAGAGTTAGGGTTATCGTTAGGGCTCAGGGGTTTCAGGTTAGTTTTAGGGTTAAGGTTAGGGATTGCATTAGGGTTAGGTTTGGGGGATACGGTTAGGGGTTAGGGTGAGGGTTACGGTTAGTTTTACAGTTAAAGTGTGGGTTTAGGATAAGTGTTATGATTAGGGTTAGAGTTGGAGTTATTTTTAGGTTTAGGGTTAGGTGTAGGGGAAGATTTAGGTTTAGGTCCAGGTTTAGGGTTAGAGTTAGTGTTCTCTTTAGGGTCAAGGGTGCAGTTAGGGTTAGGTTAGGATTAGGTCTAGGGCTAGGATTAGGTTTAGGGTTAATTTCAGGGCTATTGTAAGGGTTAGGTTTAGGGTTACAGATGGACTAGCGCTATGGTTAGAGGTAGGTTTAAGGTTAGGGTTTGGGTTAGGTTTAGGTTTAAGGTAGTGTTAGAGTTTGGATGAAGTTTAGGATAGGGTGAGGGTTATTTTTATGGTTAGGGCTAGAGTTTGGGTTTGTGTTCCGGTTAGCTTTAAGGCTAGGGTTCAGGTTAGGGTTAGGGGTTATGTTTAGGGTTAGGGTTATGTTTTGGTTTAGGGTTAGTGTGAAGTTTAGGTTAAGGGTGAGGGTGAGGATAAGAGTTAGAATTAGGGTTAGGATTATAGTTAGTGTTAGAGGTTAGATTTAGGATGCTAACGTTAGGTTTATGGTTAGGGTTGGGTTAATGTTAGAGTTAGGGTTAGATTAGGTTTAATGTTCGTGTTTGGGTTAGGGATAGGGTTAGGGATAGCATTAGGTTTAGGGTTGGGGATACGGTTAGGGGTTAGGGTGAGGGTTGTGGTTAGGGTGTGGGTTAGGGTTAGGTTTACAGTTAAGGTGAGGGTTTAGGGTAAGTGTTATAGTTAGGGTTCGAGTTAGAGTTTGGGTTAGGTTTAGGGTGAAGTTTCAGTTAATAGTCAGGGTCAGGGTAAGGGTTAGGGTTAAGATTACAGTTAGGGTTAAGTTTAGTGTTAGGGTTAGGGTTAGGGTAGGGGTAAGGTTAGGGTTAAGGCTAGGTTTACGGTAAAGGGTAGGGCTAGGTTAGGGTTAGGTTTAGAGTTAGAGCTAGTACTAGGGTTTAGGGTAAGAGGTAGGGTCAGGTTTAGAGTTTTTGTTAGTTTTAGGGTGGAGTTAAGGTTAAGCTTAGCGTTAGGGTAAGTGTTAGGTTTAGGTCAGGGTTAAGGTTAGGATTAGGGATAGGGTTAGGGTTAGGGAAAGGGTTAGGTGTTCGTGGGAGGGTTAGTGTTAGGTTTACACTTAAGCTGATGGTTTACAGTGTTACGGTTAGGTCAGGGTTGTAGTTAGGGTTAGGATGAGGTTTAAGTTTAGGGCTATATTTAGGGGATAGTTTAGGGTTAGGTTTAGTTTTAGGGTTAAGGTTAGGCTTAGGTTTATCTTGAAATTTATGTTAAGGATGAGGGTTAGGGTTAGCGTTAGGGTTAGGTGTTTGGGTTAAGGTTAGGGTTTGGGTTAGGGTTAGGTGTTTCGGTTAATGTTAGGGTCAGGTTTAGGGTAAGGGTTAGGGTTCGGTTTAGGATCAGGCTTAGGGTTAGGATTAGAATTAGGGTTAGTGGTTAGGGTTAGGCTTAGGGTTAAGGTTAGGTTTAGGCTAAAGATCAGGATTTGATTTCGAGTTAGGTGTTAGTGTTTCGGTTAGGTTTAGGGTAGGGTTATATTTAGGGTTAGGTTAAGAGTTAGATTTATGTTTACAGTTAAGTTGAGGGTTTTGGGTAAGTGTTACATTTAGGGTTAGGTTTAGGTTTAGGGCTAGGGCTAGGGTTACGTTTAGATTTCGGGTTACCGGTTAGGGTTAGGTTCAAGTTTATGGTAGGGTAAAGTTAGGGTTAAGGTTTGGTTAGGGTTAGGGTCAGGGTTAGGATTAGGATTAGGTTTAGGGTGAGGGTTAGGGTCAGAGTTATTGTAAGGGTTAGGTTTGGGGTTACAGGTGGGCCAAGGTTAAGGTTAGGGTCAGGGTTAAAGTTAGGGTGTGCTTTAGATTAGGGATAGGGTGAAGTTTAAGATAGGGTGAGGGTTAGGGTTATGGCTAAGGTTTGCTTGAGTTTTCAGGTTAGTGTTAAGGTTATGTTTAGGGTTAGGAATAAGTTTATGGGTTCTGTTTACTTTTAGGGTTGGGGTAGATTTTAGGTTAGGGTTAAGTTCAGTGTTACGGTTAGGGTTAGGTTTACGGTTTGTGTTAGGCATTGTGGTTGGTGTGAGGATTAGGTTTAGGATTAGGGTTGGGTAGGGTTAGAATTATGGTTATGGTAAGGTGTTAGGGATTAGAGGAGTAGTTTTGGGTTAGGGCTTGGGTGAGGGTTCCGGTTAGGCATTGTGGTTCTGGTCATGGTTAGGTTTGGTTTAGGGTTAGGGTTAGTTTTATGATTAGGTTTAGGGTTAGTGTTAGAGTTAGCGTTAGGCTTTGGTGCTAGGGGTTAGGTTTTGGGTTAGGGTTAGGGTTATCGTTAGGGCTTAGGTTTTCAGGTGAGTGTTAGGGTTAGGGTTAGGGATAGCATTAGGGTTAGCTTTTGGGGGTACGGTTAGGGGTTAGGTGAGGGTTACAGTTAGTATTGCAGTTAAGGTTAGGTTTTAGGGCAAGTGTTAGGATTAGGGTTAGAGTTAGAGTTAGGGTTAGGTTTAGGGTTAGGTGCAGGGTAAGTTTTAGGTTTAAGTCCTGGTTTAGGGTTAGAGTTAGTGTTCTATTTAGGGTCAAGTTTAGAGTTCGGGGTAGGTATAGGATTAGGTCTATTGTTGGGCTTAGGATTAGGGTTAGGTTCAGAGCTATTGTAAGGCTTAGGTTTAGGGTTACAGATGGACTAGCTTTACGGTTAGAGTTAGGTTTAAGGTTAGGGTTTGGGCTAGGTTTACGTTTACGGTTATGGTTAGGGTTAGGATTTGGTTGAAGTTTAGCATAGGCTGAGGGTTACTTTTAGGGTTAGGGCTAGAGTTTGGGTTTGTGTTCAGGTTAGTGTTATGGTTAGATTTAGGGTCCAGTTTAGGGTTAGGGGTTATGTTTTTTAGTGTTAGGGTTAGTTTTAGGTTTAGGGTTAGTGTGAAGTTTAGGTTAAGGGTGAGAGTTAGGGTTAGGGTTAGGATTAGGGTTAGTGTTAGACGTTAGGTTTAGGCTGCTAGTTTTAGGTTTATGGTTAGGGTAGGTTTAAGTTTAGGGTTAATGTTAGGGTTAGTGTTAGATTAGGGTTACTGTTCGTGTTAGGGTTACAGTTAGGGTTAGGGATAGCATTAGGTTTAGGGTTAGGAATATAGTTAGGGGTTAGGGTGAGGGTTGGGGATATGGTGAGGGTTAGGTTTAGGTTTACAGTTAAGGTGAGGGCTTAGGGTAATTGTTATGGTTAGGGTTAGAGTTAGGGTCATGGTGAAGTTTCAGTTAATAGTGGGGTTCAGGGTTAATGTTAGATTTAGGGTTAAGGTTAGTGTTAGGGTTAGGTTTAGGTTAGGGTTAAGGTAGCGGTCACGTTAGGGTTAAGACTAGGTTTACGGTAAAGTGTAAGGCTAGGTTATGGTTAGGTTTAGAGTTAGTGCTAGGGTTTAGGGTTAGGATTAAGGTCAGGTTTAGAGTTATTGTTAGGTTTACGGTTAAGGTTAGGGTAGAGTTAAGGTTAAGGTTAAGTTTAAGGTTAGGGTAAGAGTTAGGTTTACGTCAGGTTTAGGGTTAGGATGAGGGATAGGGTTAGGGTTAGGGAAAGGGTTAGGGTTAGGGTTTCGTGTGAGGATTAGTGTTATGTTTACATTAAGCTGATGTTTTTGGGTGTTACAGTAAGGTTTAGGGTTAGAGTTAGGTTAGGTTTAGAGTTAGGGCCAGAGTATGGTGATAGTGCTTTAGGTTTAGGTTTAGGGTGGAATTTTGGTTAAGGATGAGGGTTAGGGTTGGGGTAGGTGTTTGGATTAATGTTAGGGTCAGGTTTAGGGTTTTGGTTTAGAGTTCAGGTTAGATTCAGGGTTAGGGTTAGATTTAGGTTTAGGGTTAGGGTTAGGGTTAGGTTTAGTGTTAGTTTAGTTTAGGGTTAGGGTTTGAATGAAGTTAGGGTAGGTTTAGGGTTATGGTTAGGTTGAAATTTTGGTTAAGTGTGAGGGTTTGGTTTCGGGTTAGGGTTAGAGTTAGGGTTAGTGGTTAAGGTTAGGTTTAGGGTTAAGGTTAGGTTTAGGCTAAGCATTAGGGTTAGAGTTAGGGTTAGTGGTTAGTGTTTCAGTTAGGTTTAGGATAGGGTTATAATTAGGGTTAAGTTTAGGGTTACGGTAAGAGTTAGATTTACGTTTACAGTTAAGGTGAGGGTTTTGCGTAACTGTTACGGTTAGGGTTAGGGCTACGTTTAGGGTTAGAGTTGGGTTAGGGGTTAGGTTTAGGTTAAGTTTATGGTAGGCTTAAAGTTAAGGTTAAGGTTTGGTTAGGGTTAGGATTAGAATTAGGTTTCGGGCGAGGGTTAGTGTCAGAGTTATTATAAGGGTTAGGTTTAGGGTTCCAGATGGGCCAAGGTTAAGGTTAGGGTTAGGTTTAGGGGTAGGATTAGGGTTAAAGTTAGGGTTAGCTTTAGGTTAGGGATAGGGTGAAGTAAAGTAGGGTGAGGGTTAGGGATATGGCTAAGGTTTGGGTTCGTTTTCAGGTTAGTGTTAAGTTTATGTTTAGGGTTAGCGTTAAGTTTATGGGTTCTGTTTAGTTTTAGGGTTAGGGTTAGATTTTAGGTTAGGGTTAAGTTAAGTGTAACAGTTAGGGTTACGATTTGTGTTAGGCATTGTGGTTGGGGTGAGTGTTAGGTTTATGGTTAGGGTTGGGTAGAGTTAGGATTATGGTTATGGTAAGGAGTTAGGGTTTAGAGGTGTAGTTTAGGGTTAGGGTTTGGGTGAGGGTTTCGTTTAGGCATTGTGGTTCTGGTCATGGTTAAGTTTGGTTCAGAGTTTGGGTTAGGTTTATGATTAGGTTTCGGGTTAGTGTTAGAGTTAGGGTGAGGGATAGTGTTAAGGTTTAGGTTAGGTTTTGGTGTTATGTTTTAGGGTTTGCGTTAGGGTTTGCGTTAGAAAGAAAAGAGAATAGCAAGAGGCCTTTTCTCCCCGGCTGCTTTCCCAAGCCCTTCCGGCTAAAACTATGTCGTTGCTCCTCTGGAAGGATCCCTGCACCGCGACGTAGTTTCTCAGAAGAAGCCCTGCGTTTGCAAGAGCAAATGAGGAATTCGTTGCAGGAAAGAGGAAGGAAAGAAAGTTTCTCTCCCTCTGCCTGCTTTGCTCAGAGGACTGGATGAAGTCAGGGAGTTCTCCCTTTCACTGAGAAACGTGCGGGCTGCTGTTGCCTGTGCGCTCTCTTCTTTGCAAAAGAGTCTGCAGTTCCACGCTTTGAACCGTGGAAAGGCGCCGTCCCCCGGCGCTTCGTTTGCCCTGGGCCAAAGCGAGCCTTCACAATAGCTGAACAACAACACTGCATACTCGTTCCCCTTCCAGAACAGGGCTACCGCGAGGCAGTTCTCCGGGGGAAAACGGCCCTTCACGAAGGGCAGATCTGCGGAGCTCATTGCGGGATAGCGAAAGCAAAGGACGATTTTCTCCCTCTAACCGCTTTCGTCAGAGGAACGGGGGAAGTCACAGTGTTCTTTCTCTCACTGAGATACACACAATCTGACGTTGCCTCTGAGCTCCGTTGCTGGCAAAGAACTGAAACTGACATGCATTCCTGTGGGGAAACACAGGGCTTTGCTAGGATTTCTCTAGGCAGTGTGTTTTCCCTGGGCCTCACTGTAGCAACACTAACTCGCCAGGGCAACACTGCGTGGGATTTCCTCTGCCAGGAGAGAGCTGCTGCTTTGTAGTTTGTGCTGGGAAACCTTGCTTTGGCAAGTGCCAATTGACCGCATTCAGGCAGAAAGAAAAGAGAATAGCAAGAGGCCTTTTCTTCCCGGCCACTTTCCCAAGCCCTTCCAGCTAAAACTATGTCGTTGCTCCTCTGGAAGGATCCCTGCACCGCGATGTAGGTTTTCAGAAGAAGCCCGGCGTTTGCAAGAGCAAATGAGGAATTCGTTGCAGGAAAGAGGAAGGAAAGAAAGTTTCTCTCCCTCTGCCTGCTTTGCTCAGAGGACTGGATGAAGTCAGGGAGTTCTCCCTTTCACTGAGAAACGTGCAGGCTGCTGTTGCCTGTGCGCTCTCTTCTTTGCAAAAGAGTCTGCAGTTCCACGCTTTGAACCGTGGAAAGGCGCCGGGTTCTGCTAAGACTTCCCCGGGCGCTTCGTTTGCCGTGGGCCAAAGCTAGCCTTCACAATAGCTGAACGCCAACACTGCATACTCGTTCCACTTCCAGAACAGGGCTACCGCGAGGCAGTTCTCCGGGGGATAACGGCCCTTCGCGAAGGGCAGATCTGCCGAGCTCATTGCGGGAAAGCGAAAGCAAAGGACGCTTTTCACCCTCTAACCGCTTTCGTCAGAGGAACGGGGGAAGTCACAGTGTTCTTTCTCTCACTGAGATATACACAATCTGACGTTGCCTCTGAGCTCCGTTGCTGGCAAAGAACTGAAACTGACATACATTCCCGGGGAGAAACACAGGGCTTTGCTAGGATTTCTCTAGGCAGTGTGTTTTCCCTGGGCCTCACTGTAGCAACACTATCTCGCCAGGGCAACACTGCGTGGGATTTCCTCTGCCAGGAGAGAGCTGCTGCTTTGTAGTTTGTGCTGGAAAACCTTGCTTTGGCAAGTGCCAATTGACCGCATTCAGGCAGAAAGAAAAGAGAATAGCAAGAGGCCTTTTCTCCCCGGCTGCTTTCCCAAGCCCTTCCGGCTAAAACTATGTCGTTGCTCCTCTGGAAGGATCCCTGCACCGCGACGTAGTTTCTCAGAAGAAGCCCTGCGTTTGCAAGAGCAAATGAGGAATTCGTTGCAGGAAAGAGGAAGGAAAGATTCTCTCCCTCTGCTTGCTTTGCTCAGAGGACTGGATGAAGTCAGGGAGTTCTCCCTTTCACTGAGAAACGTGCGGGCTGCTGTTGCCTGTGCGCTCTCTTCTTTGCAAAAGAGTCTGCAGTTCCACGCTTTGAACCGTGGAAAGGCGCCGTCCCCCGGCGCTTCGTTTGCCCTGGGCCAAAGCGAGCCTTCACATTAGCTGAACGCTAACACTGCATACTCGTTCCCCTTCCAGAACGGGGCTACCGCGAGGCAGTTCTCCGGGGGAAAACGGCCCTTCGCGAAGGGCAGAACTGCGGAGCTCATTGCGGGATAGCGAAAGCAAAGGACGATTTTCTCCCTCTAACCGCTTTCGTCAGAGGAACGGGGGAAGTCACAGTGTTCTTTCTCTCACTGAGATACACACAATCTGACGTTGCCTCTGAGCTCCGTTGCTGGCAAAGAACTGAAACTGACATGCATTCCTGTGGGGAAACACACGGCTTTGCTAGGATTTCTCTAGGCAGTGTGTTTTCCCTGGGCCTCACTGTAGCAACACTAACTCGCCAGGGCAACACTGCGTGGGATTTCCTCTGCCAGGAGAGAGCTGCTGCTTTGTAGTTTGTGCTGGGAAACCTTGCTTTGGCAAGTGCCAATTGACCGCATTCAGGCAGAAAGAAAAGAGAATAGCAAGAGGCCTTTTCTTCCCGGCCACTTTCCCAAGCCCTTCCAGCTAAAACTATGTCGTTGCTCCTCTGGAAGGATCCCTGCACCGCGACGTAGGTTTTCAGAAGAAGCCCTGCATTTGCAAGAGCAAATGAGGAATTCGTTGCAGGAAAGAGGAAGGAAAGAAAGTTTCTCTCCCTCTGCCTGCTTTGCTCAGAGGACTGGATGAAGTCAGGGAGTTCTCCCTTTCACTGAGAAATTTGCAGGCTGCTGTTGCCTGTGCGCTCTCTTCTTTGCAAAAGAGTCTGCAGTTCCATGCTTTGAACTGTGGAAAGGCGCCGGGTTCTGCTAAGGCTTCCCCGGGCGCTTCGTTTGCCGTGGGCCAAAGCTAGCCTTCACAATAGCTGAACGCCAACACTGCATACTCGTTCCACTTCCAGAACAGGGCTACCGCGAGGCAGTTCTCTGGGGGAAAACGGCCCTTCGCGAAGGGCAGATCTGCCGAGCTCATTGCGGGAAAGCGAAAGCAAAGGACGCTTTTCACCCTCTAACCGCTTTTGTCAGAGGAACGGGGGAAGTCACAGTGTTCTTTCTCTCACTGAGATACACACAATCTGACGTTGCCTCTGAGCTCCGTTGCTGGCAAAGAACTGAAACTGACAAGCATTCCTGTGGGGAAACACAGGGCTTTGCTAGGATTTCTCTAGGCAGTGTGATTACCCTAGGCCTCACTGTAGCAACACTATCTCGCCAGGGCAACACTGCGTGGGATTTCCTCTGCCAGGAGAGAGCTGCTGCTTTGTAGTTTGTGCTGGGAAACCTTGCCTTGGCAAGTGCCAATTGACCGCATTCAGGCAGAAAGAAAAGAGAATAGCAAGAGGCCTTTTCTCCCCGGCTGCTTTCCCAAGCCCTTCCAGCTAAAACTATGTCGTTGCTCCTCTGGAAGGATCCTTGCACCGCGAAGTAGGTTCTCAGAAGAAGCCCTGCGTTTGCAAGAGCAAATGAGGAATTCGTTGCAGGAAAGAGGAAGGAAAGAAAGTTTCTCTCCCTCTGCCTGCTTTGCTCAGAGGACTGGATGAAGTCAGGGAGTTCTCCCTTTCACTGAGAAACGTGCGGGCTGCTGTTGCCTTTGCGCTCTCTTCTTTGCAAAAGAGTCTGCAGTTCCACGCTTTGAACCGAGGAAAGGCGCCGGGCTCTGCTAAGACTTCCCCCGGCGCTTCGTTTGCCCTGGGCCAAAGCGAGCCTTCACAATAGCTGAACGCTAACACTGCATACTCGTTCCACTTCCAGAACAGGGCTACCGCGCGGCAGTTCTCCGGGGGAAAATGGCCCTTCGCGAAGGGCAGATCTGCCGAGCTCATTGCGGGATAGCGAAAGCAAAGGACGATTTTCTCCCTCTAACCGCTTTCGTCAGAGGAACGGGGGAAGTCACAGTGTTCTTTCTCTCACTGAGATACACACAATCTGACGTTGCCTCTGAGCTCCGTTGCTGGCAAAGAACTGAAACTGACATACATTCCCGGGGAGAAACACAGGGCTTTGCTAGGATTTCTCTAGGCAGTGTGTTTTCCCTGGGCCTCACTGTAGCAACACTATCTCGCCAGGGCAACACTGCGTGGGATTTCCTCTGCCAGGAGAGAGCTGCTGCTTTGTAGTTTGTGCTGGAAAACCTTGCTTTGGCAAGTGCCAATTGACCGCATTCAGGCAGAAAGAAAAGAGAATAGCAAGAGGCCTTTTCTCCCCGACTGCTCTGCCAAGCCCTTCCAGCTCAAGCTATGTCGTTTCTCCTCTGGAAGGATCCCTGCACCGCGGCGTAGTTTTTCCGAAGAAGCCCTGCGTTTGCAAGAGCAAATGAGGAATTCGTGGCAGGAAAGAGGAAGGAAAGAAAGTTTCTCTCCCTCTGCCTGCTTTGCTCAGAGGACTGGATGAAGTCAGGGAGTTCTCCCTTTCACTGAGAAACGTGCGGGCTGCTGTTGCCTGTGTGCTCTCTTCTTTGCAAAACAGTCTGCAGTTCCACGCTTTGAACCGAGGAAAGGCGCCGGGCTCTGCTAAGACTTCCCCGGGCGCTTCATTTGCCCTGGGCCAAAGCGAGCCTTCACAATAGCTGAACGCTAACACTGCATACTCGTTCCACTTCCAGAACAGGGCTACCGCGAGGCAGTTCTCCGGGGGAAAATGGCCCTTCGCGAAGGGCAGATCTGCGGAGCTCATTGCGGGATAGCGAAAGCAAAGGACGATTTTCTCCCTCTAACCGCTTTTGTCAGAGGAACGGGGGAAGTCACAGTGTTCTTTCTCTCACTGAGATACACAACAGTAACCCCCTTAGAACAACAAACCTAACCCCCTAACAACAAACAACCCTAAACCACTAATAACAAACAAAACTAACCCCCGAACAACAGACAACACTAACCCCTAACAACAAACAACACAAAGCCCTTAACAACAAACAACCCTAACCCTCAACAAGAAACAACCCTAACCCCCTAACAACAAACAACATAACCAAACAGCAAACAACTCTAACCCACTAACAACAAACACTAACCCCGTAACAAGAAACTTCCCTAAGCCCGTAACAACAAACAACCCTAACTTCCTAACAACAAACAACACTAACCAGCTAAAAACAAACAACACTAACCCCCTAACAACCAAGAACCCTAAATCCGTGACAACAAACAACACTGACCCCTAACAACAAAAAACCCTAACATCCTAACAACAAACAACCCTAACCCCCTAAACAACCAACAACACTAACCCCCTAACCACAAACAGCACTAACCCAATCAAAACAAAAAAAACTAACCCCTAACAACAACCAACACTTTCCCTGAAACAACAAACAACACTAACCCCCTAACCAGAACCAACACTAACCCCCTAACAAGAAAGAACCCTAATCCCCTAACAACAAACCACCCTAACCCCCTAAAAACAAACAACACTAAACCCCTAACAACAAACAACATTAACCCCTAACATCAAACTAACCTAACCCCCTAACAACAAACAACCCTAAGCCACTAACAACAAACAACACTAACCCCCTAACAGGAAACTACCCTAACCTCGTAACCAAAAAAACCCTAACTCCGTAACAACAAACACCCCAAGCCCGTAACAACAAACAACACTAACACCCTAACAACCAACAAACCTAAAGCTCTAAAACCAAACAAAACTAACCCCCTAACAACAACCAACACTAACCCTGTAACAACAGACACTAACCCCCTAACAACAAACAACCCTAACTCCCTAACAACCAACTACACTAACCCCCTAACCACAAACAACAATAACGCAGTAACAACAAAGAACACTAACCCGCTAACAACAACCAACACTTACCCCCTAAAAACAAACAAAACTAACCCCCTAACAAGAAACAACCCTAATCCCCTAACAACAAACTACCCCACCCCCCTAAGAACAAAAAACTCTAAACACCGAACAACAAACAACACTAACCCCCTAACCACAAACAAACCTAACTCCGTAACAACAAACAACCCTAAACCCCTAACAACAAACAACACTAACCCCGTAACAACCAACAACACTAACCCCCTAACCACAAACAACACTAAAACACTAACAACAAACACCACTAAACCCCAACAAGAAACAAACCTAAACCCCTAACAACAAACAACACTAACCCCCTAACAACCAACAACACTAACCCCCTAACCCCAAACAGCACTAACCCACTAAGAACAAAAAACACTAACCTACTAACAACAACCAACACTAACGCCCTAAGAACAAACAACACTAACCCCCTAACAACAAACAACCCTAACCCCCTAACAACAAACAACCATAACCAAACAACAAACAACCCTATCCCACTAACAACAAACAACACTAACCCCCTAACAGGAAACTACCCTAACCTCGTAACCAAAAAAACCCTAACTCCATAACAACAAACACCCCAAGCCTGTAACAACAAACAACACTAACACCCTAACAACCAACAAACCTAAACCTCTAAAACCAAACAAAACTAACCCCCTAACAACAACCAACACTAACCCTGTAACAACAGACACTAACCCCCTAACAACAAACAACCCTAACTCCCTAACAACCAACTACACTAACCCCCTAACCACAAACAACAATAACGCAGTAACAACAAAGAACACTAACCCGCTAACAACAACCAACACTTACCCCCTAAAAACAAACAAAACTAACCCCCTAACAAGAAACAACCCTAATCCCCTAACAACAAACTACCCCAACCCCCTAAGAACAAAAAACTCTAAACACCGAACAACAAACAACACTAACCCCCTAACCACAAACAAACCTAACTCCGTAACAACAAACAACCCTAAACCCCTAACAACAAACAACACTAACCCCGTAACAACCAACAACACTAACCCCCTAACCACAAAAAACACTAAAAAACTAACAACAAACACCACTAAACTCCAACAAGAAACAAACCTAAACCCTTAACAACAAACAACACTAACCCCCTAACAACCAACAACACTAATCCCCTAACCCCAAACAGCACTAACCCACTAAGAACAAAAAACACTAACCTACTATCAACAACCAACACTAACGCCCTAAGAACAAACAACACTAACCCCCTAACAACAAACAACCCTAACCCCCTAACAACAAACAACCATAACCAAACAACAAACAACCCTATCCCACTAACAACAAACAACACTAACTCCATAACAAGAAACTACACTAACCCCGTAACAACAAACAATCCTAACCCCGTAATAACAAAGAACACTAACCCCGTAACAACAAACAACCCTAACCCCCTCACAGCAAACAACCCTAACCCCCTAACAAACAATAACCCTAACCCCCTAACCACAACCAACACTTTCCCCCAAAAACAAACACCACTAACCCCCTAACAACAAACAACCCTAACCCCCTAAACAACCAACAACACTAACCCCCTAACCACCAACACCACTAAGCCAGTAAAAACAAAAAAAACTAACCCCCTAAAAACAACCAACACTTATCGCCTAAAAACAAACAACACTAACCGCCAACAAGAAAGAACCCAAATCCTCTAACAGCAAACAACTCTAACCCCCTAACAGCAAAAAACTCTGAACCCCTAACAACAAACAACACTAACCCACTAACAACAAACAACCCCAACCCCCTAACAACAAACAACCCTAACCCCCAACAACCAACAACACTAACCCCCTAACCACAAACACTAACACCCTAAGAACAAAAATCACAAAACCCCAACAAGAAACAACCCTAAACAGCTAACAATAAACAACACTAACCTCCTAACAACATCCATCAATAACACCCTAACAACAACCATCCCTAAACCCCCAACAGCAAAGACCACTATACCCCAACAAGAAACAACCCTAAACCCCTAAAAAGAAACAACATTAACTCCGTAACAACAAACAACACTAACGCTCTAACCACAAACAACACTAACCCCCTAAGAACATAAAACACCAACCCCCTAACAACAAACAACACTAACACACTAACAACAACCAACCCAAAACCCCTAACAGCAAACAACCCTAACCCCTAACAGCAAACAACAATTACACCCTAACAACAAACAACACTAAACCCCTAACAAGAAACTACCCTAACCCCGTAACAACAAACAACACTAACCCCGTCACAACAAACAACCCTAACCCCCAAACAACAAACAAACCTAACCCCTAAAAACCAAAAACACTAACCCAGTAACAACAAACAACCCTAAACCACTAACAACAAACAACCCTAACACCCGAACAACAAACAACACTAACCCCCTAACAACAAACAACCCTAAACCCCTAACATCAAACAACACTAACCCCATAACAACAAACAACCCTAACCCCCAAACAACAAACAACCCTAACCCTCTAACAACAAACAATCCTATCCCCCTAACAACCAACAACACAAACCCCCTAACCACAAACAACACTAACACCCTAACAACAAAAACCACTAAACCCAAACAAGAAAAAACACTAAACCCCTGACAACAAACAACAATTACACCCTAACAACAAACAACACTAAACCCCTAACAAGAAACTACCCTAACCCCGTAACAACAAACAAAACTAACCCCGTAACAACAAACAACCCTAACCCCTAAACAACAAACAACCATAACCCCTAAAAACCAAAAACGCTAACCCACTAACAACAAACAACCCTAATCCACTAACAACAAACAACCCTAACACCCTAACAACAAACAACACTAACGCCCTAACAACAAACAACCCTTAACCCCTAACATCAAACAACACTAACCCCGTCACAACAAACAACCCTAACCCCTAAAAACAAACAACCCTAACCCCCTAACAACAAACAACCCTAACCAAACAACAAACAACCCTAACCGACTAACAACAAACAACACTAAACCCCTAACAAGAAACTACCTTAAATCCGAAACAACAAACAACCCTAACCCCCTAACAACCAACAACCGTAAACACCTAACAACAAACAACACTAACCCCCTAACAACAAACAACCCTACCCGCCTAACAACAACCATCCCTACTCCCTAACAACAAACAACACTAAGACGCAACAACAAACAACACTAACCCTCTAACAACAACCCTAATCCCCTAACTACAAACAACACTAACCCACTAACAACAAACAAAACGAACCCCCTAAAAAACAACACAAACCCCCAACAACAAACAACTCTCACACCCTAACAACAAACAACACTAACCCCCTAACAACAAACAACCCTAACCCCCTAACAACTAACAACCCTAACCCCCTAAACAACCAACAACACTAACCCCCTAACCACCAACACCACTAACCCAGTAAAAAAAAAAAAACTAACCCCCTAACAACAACCAACACATATCCCCTAAAAACAAACAACACTCACCCCCAACAAGAAAGAACCCAAATCCTCTGACAACAAACAACTCTAACCCCCTAACAATAAAGAACTCTGAACCCCTAACAAGAAACACCACTAACCCACTAACAACAATCAACACTAACCCCCTAACAAGAAACTACCCTATCCCCGTAACAACAAACAACCCTAACCCTTAACAACAAAGAACCCTAACCCCCTAACAACAAACAACCCTAACCCCCTAACAACCAACAACCGTAAACCCCTAACAACAAGCAACACTAACCCCCTAACAACCAACAACCCTATCCCCCTAACGACAAACAACCCTAACCCCCTAAACAACCAACAACACTAACCCCCTAACGACCAACAGCACTAACCCAGTAAAAACAAAAAAAAATTAACCCCTAAAAACAACCAACACTTATCCCCTAAAAACAAACAACACTAATCCGCAACAAGAAAGAACCCAAGTCCTCTAACAACAAACAACTCTAACCCCCTAACAACAAAAAACTCTGAACCCCTAACAACAAACACCACTAACCCACTAACAACAAACAACCCTAAACCCCTAACAACAAACCCTTACCCCCAACAAACAACAACACTAACCCCCTAACCAAAAACACTAACACCCTAACAACAAAACCCACTAAACCCCAACAAGAATCAACCCTAAACACCTAACAACAAACAACACTAACCCCCTAACAACAAACAACACTAACACCCTAACAACAACCATCCCTAACCCCAAAGCAACAAACAACCCTAACCAAACAACAAACAACCCTAACCGACTAAGAACAAACAACACTAAACCCCTAACAAGAAACTATCTTAAACCCGAAACAACAAACAACAGTAACCCCCTAACAACCAACAACCGTAAACACCTAACAACAAACAACACTAACCCCCTAACAACAAACAACCCTAACCCCCTAAGAACAAACAATCCTAACCCCGTAAACAACCAACAACACTAATCCCCTAACCACCAACAGCACTAACCCAGTAAAAACAAAAAAAACTAACCCCCTAACAACAACCAACACTTATCCCCTAAAAGCAAACAACACTAACCCCCAACAAGAAAGAACCCAAATCCTCTAAGAACAAACAACTCTAACCCCCTAACAACAAAAAAATCTGAACCCCTAACAACAAGCAACACTAACCCACTAACAAAAAACAACCCTAAACCCCTAACAACGAACAACCCTTACCCCCTAACAACAAACAACCCTAACCCCCTAACAACCAACAAGCGTAAACCCCTAACAACAAACAACACTAACCCCCTAACAACAAACAACCCTAACCCCCTAACAACAAACAACCCTAACCCCCTAAACAACCAACAACACTACCCCCCTAACCACCAACAGCACTAACCCAGTAAAAACAAAAAAAAACTAACCCCCTAACAACAACCAACACTTATCCCCTAAAAACAAACAACACTAACCCCCAACAAGAAAGAACCCAAATCCTCTAACAACAAACAACTCTAACCCCCTAACAACAAAAAACTCTGAACCCCTAACAACAAACAACACTAACCCACTGACAACAAACAACCCTAAACCCCTAAAACAAACAACCCTTACACCCTAACAACCAACAACACTAACCCCCTAACCAAAAACACTAACACCCTAACAACAAAACCCACTAAACCCCAACAAGAAACAGCCCTAAACACCTAACAACAAACAACACTAACCCCCTAACAACAAACAACCCTAACCCCCATCAACAACCATCCCTACCCCCTAACAACAAACAACACTAACCCCAAAAACAAACAACACTAACCCTCTAACAACAACCCTAATCCCCTAACTACAAACAACACTAACCCACTAACAACAAACAAAACTAACCCCCTAAAAAACAACACAAACCCCCAAAGACAAACAACTCTCACACCCTAACAACAAACAACACTAACACCCTAACAACAAACAACCCTAAACCCCTAACATCAAAGAACACTAGCACCCTAACAACAAACAACCCTAACCCCCTAACAACAAACAACACTAACCCCCAAACAACAAACAACCCTAACCCCTAAAAACCAAAAACACTAACCCACTAACAACAAACAACCCTAACCCATTAACAACAAACAACCCTAACACCCTAACAACAAACAACACTAACCCCCTAACAACAAACAACCCTAAACCCCTAACATGAAACAACACTAACCCCCTAACAACAAACAACAATAACACCCTAACAACAAACAACACTAATACCCTAACAACAAAAACCACTAAACCCCAACAAGAACAACCCTAAACCCCTAACAACAAACACTAACCCCCAACAACAAACAACACTAAACCCCTAACAAGAAACTAACCTAACCCCGTAACAACAAACAACACTAACCTCCTATCAACAAACAACCTTAACGCCCAACAAGAAACAACCCTAAACCCCTAACAACAAACAATCCAAACCCCCTAACAACCAACATCACTAACCCAGTAACCACAAACAACACTAACACCCTAACCACAAACAACACTAACCCCGTAAGAACAAACAACAGTAACCCCCTAACAACAAAAACCACTAAAGCCCAACAAGAAAGAACCCTAAACCCCTAAATACAAACAACACTAACGCCCTAAGCACAAACGACACTAACACCCTAACAACAAAAACCACTAAACCCCAACCAGAAACAACCCGAAACCCCTAAATACAAACAACACTAGCCCCCTAACAACAACCCTAACCCCCAACAACAAAAAACCCTAACCCCCAACAAGAAACAACCCTAAACCCCTAACAACAAAGAACTCTAACTCTCTAACAAGAAACAACACTTACCCCCTAACAACAAAAAACACTAACCCCCTAACAACAAACACCACTAACCCCCTAACAACAATCCTAAAAACCTAACAGCAAACAACACTAACCCCCTAAAAATAAACTACCCTAAACACCTAACAACAAACAACCCTAACCCCCTAACAACAAACCACCCTAAACCCCTAACAACAAACAACCTTAACCTTCTAACAAACAATCCTAACCCCCTAACAATCAACAACACTAACGCCCTAACCACAAACAACATTAACACCCTAACAACAAAAACCACTAAACCCCAACAAGAAACAACTCTAAACCCCTGACAACAAAAAACAATTACACCCTAACAGCAAACAACACTAAACCCCTAACAAGAAACTACCCTAACCCCATTGCAACAAACAACACTAACCCCGTAACAACAAACAAACCTAACCCCCAAACAGCAAACAAACCTAACCCCGTAACAACAAACAACACTAACCCCGTAAAAACAAACAACCCTAACCCACTAACAACAAACAACACTAACACCCTAACAACAAACAACACTAACCCCCTAACAACAAACAACCCTAAACCCCTAACATCAAACAACACTAACCCCGTAACAACTAACAACCCTAACCCCCAAACAACAAACAACCCTAACCCCCTAACAACAAACAATCCTAACCCCCGAACAACGAACAAAACTAACCCCCTAACCAAAAACAACACTAACACCCTAACAACAAAAACCACTAAACCCCAACAAGAAACAACCCTAAACCCCTAACAACAAACAACAGTAACCCCCTAACACCACTCAACCCTAACCAGACAACAAACAACCCTAACCCCCAAACAACAAAGAACCCTAACGCCCTAACAACAAACAATCCTATCCCCCTAACAACCAACAACACTAACCCGCTAACCACAAACAACACTAACACCCTAACAACAAAAACCACTAAAGCCCAACAAGAAACAACCCTAAACCCCTAAATACAAACAACACTAACCCCCTAACCACAAACAACACTAACACCCTAACAACAAAAACCACTAAACCTCACCAAGAAACAACCCGAAACCCCTAAACAGAAACAACACTAACCACCTAACAACAACCCTAACCCCCTAACAACAAACAACCCTAACCCCCAACAACAAACTACTCAAACCCACTAACAAAAAACAACCCTAAGCCTCTAACAACAAAGAACCCTAACTCTCTAACAAGAAACAACACTAACCCCCTAACAACAAAAAACACTAACCCCCTAACAACAATCCTAACAACCTAACAACAAACAACACTAACCCCCTAAAAATAAACTACCCTAAACCCTTAACAACAAACAACCCTAACCCCCTAACAACAAAGAACACTAACACCCTAACAACAAACAACACTAACTCCCTAACAACAAAAACCACTAAACCCCAACAAGAAACAACCCTAAACCCCTAACAACAAACACTAACCCCCTAACAACAAACAACACTAAACCCCTAACCACGAACAACACTAACACCCTAACAACAAACAACTCTAACCCCCTAACAACAATCAACTCTGAACCCCTAACAACAAACACCACTAACCCACTAACAACAATCAACACTAACCCCTAACAAGAATCTACCCTAACCCCGTAACAACAAACAACCCAAACCCTTAACAACAAAGAACCCTAACCCCCTAACAACAAACAACACTAACCCCCTAGCAAACAACAACCGTAAACCCCTAACAACAAACAACTCTAACCCCCTAACAACAAACAACCCTAACCCCCAACAACAAACAACCCTAACCCCCTAAACAACCAACAACACTAACAACCTAAACACCAACAGCACTAACCCAGTAAAAACAAAAAAAACTAACCCCCTAAAAACAATCAACACTTATCCCCTAAAAACAAACAACACTAACCCGCAACAAGAAAGAACCCAAATCCTCTAACAACAAACAACTCTAACCCCCTAACAACAAAAAACTCTGGACCCCTAACAACAAACAACACTAACCCACTAACAACAAACAACCCTAAACCCCTAACAAGAAACCCTTACCCCCTAACAAAGAACAACACTAACCCCCTAACCAAAAACACTAACACCCTAACAACAAAACCCACTAAACCCCAACAAGAAACAACCCTAAACACCTAACAACAAACAACACTAACCCCCTAACAAGAAACAACACTAACCGCCAAACAACAAACAACCCTAACCCCTAAAAACCAAAAACACTAACCCAATAACAACAAACAACCCTAACCCATTAACAACAAACAACCCTAACACCCTAACAACAAACAACACTAACCCCCTAACAACAAAAAACCCTAAACCCCTAACATGAAACAACACTAACCCCCTAACAACAAACAACAACACCCTAACAACAAACAACACTAACATCCTAACAACAAAAACCACTAAACCCCAACAAGAACAACCCTAAACCCCTAACAACAAACTCTAACCCCCTAACAACAAACAACACTAAACCCCTAACAAGAAACAACACTAACCCCCTAACAACAAACAACAATAACACCCTAAAAACAAACAACACTAACACCCTAACAACAAAAACCACTAAACACCAACAAGAACAACCCTAAACACCTAACAACAAACACTAACCTCCTAACAACAAACAACACTAAACCCCTAACAAGAAACTAAACTAACCCCGTAACAACAAACAACACTAACCTCCTATCAACAAACAACCTTAACCCCCAACAAAAAACAACCCTAAACCCCTAACAAGAAACAATCCTAACCCCCTCAGAACCAACATTACTAACCCCCTAACCACAAACAACACTAACCCCGTAAGAACAAACAACACTAACCCCCTAACAACAAACAACACTAACACCCTAACAACAAAAACCACTAAAGCCCAACAAGAAACAACCCTAAACCCCTAAATACAAACAACACTAACCCCCTAACCACAAACAACACTAACACCCTAACAACAAAAACCACTAAACCTCAACAAGGAACAACCCGAAACCCCTAAATAGAAACAACACTAACCACCTAACAACAACCCTAACCCCCTAACAACAAACAACCCTAACCCCCAACAACAAACTACTCTAACGCACTAACAAAAAACAACCCTAAGCCTCTAACAACAAAGAACCCTAACTCTCTAACAAGAAACAACACTAACCCCCTAACAACAAAAAACTCTAACCCCCTAACAACAATCCTAACAACCTAACAACAAACAACACTAACCCCCTAAAAATAAACTACCCTAAACCCCTAACAACAAACACTAACCCCCTAACAACAAACAACACTAAACCCCTAACAAGAAACTAACCTAACCCCGTAACAACAAACAACCCTTACCTCCTAACAACAAACAACCTTAAACCCCTAACAACAGAAAACCCTAAACCCCTAACAACAAACTATCCTAACCCCCTAAGAAGCAACAACACTCACCCCCTAACCACAAACAACACTAACACCCTAACCACAAACACCACTAACCCCGTAAGAACAAACAACACTAACCCCCTAACAACAAACAACCCTAACACCCTAACAACAAACAACACTAACACCCTAACAACAAACAACACTTACCCCCTAACAACAAACAACCCTAAACCCCTAACATGAAACAACACTAACCCCGTAACAACAAACAACCCTAACCCCCAAACAACAAACAACCCTAAACCCCTAACAACCAACAACACTAACCCAATAACCACAAAGAACACTAACACCCTAACAACCAAAACCACTAAACCCCAACAAGAAACAACCCTAAACCCCTGACAACAAACAACACTAACCCCCTAACAACACACAACCCTAACCAGACAACAAACAACCCTAACCCACTAACAACAAACAACACTAACCCCCTAACAAGAAACTACCCTAACCCCATAACAACAGACAACCCTAACCCCTAACAACAAACAACCCTAACCCCCTAACAAAAAACAACCCTAACCAAACAACAAACAACCCTACCCGACTAACAACAAACAACACTAAACCCATCAGAAGAATATACATTAAATCCGAAACAACAAACAACCCTAACCCCCTAACAACCAACAACCGTAAACACCTAACAACAAACAACACTAACACCCTAAACAACCAACAACACTAACCCCCTAACCACCAACACCACTAACCCAGTAAAAACAAAAAAGAAACTAAACCCCTAACAACAACCAACACTTATCCCCTAAAAACAAACAACACTAACCCCCAACAAGAGAGAACCCAAATCCTCTAACAACAAACAACTCTAACACCCTAACAACAAACAACTCTGAACCCCTAACAAACACCACTAACCCACTAACAACAATCAACACTAACCCCCTAACAAGAAACTACCCTAATCCCATAACAACAAACAACTCTAACCCTTAACAACAAAGAACCCTAAACCCCTAACAACAAACAACCCTAACCCCCTAACAACCAACAACCGTAAACCCCTAGCAACAAGCAACATTAACCCCCTAACAACAAACAACCCTATCCCCCTAACAACAAACAACCCTAACCTCCTAAACAACCAACAACACTAACCCCCTAACCACCAACAGCACTAACCCAGTAAAAACAAAAAAATTAACCCCTTAACAACAACCAACACTTATCCCCTTAAAACAAACAACACTAACCCGCAACAAGAAAGAACCCAAATCCTCTAACAACAAACAACTCTAACCCCCTAACAACAAAAAACTCTAAACCCCTAACAACAAACAACACTAACCCACTAACAACAAACAACCCTAAACCCCTAACAACAAACCCTTACCCCCTAAGAAACAACAACACTAACCCCCTAACCAAAAACACTAACACCCTAACAACAAAACCCACTAAACCCCAACAAGAAACAACCCTAAACACCTAACAACAAACAACACTAAGCCCCTAACAACAAACAACACCAACACCCTAACAACAACCGTCCCTAACCCCATAGCAACAAACAGCCCTAACCAAACAACAAACAACCCAAACCGACTAACAACAAACAACACTAAACCCCTAACAAGAAACAACCTTAAATCCGAAACAACAAACAACCCTAATGCCCTAACAACCAACAACCGTAAACACCTAACAACAAACAACACTAACCCCCTAACAACAAACAACCCTAACCCCCTAAAAACAAACAACCCTAACCCCCTAAACAACCAACACCACTAAACCCCTAACCACCAACAGCACTAACCCAGTAAAAACAAAAAAACTAACCCCCTAACAACAACCAACACTTATCCCCTAAAAACAAACAACACTAACCCCCAACAAGAAAGAACCCAAATCCTCTAAAAACAAACAACTCTAACCCCCTAACAACAAAAAACTCTGAACACCTAACAACAAGCAACACTAACCCACTAACAACAAACAACCCTAAACCCCTAACAACAAACAACCCTTACCCCCTAACAACCAACAGCACTAACCTCCTAAGCAAAAACAGTAACACCCAAACAACAAAACCCACTAAACTCCAACAAGAAACAACCCTAAACACCTAACAACAAACAACACTAACACCCTAACAACAACCATCCCTAATCCCCTAACAAAAAACAACACTCAGCCCCAACAACAAACAACACTAACCCTCTAACAACAACCCTAATCCCCTAACTACAAACAACACTAACCCACTAACAACAAACAAAACTAACCCCCTAAAAAACAACACAAACCCCAAACAACAAACAACTCTCACACCCTAACAACAAACAACACTAACCCCGTAACAACAACACTAACCCCCAAAAACGGACAGCACTAACACCCTAACAACAAACACTACTAAACCCCAACTAGAAACAACCCTAACACCCTAACAACAAACAACACTAACCCCCTAACAACAAACAACCCTAAACCCCTAACATCAAAGAACACTATAACCCTAACAACAAACAACACTAACCCCCTAACAACAAACAACACTAACTCCTAAAAACCAAAAACACTAACCCACTAACAACAAACAACCCTAACCCACTAACAACAAACAACCCTAACACCCTAACAACAAACAACATTAACCCCCTAACAACAAACAACCCTAAACCCCTAACATCAAACAACACTAACCCCCTAACAACAAACAACACTAACACCCTAACAACAAACAACACTAACACCCTAACAACAAAAACCACTAAACCCCAACAAGAAACAACCCTAAACCCCTAACAAGAAACAACACTAACCCCCTAACAACAACACTAACACCCTAACAACAACCATCCCTAACCCACTAGCAACAAACAACCCTAACCAAACAACAAACAACCCTAACCGACTAACAACAAACAACACCAAACCCCTAACAAGAAACTACCTTAAACCCGAAACAACAAACAACCCTAACCCCCAAAAAACAACAAACGTAAACACCTAACAAGAAGCAACACTAACCCCCTAACAACAAACAACCCTAACCCCCTAACAACAAACAACCCTAACCCCCTAAACAACCAACAACACTAACCCCCAACCACCAACAGCACTAACCTAGTTAAAACAAAAAAAACTAACCCCCTAACAACTACCAACACTTATCCCCTAAAAACAAACAATACTAACCACCAACAAGAAAGAACCCAAATCTTCTAAGAACAAACAACTCTAACCCCCTAACAACAAAAAACTCTGAACCCCTAACAACAAGCAACACTAACCCACTAACAAAAAACAACCCTAAACCCCTAACAACAAACAACCCTTACCCCCTAACAACCAACAGCACTAACCCCCTAAGCAAAAACACTAACACCCTAACAACAAAACCCACTAAACCCCAACAAGAAACAACCCTAAACACCTAACAGCAAACAACACTAACCCCCTAACAACAAACAACACTAACACCCTAACAGCAACCATCACTAACCCCCTAACAACAAACAACACTACGCCCCAACAACAACCAACACTAACCCTCTAACAACAACCCTAATCCCCTAACTACAAACAACACTAACCCACTAACAACAAACAAAACTAACCCCCTAAAAAACAACACAAACCCCAAACAACAAACAACTCTCACACCCTAACAACAAACAACACTAACCCCCTAACAACAAACAACCCTAAACCCCTAACCACAAACACCACTTACCGCCTAACAACCAACAGCACTAACCCCCTAAGCAAAAACACTAACACCCTAGCAACAAAACCCACTAAACTCCAACAAGAAACAACCCTAAACACCTAACAACAAACAACACTAACCCCCTAACAACAAACAACACTAACACCCTAACAACAACCATCCCTAATCCCCTAACAACAAACAACACTAAGCGCCAACAACAAACACTAACCCTCTAACAACAACCCTAATCCCCTAACTACAAACAACACTAACCCAGTAACAACAAACAAAACTAACCCCCTAAAAAACAACACAAACCCCAAACAACAAACAACTCTCACACCCGAACAACAATCAACACTAACCCCCTAACAAGAAACTACCCTAACCCCGTAAAAACAAACAACCCTAACCCTTAACAACAAAGAACCCTAACCCCCTAACAACAAACAACCCTAACACCCTAACAACCAACAACTGTAAACCCCTAACAACAAGCAAAACTAACCCCCTAACAACAACAACACTAACCCTTAACAACAAAGAACCCTAACCCCCTAAAAACAAACAACCCTAACACCCCAACAACCAACAACCGTAAACCCCTAACAAAAAGCAACACTAACCCCCTAACAACAAACAACCCTAACCCCCTAACAACAAACAACCCTAACCACCTAAACAACGAACAACACTAACCCCCTAACCACCAACAGCACTAACCCAGTAAAAACAAAAAAAACTAACCCCCTAACAACAACCATCCCTAACCCCCTAACAACAAACAACACTAAGCCCCAACAACAAACAACACTAACACTCTAACAACAACCCTAATCCCCTAACTACAAACAACCCTAACCCCCTAACAACAAACAATATTAACCCCCTAACAACCAGCAACACTAACCCCCTAACCACAAACAACACTAACACCCTAACAACAAAAACCACTAAACCCCAACAAGAAACAAACCTAAACCCCTCACAACAAACAACACTAAACCCCTAACAACACACAACCCTAACCAAACAACAAACAACCCTAACCCACTAACAACAAACAACCCTAACCAAACAACAAACAACCCTAACCGACTAACAACAAACAACACTAAACCCCTAACAAGAATCTACCTTAAACCCGAAACAACAAACAACCCTAACCCCCTAACAACCAACAACCGTAAACACCTAACAACAAACAACACTAACCCCCTAACAACAAAGAACCCTAACCCCCTCACAACAAACAACCCTAACCCCCTAAACAACCAACAACACTAACCCCCTAACCACCAACACCACTAACCCAGTAAAAACATAAAACACTAACCCCCTAAGAACAACCACTACTTGTCCCCTGAAAACAAACAACACTAACCCCCTAACAAGAAAGAACCCAAATCCTCTAACAACAAAGAACTCTAACCCCTAACAACAAACAACTCTCAACCCCTAGCAACAAACACCACTAACCCACTAGCAACAAACAACACTAACCCCCTAACAAGAAACTACCCTAACCCCGTAACAACAAACAACCCTAACCCTTAACAACAAAGAACCCTAACCCCCTAACAACAAACAACCCTAACACCCTAACAACCAACAACCGTAAACCCCTAACAACAAGCAACACTAACCCCCTAACAACAAACAACCCTAACCCCTAACAACAAACAACCCTAACTCCCTAACAACCAACAACACCAACCCCTTAACAACAAGCAACACTAACCCCCTAACAACAAACAACCATATCCCCCAACAACAAACAACCCTAACCCCCTAAACAACCAACAACTCTAACCCCCTAACCACCAACAGCACTGACCCAGTAAAAAAAAATAAAAAACTAACCCCCTAAAAACAACCAACACTTATCCCCTAAAAACAAACAATACTAATTCGCAACAAGAAAGAACCCAAGTCCTCTAACAACAAACAACTCTAACCCCCTAACAACAAAAAACTCTGAACCCCTAACAACAAACAACTCTAACCCACTAACAACAAACAACCCTAAACCCCTAACAACAAACAACCTTATTCCCTAACAAACAACAACACTAAACCCCTAACCAAAAACACTAACACCCTAACAACAAAACCCACTAAACCCCAACAAGAATCAACCCTAAACACCTAACAACAAACAACACTAACTCCCTAACAACAAACAACACTAACCCCCTAACAACAAACAACCCTAAACCCCTAACATCAAACAACACTAACCCCCTAACAACACAAAACACTAACACCCTAACAACAAACAACACTAACCCCCTAACAACAAAAAACCCTAAACCCCTAACATGAAACAACACTAACCCCCTAACAACAAACAACAATAACACCCTAACAACAAACAACACTAACACCCTAACAACAAAAACCACTAAACCCCAACAAGAACAACCCTAAACCCCTAACAACAAACACTAACCCCCTAACAACAAACAACACTAAACGTCTAAGAAGAAACTAACCTAACCCCGTAACACCAAACAACACTAACCTCCTATCAACAAACAACCTTAACCCCCAACAACAAACAACCCTAAACCCCTAAGAAGAAAGAATCCTTACCCCCTAACAACCAACATCACTAACCCCCTAACCACAAACAACACTAACCCCGTAAGAACAAACAACACTAACCCCCTAACAACAAAAACCACTAAACCCCAACAAGGAACAACCCTAAACCCCTAAATACAAACAACACTAACGCCCTAAGCAAAACAACACTAACACCCTAACAACAAAAACCACTAAACCCCAACCAGAAACAACCCGAAACCCGTAAATACAAACAACACTAACCCCCTAACAACAACCCTAACCCCCTAATAACAAAAAACCCTAACCCCGAAGAACAAACAACTCTAACCCACTAACAACAAACAACCCTAACCCCCTATCAACAAACAACCCTTACCTCCTAACAACAAACAACCCTAACACCCTAACAACAAACTACACTTACCCCCTTACAACAAACAACCCTAAACCCCTAACATCAAACAACACTAACCCCGTAACAACAAACAACCCTAACCCCCAAACAACAAACAACCCTAAACCCCTAACAACCAACAACACTAACCCAATAACCACAAACAACACTAACACCCTAAAAACCAAAACCGCTAAACCCCAACAAGAAACAACCCTAAACCCCTGACAACAAACAACACTAACCCCCTAACAACACACAACCCTAACCAGACAACAAACAACACTAACCCCCTAACAAGCAACTACCCTAACCCCATAACAACAAACAACCCTAACCCCTAACAACAAACAACCCTAACTCCCTAACAAAAAAAAACCCTAACCAAACAACAAACAACCCTACCCGACTAACAACAAACAACACTAAACCCATCACAAGAATCTATCTTAAATCCGAAACAACAAACAACCCTAACCCCCTAACAACCAACAACCGTAAACACCTAACAACAAACAACACTAACACCCTAAACAACCAACAACACTAACCCCCTAACCACCAACACCACTAACCCAGTAAAAACAAAAAAGAAACTAAACCCCTAACAACAACCAACACTTATCCCCTAAAAACAAACAACACTAACCCCCAACAAGAAAGAACCCAAATCCTCTAACAACAAACAACTCTAACACCCTAACAACAAACAACTCTGAACCCCTAACAACAAACACCACTAACCCACTAACAACAATCAACACTAACCCCCTAACAAGAAACTACCCTAACCCAGTAACAACAAACAACCCTAAACCCCTAACAACAAACAACCCTTACCCCCTAACAACCAACAACACTAACCCTCAACCAAAAACACTAACACCCTAACAACAAAAACCACTAAACCCCAACAAGAAATAACCCTAAACACCTAACAACAAACAACACTAACCCCCTAAGAACAAACAACACTAACACCCTAACAACAACCATCCCTAACCCCCTAACAACAAACACTAAGCCCCAACAACAAACAACACTAACCCTCTAAAAACAACCCTAATCCCCTATCTACAAACAACACTAACCCACTAGCAACAAACAAAACTAACCCCCTAAAAAACAACACAAACCCCCAACAACTAACAACTCTCACACCCTAACAACAAACAACACTAACCCCCTAAGAACAACAAAACTAACCCCCAAAAACAAAGAAAACTAACACCCTACCAACAAACAATACTAAACCGCAACTAGAAACAACCCTAACCCCCTAACAACAAACAACACTAACCCTCTAACAACAAACAACACTAACCCCCAACAACAGTCCTAACCACCTAACAACAAACAACACTAACCCCCTAAAAAGAAAAAACAATAAACCTCTAAAAACAAACAACACTCATCCCCTAAGAACAAACAACACTAACCCTCTAACAACAACCAACACTAACCCCCTAGCAACAAACAATCCTAACCCCCTAAAAACAAACAACACTAACCCCCTAAAAACAAACAACCCTAAAAACAAACAACACTGAACCCCTAAAAACAAACAACACTAAGCCAATAACAACAAACAGCACTAACCCACTAACAACAAAAAACACTAACCCGGTAACAACATCCAACAGTAACGCCCTAACCAGAAACAACACTAACCCCCTAACAACAAATAATCCTTACCCCCTAACAACAAACAACACTCACCCTTAAAAACAAACAACCCTAAAACCCTAAAAGCAAACAACACTGAACCCCTAAAAAGAAACAGCACTAAGCCTCTAACAACAAACCACACTAACACCCTAACAACAAACACCACTAAACCCCAACAAGAAACAACCCTAAACCCCTAACAAAAAACAACACTAACCCCCTAACAAGAAACAACCCTAAACCCCTAACAACAAACAACACTAACCCCCTAACAACAAACAATCCTAACCCCCTAAAACAAACACCAACCCCCTAACAACAAACAACACTAACACCCTAACAACAAGCAACCCAAACCCCTAACAAGAAAGAACACTAAACCCCTAACAAAAAACAACCTTAACAACCTAACAACAACCAAACCTAACCCCCTAACAACAAACAACACTAAACCACTAAGAACAAACAACACTAACCCCCTAACAACAAACAACCCTAACCCCAACAACAAACAACACTAACCCCTAACAAGAAACTACCCTAACCCTGTAACAAAAAACAAAGATAACCCCCTAAAAACAAACAACCCTAACCCCCTAACAACAAACAACACTTACCACCTTACAACAAACAACCCTAACCCCCTATCAACAAAAAACCCTAACACACTAACAACAAACAACACTAAACCCCTAACAAGAAACTACCCTAACCCCGTAACACCAAACAACCCTAACCCCTCACGACAAACAACCCTATCCCCCTAAGAACCAACAACACTAACCCACAACCACAAACAACACTAACCCCATGAAAACAAACAACACTAACCCCCTAAGAACAAACAACCCTAACCTCCTAACAGCAAACAACCCTAACCCCCTAACAACCAACAACACTAAGCCCCTAACCACAAACAACACTAACCCCTTAACAACAAACAACACTAACCCCCTAACATCAAACAATCCTAACACCCTAACAACAAACACTAACCCCCTAACAACAACCAACACTAACCCCCAAAAACAAACACCACTAAACCCCAACAAGAAACAACCCAAAACCCCTAACACTAACCCCCTAACAACAAACAACACTAACACCCTAAAAACAACCAACCCTAACCCCCTAACAACACACAAAACTAACCCCCTAAGAGCAAACAACACTAACCCCCTAACAACAAACAACACTAAACCACTAACAACAATCAACCCTAACCCCCTAACAACAAACAACCCTAACCCCATATCAACAAACAACTCTAACCCCCTAACAAAAAACAAACCTAACCCCCTAACAATCAACAACACTAACCCCCTAACCACAAACAACACTAACCGCCTATCCACAAACAACACTAACCCCCTAACAACAAACAACACTAACCTCCTAAAAACAAACAACCCTAAAACCCTAAAAACAAACAACACTGAACCCCTAAAAACAAACAACACTAAGCCCCTAACAACAAACAGCACTAACCCACTAACAACAAAAAACACTAACCCCCTATCAACCAACAACACTAACCCCCTTACAAGAAACTACCCTAACCCCATAACAACAAACAACACTAACCCCCTAACAACAAACAACCCTAAGACTCTAACAACAAACAACCCTCCCTCCCAAAAACCAACAACCCAAAACCCCTAACAACCAACAGTAACCCCCTAACAACAAACAACCCTAACCCCATAACAACAAACAACCCTAGACCCCTAACAACCAACAACACTAATCCCCTAACCACAAACAACACTAACCCCCTAACAACAAACAACACTAACCCTCTAACAACAAACCATCCTAACCCCCTAACAACAAACAACACTAACCCCCTAACAACAAACAACCCTAACCCACTAACAGCAAATAAAACCAACGCCCTAAGAAACAACACTAACCGCCGACCAGAAACAACACTAACCCCCAACAAAAAACAACCCTAACTGCCTAACAACAAACAACCCTAACCCACTAACAACAAACAACCCTAACACCCTAACAACAAACAACACTAACCCCCTAACAACACACAACCCTGAACCCCTAACAACAAACAACACTTTCCCCCGAACAACAAACAACCCTAAAACCCTAACAACAAACCTAACCCCCAAACAACAAACAACCCTAACCCCCTCACGAAAACAACCCTAACCCCCTAATAAATAACCCTAAGCCCCTAACAAACACAACTCTAAACCCCGAAAAATACAATCGTAACCCCGTAACAAACACAACCCTAACCCCCTAACAAAGCCTAACAATAACTTAAACCTGACCAGAAGCATAACCCCAAACCCTAGCACTAAGTCTAACTCTAAACCTAACACTAACCTAGCCCTGCCCTTTACCGTAAACCTAGCCTTAACCCTAACCTTAACCCTACCCGAACCCTAACTCTATACCTAACCTGAACACTAACCTTGACCCTACTCTAACTTTAACTCTAACGTGACTATTAACAGAAACATCACCCTGACCCTAAGCCTAAATCTAACTCTAACCCTAACCATAACAATTACCCTAAACCCTCGCCTTAACTGTAAACCTAACCCTAACCCTCACCCTAATCCTTAACCGTATCCCCAACCCTAAACCTAACGCTATCCCCAAACTTATCCCTAACCCTAACCCTAATACGAACAGTAACCCAAATCTAACCCTAACCCTAATATTAAACCTAAACTTAAATCTACCCTAACCATAAACCTAACCCTAACACCCTAAACCTAACGTCTAACACCGTCTATAATCCTAACCCTTATCATAACCCTCACCCTTAACCTAAACTTCACACTAACCCTAAACCTAACCTAACGCTGACCCTAGACATAACGCCTAACTCTAAGCGAACCCTAAACCTATCCTTAACACGAACCTGAACACAAACCCAAACCCTAGCCCTCACCATAAAAATAACCCTCACCCTATCCTGAACTTCATCCAAACACTAACC
The DNA here is from genome assembly GCF_024166365.1 of Elephas maximus indicus. Lineage (NCBI taxonomy): Eukaryota > Metazoa > Chordata > Mammalia > Proboscidea > Elephantidae > Elephas > Elephas maximus. The sequence goes on from NC_064836.1 coordinate 1,267,635, forward strand.
ATAACCTTAACCCTAAACCTAGACCTAACCCAAACCCTAACCTTAAACCTAACTCTAAGAATAACGCTAGTCCATCTGTAACCCTAAACTGAACACTTACAATAGCCATGAACCTAACCCTAAAATAATCCTAATCCTAACCCTAGACCTAATCCTAACCCTAACTCTAACCTTTACCCTAAATAGAACACTAAGTCTAACCCTCAACATGGAACTAAACCTAATTCTTACCCTACACCTAACCCTAATCCTAAACCAAACCCTAACTCTGACTATAACCCTAATCATAACAACTACCCTAAACCCTCACCTTAACTGTAAAACTAACCGTAACCCTCACCCTAAATCCTAACCGTATCCCACAACCCTAACCCTAATGCTATCCCTAACCCTAACCCTAACATTAACCTGAAACCCCTGAGCCCTAATGATAAACCTAACCCTAACACAAACCCTAACCCTAACACCAAAGCCTAGCAAAAACCTTAACCCTAACTCTCACCCTAACTCTAACACTAACCCGAAACCGAATCATGAACCTAACCCTAAGCCTAAACCAAACCTAACCATGACCAGAACCGCAAGGCCTAACCGGAACCCTCACCCAAACCCTAACCATAAATTACACCTCTAACCCCTAACGCCTTATCATAACGATAATCCTAACCCTAACCAACCCTAACCCTAAAACTAACCCTCACCCCAACCACAAAGCCTAACACAACCGTGACCCTAACCCTAAACGTAACACTAAACTTAACCCTAACCTTAAATCTAACCCTAACCCTAAAACTGAACACAACTCCTGAACGTAACCCTAACCCTGAACATAACCTTAACACTAACCTGAAAACAAGCCCAAACCTTAGCCATAACCCTAACCCTCACCCTATCTTAAACTTCACCCTATCCCTAACCTAAAACTCACCCTGACTTTAACCCTAACCCTACCCATAAACCTAACCCTCACCTTAACCTTGGCCCACCTGTAACCCGAAACCTAACCCTTACAATAACTCTGACCCTAATCCTCGCCCTAAACCTAATTCTAATTCTAACCCTGACCCTAACCCTAACCTAACCTTGACCCTATCTTTAAGCCTACCATAAACTTAAACCTAACCCTAACCCTTAACCTTAACTCTAACCCTAACCCTAGCCCTAACCCTAACCTTAACGGTAACACTTACCCAAAACCCTCACCTTAACTGTAAATGTAACTCTAACTCTTACCCTAACCCTAAACTTAACCCTAATAAGAACCTTAACCTAAACCTAACTGAAACAGTAACCCTTAACCCTAACTCTAATCCTAATCCTTAGCCTAAAACTAACCTTAACCCTAAACCTAACCCTAAGCACTGACCCTAACTCTAACCCTAACCCTAAGCCGAACCCTCACCCTTAACCAGAATTTCACCCTAAGCATAACGCTAAGCGTACCCTAACTTCATTCAAACCCGAACCCTAAGCAAAACTAACACTAACACTACACGTAACCCTAACCCTAACCCTGACTCTGACCTGAACCCAAACCCCTAACCCCTACCCTCTCTCTTAACATAAACTTCTCTGTAACCCTAACCCTAAAACTAAACGTAACACTAAATCTCCCCTAACCCTGACCGTACCATAAACGTAACCCTAACTCTAAACTCAAAACTAACCCTGACCCTAACTCTAACTCTAACCCTAATCCTAACCCTAAAACTTACCCTACACACTCAGCTTCAATGGAAACCTAGCACTAACCCTCATCTTACCATCTAAACCTAACCTCAACCCTTAACCTAACCCTATCTATAACCTTCACCTAGCCCTAAACCTAAACATGACTTAACCCTAACACTAACCCTAACCCTAAATCTAAACCTAACCTTAACCCTAAACTTAATCCTAACCTAAGCTCTAACCCTAACCCCTAACGCTAACCCTAAGCTCAACCCTCACCCTTCAATTAAACTTTACCCCAGCTGTAGCCCTAACCCTAAGCCGAACCCTAAACCTGACCCTAACATTAACCCAAACACCTAACCCTAACCCTAAGCCTAATTCTAAACCTAACCCTAACCTTAACCCAAATGCCTAACCCTAACCCTCATCCTTAACCTAAACTTCACCCTAAACCTAAGGCTAACCCTAACCCTGAAAGTAAAGCTAACCCTTAACTATCCCCTAACTCTAGCCCTGACCCTAAACCTAATGCTAACCCTAGCCCTGACAGTAACACCCGAAAACATCAGCTTAATGTAAACTTAACACTAACCCTCCCATGAACCCCTAACCCTAACCCTACCCCGCATCCTACACCTAACCCAGACCTAACCCTAACCCTTTCTCTAACCCTAAATTAACCCTAACCTTAACTCTACCCTAACCCTAACAATAACTCTAAACCTGACCATAACCATAATCCTAAACCCTAGCACTAACTCTAACTCTAAATCTAACCCTAAGCTAGCCCTACCCTTTACCGTAAACCTAGCCTTAACCCTAACCTTACCCCTACCCATACCCTAACGCTATACCTAACCCGAACACTAACCTTAACCCTACTCTAACCTTAAGCCTAACCCTGACTAGTAACTGAAACTTCACCCTAACCCTAAGCCTAACTCTAACTCTAACCCTAACCATAACAGTTACCCTAAACCCTCGCCTTAACTGTAAACCTAACCCTAACCCTCACCCTAATCCTTAACCGTATCCCCAACCCTAAACCTAACGCTATCCCCAAACTTATCCCTAACCCTAACCCTAATAAGAACAGTAACCCAAATCTAACCCTAACCCTAATATTAAACCTAAACTTAAATCTACCCTAACCATAAACCTAACCCTAACACCCTAAACCTAACGTCTAACACCGTCTATAATCCTAACCCTTATCATAACCCTCACCCTTAACCTAAACTTCACACTAACCCTAAACCTAACCTAACGCTGACCCTAGACATAACGCCTAACCCTAACCAAACCCTAAACCTATCCTTAACACTAACCTGAACACAAACCCAAACCCTAGCCCTCACCATAAAAATAACCCTCACCCTATCCTGAACTTCATCCAAACACTAACCATAACCTTAACCCTAAACCTAAAGCTAACCCAAACCCTAACCTTAAACCTAACTCTAAGAATAACACTAGTCCATCTGTAACCCTAAACCAAACACTTACAATAGCCCTGAACCTAACCCTAATCTTAATCCTAATCCTAAACCTAGACCTAATCCTAACCCTAACCCTAACTCTAACCTTGACCCTAAATAGAACACTAAGTCTAACCCTCAACTTGGACCTAAACCTAAATCTTACCCTACACCTAACCCTAACCCTAACCCTAACTCTAACTCTAACGCTAATCATAACACTTACCCTAAACCCTCACCTTAACTGTAAAACTAACCGTAACCCTCACCCTAACCCCTAACCGTATCCCACAACGCTAACCCTAATGCTATCCCTAACCCTAACCCTAACACTAACCTGAAACCCCTGAGCCCTAATGATAACCCTAACCCTAACCCAAACCCTAACACCAAAGCGAAAGCCTAGCAAAAACCTTAAGCCTAACTCTCACCCTAACTCTAACACTAACCCGAAACCTAATCATGAACCTAACCCTAACCCTAAACCAAACCTAACCATGACCAGAACCACAAGGTCTAACCGGAACCCTCACCCAAAACCTAATCCTAAACTACACCTCTAACTCTAACACCTTACCATAACCATAATCCAAACCCTACCCAACCCTAACCCTAAACCTAACCCTCACCCCAACCACAACGCCTAACACAACCATAACCCTTACCCTAACCGTAACACTAAACTTAACCCTAACCTTAAATCTAACCCTAACCCTAAAACTAAATACAACCCATGAACTTAACCCTAACCCTGAACATAACCTTAACACTAACCTGAAAACAAGCCCAAACCTTAGTCATAACCCTAACCCTCACCCTGTCTTAAACTTCACCCTATTCCTAACCTAAAACTCGCCCTAACTTTAACCCTAACCCTACCCCTAAACCTAACCCTCACCTTAACCTTGGCCCACCTGTAACCCTAAACCTAACCCTTACAATAACTCTGACCCTAATCCTCACCCTAAACCTAATTCTAATCCTAACCCTGACCCTAACCCTAACCTAACCTTAACCCTATCTTTAAGCCTACCATAATCTTAAACCTAACTCTAACCCTAACCCTAATCTTAACTGTAACACTTACCCAAAACCCTCATCTTAACTGTAAATGTAACTCTCACTCTTACCCTAACCCTAAACTTAACCCTAATTATAACCCTAACCTAAACCTAACTGAAATGCTAACCCTTAACCGTAACTCTAACCCTAATCCTTAGCCTAAACCTAACCTTAACCCTAAACCTAACCCTAACCACTGACCCTAACTCTAACCCTAAGCCTAAGCCGAACCCTCACCCTTAACCAAAATTTCACCCTAAGCATAACTCTAAGCCTACCCTAACTTCATTCAAACCCTAACCCTAAGCAAAACTAACACTAACACTAAACCTAACCCTAACCCTAAACCTAACCCTAACCCTGACTCTAACCTGAACCCAAACCCCTAACCCTAACCCTCTCGCAGAACATAAATTCACTGTAACCCTAAACACTAAATCTCCCCAACCCTGACCCTAACCATAAACATAATCCCAACACTAAACTTAAACCTAACCCTGACTCTAACTCTAACTTTAACCCTAAAACTTACCCTACACACTCAGTTTGAATGGAAACCTAGCACTATCCCTCACCCTAACATCTAAACCTAACCCCAACCCCGAACCCAACCCTATCTCTAACTAAAAACTAGTCCTAAACCTAACTATGACTTAACCCTAACACTTACCCTAACTCTAAACCTGACCTTAACCCTAACCTTAATTCTAACCTTAACCCTAACCCTAACCCCAACACTAACCCTAAGCTCAACACTCACCCTTAACTTAAACTTCACCCTAACCCTAACCCTAAACCAAACACTAACCCTAACCCTAAACCTAACCTTAAACCTGACCCTAACATTAACCCAAACACTTAACGCAAAACCTAACACTAAGCCTAACCCTAAATGTAACCCTAACCTTAACCTAAACACCAAAGCCTAATCCTAACCCTCATCCTTAACCTAAACTTCACCCTAAACCTAAGCCTAACCCTAACCCTAAAATTACACCTAACCCTAAACTATCCTCTAACTCTCGCCCTAACCCTAACCCTAACTCTAACCCTAACCCTGGCAGTAACACCCTAAAACATCAGCTTAACTGTAAATGTAACACTAACCGTCACACGAACCCCTAACCCTTTCCCTAACCCTATCACTCATCCTAACCCTAACCCTGACCTAAACTTAATCCTTACCCTAACCCTAAACTTAACCCTAACCTTAACCCTAACCCTAAACCTAACAATAACTCTAAACCGGACCCTAACCCTAACCCTAAACCCTAGATCTAACTCTAACTCTAAACCTAACCCTAACCCTAACCTGGCCCCACCCTTTACAGTAAAGCTAGCCTTAACCCTAACTTACCCCTACCCTAACCCTAAACCTAACCCTTACAATATCAATAACCCCTAGCAGGGTCCTGCCTAGTCTCTCCCACCTCATCACTCCTTACAAAGAGCCCTGCTTTGTCTCTCCCACCTCCTCACTCTCTATGCAGGACTCTGCCTTGTTCTCCCACCTCTTCACTCCCTACACAGGGCCCTGGCTAGTGTCTCCCATCTTCTCACTCCATACACAGCTTTCTGCCTGTTCTTTCCCACTTCCTCACTTCCTACACGGAGCCCTGCCTGGTCTCTCCCACCTCCTCACTCCCTACACCAGTCCCTGCCTGATCTCTCCTACCTCCTCACTCCCTGCACAGGGCCCTGCCTGGTCTCTCCCACATCCTTACTCCATACAAAGGGACTTGCCTGATCTCTGGCCTCCTCACTCCCTGCACAGAGCCCTGCCTGGTCTCTCCCAACTCCTCACTCCCTATTCAGGTCTCTGAATGTTTCTCCCACCTCTTCACTCCCTACACAGGGCCCTGCCTGCTGTCTTCCATCTTCTCACTCCCTACACAAGTTTCTGCCTATTCTCTCTCACCCCCTCACTTGCTAAACACAGTCCTGCCTGTTCTTTCCCACCTCCTGACTCAGTACACAGGTCTCTGCCTGGTCTCTTCCAACTCCTCACTCCCTAGACAGGGCCCTGCCTGGTCTCTGCCACCTCCTCACTCCCTACACAGGTTTCTGACTGCTCCCTGCCACCTCCTCACTCCCTACACAGGGCCCTGCCTGGTATCTCCCACCTCCTCACTCCCTACACAGGGCTCTGTCTTTTCTCTCCCACCTCCTCAGTCCCTACACAGGTATCTGGGTGGTCTCTCCCACCTCCTCACTCCCTTAACAGGGCCCTGATGATCTCTCCCACCTCCTCACTCCCTAAACAGGACCCTGCCTGGTCTCTCCACCTCCTTACTCCCTACACAGGGCTCTGGCTAGTCTCTCCTACATCCTCACTCTTTATACAGCATCCTACCTGGTCTCTCTCACCTCCTCACTCCCTATGCAGGTCTCTGCCTGGTCTCTCCCACCTCCTCACTCCCTACACAGGGCCCTGCCTGGTCTCTCCTAACGCCTAACTCCCTACACAGGTCCCTGACTGGCCTCTCTCACCTCCTCACTCCCTTTACAGGGCCCTGATGATCTCTCCCACCTCCTCACTCCCTAAACAGGGCCCTGCCTGGCCTCTCCCACATCCTCAATTCACACAGGGCCCTGCCTCCTCTCTCTCACATCCTGACTGCACACACAGGGCCCTAACTGGTCCCTCCCACCTTCTCCATCCCTACACAGGTCTCTGCATGGTTCTCCCACCTCCCCATTCCCTACAAGGGTCTCTGCCTGTTCTCTCCCACCTCTTCAATCCCTAGACAGGGCCCTGCCTCTTCTCTCCCACTTCCTCACTCCCTACTCAGGGCCCTGCCTGGTATTTCTAACCTCCTCAGGCCATACACAGGGCCCTGCCTGGTCTCTCCCAAATCCTCACTCCCTACACAGGTCTCTGACTGCTCCCTGCCACCTCCTCACTCCCTACAAAGGGCCCTGCCTGGAATCTCCCACCTCCTCACACCCTACCCAGGGTCCTGCCTAGTCAATCCCACCTCCTCACTCCCTACGCAGGGCTCTGCCTGTCCTCTCTCGCCTTCTCACTCCCTATGCAGGACTCTGCCTGGTTCTCCACCTCTTCGCTCCCTACACAGGGCCTTGCCTGGTCTCTCCTACCTCCTCACTCCCTACACAGTTCTCTGCCTGTTCCCTCCCATTCCTCAATCCCTACACAGGTCTCTGGGTGGTCTTTCCCACCTCCTTACTACATACACAGGTGTTAGCCTGTTTTCTCCCTCCTCCTCGCTCCCTACACAGGGCCCTGATGTTCTCTCGCACCTGCTCACTCCCTAAACAAGCCACTGCCTGGTCTCTCCACCTCCTTACTCCCTCCACAGGGCCCTGCCTGGTCTCTCCCACCTCCTCACTCCCTACACAGGGCCATGCCTGGCCTCTCCCACCTCCTCACTCCCTACACAGGGCTCTGCCTGGTCTCTATCACCCCCTCACTCCCTACACAGGGTCCTGCCTTACCTCTCCCACCTCCTCAGTCCCTGCACTGTGTTTCTGGCTGTTATCTCCCTTCTTCTCACTCCCTACACAGGGCTGTGCTTGTTCTCTCCCATCTCCTCACTCCCTATACAGGGCCCTGCCTGGTGTATCCCATCTGCTCACTCCCTGCACAGGGCCCTGATGATCTCTCCTACATCCTCACTCCCTACACAGGGCCCTGCCTGGCATCTCCACCTCCTTACTCCCTACACACAGACCTGCCTGGTCTCTCCCACATCCTCACTCTGTACACAGGGTCCTACCTGGTCTCTCCCACCTCCTCACTCCCTACACAGGGCCCTGCCTGGTCTCTCCTAACACCTCACTTCCTACACAGGGCTCTGCCTGATCTCTCCCACATCCTGACTCCCTACTCTGGTATCTGGGTGGTCTCTCCCAACTCCTCACTGTGTATGCAGGGCCTTACCTGTTCTCTATCACCTCCTCACTCCCTACACAGGGCCCTGATGGTCTCTCCCACCTCCTCACTCCCTACACAGGGTCCTGCCTGGTCTCTCCCACTTCCTCAATCCCTACACAGGTCCCTGACTGGTATCTCCACCACCTTACTTCCTACACACAGCCTTGCCTGTTCTCTTCCACATCCTCACTCTGTACACAGGGTCCTACCTGGTCTCTCTCACCTCATCACTCCCTACACAGGGCCCTGCCTGGTCTCTCCTAACACCTCACTCCCTACACAGGGCTCTGCCTGGCCTCTCCCACCTCCCCACTCCCTACACAGGGCCCGGCCTGGTCTCTCCTTCTTCTCAATCCCTACACAGGTCTCTGCCTCTTCTCTCCAAGATACTCACTCCCTACACTGGGCCCTGCCAGGTCTCTCCCACCTCCTCAGTCCCTTCACAGGTCTTTGCCTGGTCTCTCCCACATCTCTGCCTCTTCTCTCCTGCATCCTCACTCCCAACATAGGGCCCTGCCTGGTCTCTCCCACCTTCTCACTCCCTACACAGGACGCTGCCTGGCCTCTCCCACCTCCTCAGGACCTACACAGGTCCCTGCCTGGTCTCTTCCAGCTCCTCACTCCCTACACAGGTGTCTGCCTGGATTCTCCCACCTCCTCACTCCTTACACAGGGCCCTGCCTGGTATGTCCCTCCTCCTCACTCCCTACAGAGGGCCCTGCCTGGTGTCTCCCTTCTGCTCACTCCCTACATATGTCTCTGTCTGTTCTCTCCCACCTCCTCACTCTCTACACAGGGCCCTGCCTGATCTCTGGCACATTCTCACTCCCTACACAGGACCTGTGTGGTCTCTCCCAACACCTCACTCCCTCCACAGGGCCCTGCCTGGATGCTCCCTCCCCCTCACACCCTACCCTGCACAGGGTCCTGCTTGGTCTCTCCCACCTCATCACTCCTTACACAGGGCCTGCCTGGTCTCTCCCATATCCTCACTCCCTATACTTGGCTCTGCCTGGTCTCTCCCATCTCCTCACTCCCTAAGCAGGACTCTGCCTGGGTCTCCCTCTTCTTCACTCCCTACACAGGGCCCTGTCTGGTATCTCCCATCTTCTCTATGCACAGAGCCCTGCCTGGTCTGTCCCACCTCCTCACTCCCTACATTCTTCTCTGCCTGTTCTCTCCCACCTCCTAACTCCCTGCACAGGGCCCTGCCTGGTCTCTCCCATATCCTTACTCCATACAGGGACATGCCTGATCTCTGGCCAACTCACTCCCTACAGAGGGCCCTTCCTGGTCTCTCCCATCTCCTCACTCCCTATGCAGGTCTCTGAATGGTTCTCCCACCTCTTCACTCCCTACACAGGGCCCTGCCTGCTGTCTACCATCTTCTCAATCCCTACACAGGTTTCTGCCTATTCTCTCCCACCTCCTCACTCCCTACACAGGTCTCTGCCTGGCCTCTCCCACTTCCTCACTCCCTACACAGGTCCCTGCTTCGTCTCTCCCACCTCATCACTCCTTACACAGGGCCCTGCCTGGTCTCTCCTACATCCTCACTCTTTACACAGCATCCTACCTGGTCTCTCTCACCTCCTCACTCCCTATGCAGGTCTCTGCCTGGTCTCTCCTAAGGCCTAACTCCCTACACAGGTCCCTGCCTGACCTCTCCCACCTCCTCACTCCCTAGACATGGCCGTGCCTGGTTGCTCCCAGCTCCTCACTCCCTACTCAGGGCCCCGCCTTTTCTCTCCCACCTCCTCCATCCCTGTAAAGGTCTCTGCCTGGTCTGTCCCACCTCCTTACTCCCTACAGAGTTCTCTGCCTGTTCTCTTCCACATCCTCACTCCTTACACAGGGCCCTTCCTGGTCCCTCCCACCTCCTCACTTCCTACACCTGTCCCTGCCTGGTCTCTTCCATCTCCTCTCTCCCTACTCAGGGCCCTGCCTGGTCTCACCCACCTCCTCACTCCCTACAAAGGTCTCTGTCTGGTCTCTCAGCTCTTCACTCCCTACACAGGTTTCTGTCTCTTTTGTCCCACCATCTTACTCCCTATACAGTGCCCTGCCTGGTCTCTCACTCTCTATACAGGGCCCTGCATGGTCTCTCCCACCTCCTGACTCCCTTCACAGTGCCCAGCCTAGTCCCTCCCACCTCCTCACTCCCTACACAGGTTAGGGTTTAGGGTTTAGTTTAGTGTTAGGGTTATGGTTCGGGATCGGGTTTAGGGGTTAAGGTTAGGTTTTAGGGTTTAGTGTTCGAGTTTAGGGTCAGGGTCAGTTTTTAGTGTCAGGGTCAGGGTTTATGGTCAGGGTTTAGGGTCAGGGTCAGGGTTAGGGGTTAGGGTCAGGGTTAGGTTTAGGGTTTGTTTTTATGGTTAGGGTTTAGGGTTTAGGATTAGGGTTGGGGTAAGGTTAGGGCTATGTGTTAGGGCTAGGGGTTAGGGTTTAGTGTTTAGTGATAGAGTTTAGGGTCAGGGTCAGAGTCAGTGTTTAGTGTCAGGGTCAGAGTTTAGGGTCAGGGTTAGGGTCACGGTCAGGGTTAGGGTCATGGTCAGGGTTTAGGGTCATTGTCACGGTTTAGGGTCAGGGTCTGGGTCAGGGTTAGGGGTTAGAGTCAGGGTTAGGTTTAGGGTTTGGGTTTAGGGTTAGGATTTAGGGTTTAGGGTTAGGGCTAGGGTTAGTTTTAGAGGTTAGAGGTTAGGGTTAGGGTTAGGGCTAGGGCTAGGGCTTGGTGTTAGGGCTAGGTCTAGGGCTAGGGTTTTAGGGCTAGAGTTTAGGGTTAGGGTTAGGGTTTTGGGTTAGGCTGATGGTTAGAGTTTAGGGTTAGGGTTCATGGTTAGTGTTAGGGTTAGTGTTAGGGTTTAGGGTTAGGGTTAGGGTTTAGGGTTAGCAGTTAGTGTTAGGGTTAGTGTTCAGGGTTAGGGTTAGTTTTTAGGGTTTGGGTTTAGGGTTAGCGGTTAGTGTTAGGGTTAGTGTTCAGGGTTAGGGTTAATGTTTAGGGTTAGGTTTTAGGGTTCGAGTTAGTGTTAGGGTTAGGGCTAGGGCTAGGACTTGGGCTAGGGCCTAGGGCTAGGGCTAGTGATATGGTTTGTGTTTAGGGTTCGGGTTTGGGTTCACGTTAGGCTTCGGTTTAGGCTTCGGGTTAGGATTTGGGTTAGGGCTTTGGGTAAGGGTTATTGTTAGGTTCAGGGCTATTGTAAGGGTTAGGTTTAGGGTTACAGGTGGACTAGCGTTATGATTAAAGTTTAAGTTTAGGGTTTGGGTTAGGTTTAGATTTAGGGTTAGGGTTTGGATGAAGTTTACGATATGGTGAGTGTTATTTTTAAGGTTAGGGCTAGAGTTTGGGTTCGTGTTCAGGTTAGTGTTAAGGTTAGGTTTAGCGTTTGGATTAGGGTTAGGGGTTATGTTTGGGGGTAGGGTTATGTTTAGATTTAGGGTTAGTGTGAAGTTTAGGTTAAGGGTGAGGTTTACAGTTAGGGTTAGGGTAAGGGTGAGGGTTAGGGTCAGAGTTATTGTAAGGGTTAGGTTTAGGGTACTACAGGTGGGCCAAGGTTAAGTTTAGGGTTTGATTTAGGGGTAGGGTTAGGGTTAAAGTTAGGGTGAGCTTTAGCTTAGGGATAGGGTGAAGTTTAAGATAGGCTGAGGGTTAGTTTTAGGGTTATGGTTAAGGTTTGAGTTTGGTTTCAGGTTAGTGTTAAGGTTATGTTTAGGGTTGGGGTTAAGTTTACGGGTTCTTTTTAGTTTTAGGGTTAGGGTTAAATTTTAGGTTAGGGTTAAGTTTAGTGTTATGGTTAGGATTAGGGTCACGGTTTGTGTTAGTCTTTGTCGTTTGGGTGAGGGTTAGGTTTAGGGTTCGGGTTGGGTAGGGTTAGGATTATGGTTATGGTAAGGTGTTAAGGGTTAGAGTTTTAGTTTAGGGTTAGGGTTTGGGTGAGGGTTCCGGTTAGTCATTGTGGTTCTGGTCATGGTTAGGTTTGGTTTAGGGTTAGGGTTAGGTTTATTATTAGGTTTCAGGTTAATGTTAGAGTTAGAGTTAGGGTGAGACTTAGGGTTAAGGTTTGGGTTAGGCTTTGGTGTTAGGGGTTAGGGTTTGGGTTAGGGGTTAGGGTTATCGTTAGGGCTTAGGGGTTCAGGTTAGTGTTAGGGTTAGGAATAGCATTAGGGTTAGGGTTGGGGGATTCGGTTAGGGGTTAGGGTGAGGGTTGCGGTTAGTTTTACAGTTAAGGTGAGGGTTTAGGGTCAGTGTTATTCTTAGGGTTAGAGTTAGGGTTAGGTTCAGGGTTAGGGTTAGGTGTAGGGTAAGATTTCGGTTTAGGTTCAGGTTTAGAATTAGAGTTAGTGTTCTATTTAGGATCAAGCTTAGAGTTAGGGTTAGGGTTAGGATTAGGGTTAGGTCTAGGGTTAGGTTCAGGGCTAATGTAAGGCTTAGTTTTAGGGTTACAGGTGGAGTAGTGTTATGGTTAGAGTTTGGTTTAAGGTTAGGGTTTGGGTTAGGTTTAGGTTTAGGGTGAAGGTTAGGGTTAGTGTTGGATGAACCTTAGGACGGGGTGAGCGTTATTCTTATGATTAGGGCTGAAGTTTGATTTTGTGTTCAGGTTAGTGTTAAGGTTAGTTTTAGGGTTCGGGTTAGTGTTAGGAGTTACGTTTAGGGTTAGTGTTAGGTTTAGGTTCAGGGTTAGAGTGATGTTTAGGTTCATAGTGAGGGTCAAGGTAAGGGTTAGGATTACGGTGAGGATTATACTTAGTGTTAGAGTTTATGTTTAGGGTGTTAGGGTTAGGTTTATGGTTAGGGTAGGGTTAAGTTTAGGGTTAATGTAAGGGTTAGTATTAGATTAGTGTTACTGTTCGTGTTTGGGTTAGGGTTAGGGATAAGTTTAGGGATAGCGGCAGGTTTAGGGTTGGGGATTCGGTTAGGGGTTCGGGTGAGGTTTAGTGTTAGGTTTACAGTTAAGGTGAGGGTTTAGGGTAAGTGTTATGGTTAGGGTTAGAGTTAGAGTTAGGGTTAGGGTTAGGGTGAATTTTCAGTTAATAGTGAGGGTTAGGGTAAGGGTTAGGGTTAAGGTTAGAGTTAGGATTAATATTAGTGTTAGGGTTAGGTTTAGGGTTAGGGATAGGATAGGGGTAAGGTTAGGGTTGAGGCTAGGTTTACGGTCAAGGGTACGTCTAGGTTAGGGTTAGGATTAGGTGTAGAGTTAGAGTTAGTGCTAGGGTTTAGGGGTAGGGTTCGGGTCAGGTTTAGAGTTTTTGTTAGTGTTAGGGTTAGGGTAGAGTTAAGGTTAGGGTTAAGTTTAGGGTTAGGGTAAGGGTTATGTTTAGGTCAGGGTTAGGGTTAGGGATAGGGTTAGGTTTAGGGAAAGGGTTAGGGTTCGTGTGAGGGTTAGTGTTAGATTTACAGTTAAGCTGATGTTTTACAGTGTTACGGTTAGGGTCAGGGTTAGAGTTAGAGTTAGGGTTAGGGCTAGACTGAGGGGATAGTTTAGGGTTAGGTTTAATTTTAGGGTTCTGCTTATGTATAGGGTGAAAGTTAAGTTAAGATTAGCGTTAGGGTAAATATTAGAGTTAGGTGTTTGGGTTAAGGTTAGGATCAGGTTAGGGTTAAGTTTAGGGTTAGTGTTAGTGTCAGGGTTAGGTTTTGGTGTTTGGGTTAATGTTAGGGTTAGCTTTAGGGTTAGGGTTTAGTTTAAGGTTAGGGTCAGGGTGCAGTTTAAGTGTGAGGGTTGAGCTTAGGGTTAGTGTTAGGGGTTAGGGTTAGGGTTAAGGTTAGGATTAGGATTAGGGTTAAGATTAGTTTTAGGGTTAGGGTAAGTGTTACGGTTAAGTCATGGTTAGGTTTAGGGCTAGGTAAAGGTTAGAGATAAGATTAGGTTAAGGGTAGGGTTTAGGTTTAGATGTTAGTGTGAGGGTTAGTGCTAGGTTTCCATTTAAGCTGAGTGTGTAGGGTAAGTTTTAGGGTTAGGATTAGGGTTAGAGATAGATTTAGGGTCCGGGTTAGGATTATGTTTAAGGTTAGGGTTAGGTATATGGTTAGGATTAGGGTTAGGGTCAGGGTTGGGGAGATTTAGTATTATGTTTAGTTTTAGGGCTAGGGTTAGGGTGAAGTTTATGTTAAGCGTGAGGGTTAGGGTTAGGGTTAGGGGTAAGGGTTCAGGTTAGGGTCAGGGTTAGGGTTTGCGTTAGGTTTAGGGTTAGCTTTAGTTTTGGTTAGGGTTAGGATTTGAATGAAGTTAGGGTAGGTTTAGGGTTATGGGTAGGGTGAAATTTTGGTTAGAGTTATTGTTCGGGGTTAGGGTTAGGTTTGAGTTTATCGTAGGGTTAAAGTTAGGGTTAAGGTTAGGTTAGGGTTATGGTCAGGGTTAGGATTAGGATTAAGTTTAGGGTGAGGGTTAGGGTCCGAGTTATTGTAAGGGTTAGTTTTAGGGTTCCAGGTGGGCCAAGGTTAAGGTTAGGGTTAGGTTTAGGGGTAGGGATAGGTTTAGAATTAGGTTAACATAAACTTCACCCTAACCCTAGCCCTAAAACTAAACATAATTAGAATTAGGGTGAGCTTTAGGTTAGGGATAGGGTGAAGTTTAAGTTAGGGTGAGGGTTAGGGTTAGGGTTATGGCTAAGGTTTGGGTTAGTTTTCAGGTTCGTGTTAAGGTTGTGTTTCGTGTTAGGGTTAAGTTTACGGGTTCTGTTTAGTTTTAGGGTTAGGGTTATGTTTAAGGTTAGGGTTAAGTTTAGTGTTACAGTTAGGGTTAGGGTTACTTTTTGTGTTAGGCGTTGTGGTTGGGGTGAGGTTTAGGTTTAGGGTTAGGGTTGGGTAGGGTTAGGATTATGGTTACGGTAAGGTGTTAGGTGTTAGAGGTGTAGTTTAGGGTTAGGGTTTGGGTGAGGGTTCCGGTTAGGCATTGTGGTTCTGGTCATGGTTAGGATTGGTTTAGGGTTAGGGTTAGGTTTATGATTAGGTTTCGGGTTAGTGTTAGAGTTAGAGTTCGGGTGAGAGCTACCTTTAAGGTTAGGGTTAGGTTTTGGTGTTATGGGTTAGGTTTGGGGTTAGGGTTAGGGTTATCATTAGGGCTTAGGTGTTCAGGTTAGTGTTAGGGTTAGGGATAGCATTAGGGTAAGGGTTGTGGGATACCGTTAGGGGTTAGAGTGAGTGTTACGGTTCGTTTTACATTTAAGGCGAGGGTTTAGGATAAGTGTCCCGATTATCGTTAGACATAGAGTTAGGGGTAGGTTTACGTTTAGGGTTAGGTGTAGGGTAAGATTTAGCTTTAGTTTCAGGTTTAGGGGTAGAGTTAGTGTTCTCTTTAGGGTCAAGGTTAGAGTTCGGGTTAGGGTTAGGATTAGGTCTAGGGTTAGGATTAGGTTTAGGGTTAGGTTGAGGGGTATTTTAAGGGTTAGGTTTAGGGTTACAGGTGGACTAGCATTATGGTTAGAGTTAGATTTAATGTTAGGGGTTGGGTTAGGTTTAGGTTTAGGTTTAGGACTAAGGTTAGCGTTAGGGTTTGGATGAAGTTTAGGATAGGGTGAGGGTTATTTTTAGGGTTAGGGCTAGACTTTGGGTTTGTGTTCATGTTAGTGCTAAGGTTAGGTTTAGGGTTCAGGTTAGGGTTAGTGGTTATGTTCAGATTAGGTTTAGGTTTAGGGTTAGTGTGAAGTTTAGGTTAAGGGTGAGGGTTAGGATAAGGGTTTGCATTAGGGTTTGGATTCTAGTTAGTGTTAGAGTTTAGGTTTAGGGTGTTAGGGTTAGGTTTATGGTTAGGGAAGGGTTAAGTTTAGGGTTAATGTTAGGGTTAGCGTTAGATTAGGGTTACTGTTCGTCTTCGGGTTAGGGTTAGGGATAATGTGAGGGATAGATAGCATTAGGTTTAGGGTTGGGGATACGGTTAAGGGTTAGGTTTAGGTTTACATTGAAGGTGAAGGTTTAGGGTAATTGTTATGGTTAGGGTTAGAGTTAGAGTTAGGCTTATGGTTAGGGTGAAGTTTCAGTTAATAGTCAGGGTTAGGGTTAAGGTTAGAGTTATGCTTAAGGTTAGTGTCAGGGTTAGGTTTAAGGTAGGGGTAAGGTTAGGGTTTAGGCTAGGTTTACGGTAAAGGGTAGGGCTAGGTTAGGGTTAGGGTTAGGTTTAGAGTTAGAGTTAGTGCTAGGGTTTAGGCTTAGGGTTAGGGTCAGGTTTAGAGTTATTGTGAGGGTTAGGGTTAAGTTCGAGTTAAGGTTAGTGTTAAGTTTAGGGTTAGGGTAAGGGTTAGGATTAGGTCAAGGTTAAGGTTAGGATTAGGGATAGGGGTAGGATTAGGGAAAGGGTTAGCGATTCATGTGATGGTTAGTGTTAGGTTTAGAGTTTAGCTGATGTTTTAGAGTGTTATGGTTAGGGGTATGGTTAGAGTTAGGGTTAGGGTTAGGTTTAGGGTTAGGGCTAGACTGAAGGGATAGTTTAGGGTTAGGTTTAGTTTCAGGTTAGGCTTAGGCTTACGTTTAGGGTGAAGCATACTTTAAGGATGAGGGTTAGGACTAGTGTTAGCGTTACGTGTTTGCGTTAAGGTTAGGGTTAGACTTAGGGTTAGTATTAGGGTCAGGTTTACATGTTTGGGTTAATGCTAGGGTCAGGTTTAGGCTTAGGTTTAGGGTTAGGGTTAGGGTTCAGTTTAGGGTTAGTGTTAGGGTGCATTTAAAGTTAAGGGCGAGTGTTGAGCTCACGTTAGCGTTAGGTGTTAGGGTTAGGGTTAAGGTTAGGATTAGGTTTAGGGTTAAGTTTAGGTTTATGCTTAGGTTTAGAGTACATGTTAGGGTTAAGTCATTGTTAGGTTTAGGGCTAGGTTAAGGTTAGAGATAGGGTTAGGTTAAGGGTTGGGGTTAGGTTTAGATGTTAGGGTGAGGGTTAGTTCTAGGTTTCCATTTAAGCTGAGTGTGTAGGGTAAGTTTTAGGGTTAGGATTAGGGTTAGGGTTAGAGTTAGGTTCAGGTTTGGGTTAGGTTTATGGTTAGGATTAGGGTTAGGGTCAGGGTTAGGCGGAGATTTAGTGTTATATTTAGTTTTAGGGTTAGAGTTAGGGTGAAGTTTATGTTAAGCGTGAGGGTTAGGGTTAGGGGTTAGGGTTCAGGTTATGGTCCGGGTTAGGGTTAGGTTTACATTTAGAGTTAGGTTTAAGTTTAGTTTTATTTTTGGTTAAGGTTAGGGTTTGAATGAAGTTAGGGGAGGTTTAGGGTCATGGTTAGGGTGAATTTTGGTTAAGAGTGAGGGTTCGGTTTAGGGTTAGGGTTAGGTTTACGTTTAAGGGTAGGCTTAGGCTAAGGATTAGGGTTAGAGTTAGGGTTAGGGGTTAGTGTTTCAGTTTGGTTTACGGTAGAGTTATATTTAGGGTTAAGATTAGGGTTAGGGTAAGAGTTAGAGTTACGTTTACAGTTAAGATGAGGGTTTTGGGTAAGTGTTAGGGTTAGGCTTAGTGCTAGGGTTAGGGTTAGAGTTAGGGTTAGGAGTTAGGGTTTGGTTTAAGATTATGGTAGGGTTAAGGTTAGGTTAGGGTAAGGTTAGGTTAGGGTTAGGATTAGCATTAGGTTTAGGGCGAAGGATAGGGTCAGAGTTATTGTAAGGGTTTGGATGAGGGTTACAAGTTGGCCAAGGTTAAGGTTAGGGTTAGGTTTAGGGTTAAAGTTAGGGTTAGCTTTAGGATAGAGATAGGGTGAAGTTTAAGATAGGGTGCGGGTTAGGTTTAGGGTTATGGCTAAGGTTTGCGTTAGTTTTCAGGTTATTGTTAAGGTTATGTTTAGGGTTAGGGTTAAGTTTACAGGTTCTGTTTAGTTTTAGGGTCAGGTTTAGATTTTAGGTTAGGGTTATTTACAGTGTTACTGTTAGGGTTAGGGTTATGGTTTGTGTCAGGCGTTGTGGTTGGGATGAGGGTTAGGTTTAGGGTTAGGTTTGGTTAGGGTTAGGATTATGGTTATGGTAATGTGTTAGGAGTTAGAGGTGTAGTTTAGGGTTAGGGTTTGGGTGAGGGTTTTGGTTAGGCATTGTGGTTCTGGTCATGGTTAGGTTTGGTTTAGGGTTAGGGTTAGATTTATGATTCGGTTTCGGGTTAGTGTTAGAGTTAGGGTGAGAGTTAGGGTTAAGGTTTGGGTTATGCTTTGGTGTTATGCGTTAGGGTTTGATTTCAGGTTCGGGTTATCCTTAGGGCTTAAAGGTTCAGGTGAGTGTTAGGGTTAGGCTTAGGGATAGCTTTAGGGTTAGGGTTCGGGATACAGTTAGGGGTTAGGTTGAGGGTTATGGTTAGTTTTACAGTTAAGGTGAGTGTTCAGGGTAAGTGTTATGGTTATGGTTAGAGTTAGGGTTAGGGTTCGGGTGAAGTTTCAGTTAATAGTGAGGGTTACGCTAAAAGTTAGGGTTAATGTTAGAGTTAGGGTTAAGGTTAGCGTTAGTGTTAGGTTTAGGGTAGGTAAGGTTAGGGTTAAGACTAGGTTTACGGTAAAGGGTTGGGCTGGGTTAGGGTTA
Source organism: Elephas maximus indicus (assembly GCF_024166365.1). NCBI lineage: Eukaryota > Metazoa > Chordata > Mammalia > Proboscidea > Elephantidae > Elephas > Elephas maximus. Next base: position 1,286,215 of record NC_064836.1, read on the forward strand.
GGGTTAGGTTTAGAATTATACTTAGTGCTGAGTTTAGGGTTAGAGTTAGGGTCAGGATTCGAGTTATTGTTTGGTTTAGGTATAGGTAGAGTTAAGGTTAGGTTTAAGTTTAGGTTTGGGGAAGGGTTAGGTTTACGTCAGCGTTAGGTTTAGGATTAGGGATCGGGTTAGGGTTTGTGAAAGGGTTAGGGGTTGGTCTGAGGGTAAGTGTTAGGTTTACAGTTAAGCTGATGTTTTAGGGTGTTATGGTTAGGGTCATTGTTAGGTTTAGCGTTCGGGCTAGAGTTAGGTGATAGTTTAGGGTTAGGTTTAGTTTTAGGGTTAGGCTTAGGCTTAGGTTTAGGGTGAAGTTTAGGTTAAGGATGAGAGTTATGTTTAGGGTTAGTGTTAGGGTTAGGTGTTTGGGTTAAGGTTAGGGTCAGGTTTATGTTTGCGTTTAGGGTTAGTGTTGGGTTCGTTTTAGGGTTAGTGTTTGGGTGAAATTTAAGTTAAGAGTGAGGGTTGAGCTTAGGGTTAGGGGTTAGGGTTAGGGTTAAGGTTAGTTTTAGGTTTAGGTTTAAGATTAGGTTTAGGGTTAGGTTTAGGGTAAGTGTTAGGGTTAAATCATGGTTAGGCTAGGGCATGGTTAAGGTTAGAGATAGGGTCAGGTTAAGGGTTGGGGTTAGGTTTAGATGTTAGGGTGAGGGTTAGTGCTAGGTTTCCATTTAAGTTGAGTTTGTAGGGTAAGTTTTAGGGTTGGATTAGGGTTAGAGTTAGGGTCAGGGTTAGGGTTAGGTTTATGGTTAGGATTTGGGTTACGGTCAGGGTTAGGGGGAGATTTAGTGTTATGTTTAGTTTCAGGGTCAGGGTTAGGGTGAAGTTTAGGTTAAGGATGAGGGTTAGGGTTAGGTTTAGTGTTAGGGTTAGGTGTTTGGGTTAAGGTTAGGGTCAGGTTAGGGTTAGGGTTAGGGTTAGGCTTACTGTTAGGGTTAGGTGTTTGGGTTAATGTTAGAGTCAGGTTTAGGGTTAGGTTTAGAGTTAGGATTAGGTTTTGGTTTAAAGTTGGAGTTCGGGATAGGGTGAAGTTTAATTTAAGGGTGAGGGTTGAGCTTAGGGTTTGGGGTAGGGGTTAGGGTTCAGGTTAGGATTAGGTTTAAGGTTAAGGTTAGGTTTAGGGTCAGGTTTAGGGTAAGTGTTAGGATTAAGTCATGTTTAGGTGTAGGGCTAGGATAAGGTTAGAGATAGGGTTAGGTTAAGGGTTGGGTTTAGGTTTAGATGTTAGGGTGTGGGTTAGTGGTAGGTTTCCATTTAAGCTGAGTGTGTAGGGTAATTTTTATGGTTAGGATTAAGGTTAGAGTCAGGGTCAGGGTCAGGGTTAGGGTTAAGTTTAGGGTTAGTTTTATGCTTAGGATTGGGTTAGGTTCATGGTTGGGGGAGATTTAGTGTTATGTTTAGTTTTAGGATAGGGTTAGGGTGAAGTTGATGTTAAGCGTGCGGGTTAGGGTTAGGGCTAGGGGTTATTGTTCAGATTAGTGTCAGGGGTAGGGTTAGGGATAGGTTTAGGGTTTGTTTTAGTTTTGTTTAAGGTTAGGGTTTGAATAAAGTTAGGGTAGGTTTAGGGTTATGGTTAGGTCTGGGCTAAGGATTAGGGTTAGAGTTAGGGTTAGGGGTGTTTTGGTTAGGTTTAAGGTAGGGTTTTATTTAGGGTTAGGGTAAGAATTAGAGTTACGTTTACAGTTAAGGTGAAGGTTTTGGGTATGTGTTACGGTTAGGGTTAGGGTTAGAGGTAGGATTAGGGTTTAGGGTTAGGTTTAATTTTATGGTAGGGTTAAAGTTAAGGTTAAGGTTAGGTTAGAGTTAGGGTAGGGTTAGGATTAGGATTAGGTTTAGGGTGAGGTTTAGGGTCAGAGTTATCGTAAGGGTTAGGTGTAGGGTGACTGGTGGGCCAAGGTTAAGGTTAGTGTTAGGTTTAGGGGTAGGGTTAGGGTTAAAGTTAGGGTTAGCTTTAGGTTAGGGATAGGGTGAAGTTTAAGATACGGTGTGGGTTAGGGTGAGGGTTATGGCTAAAGGTTTGGGTAAGTTTTCAGGTTATTGTTAAGGTTACGTTTAGGGTTAGGGTTAAGTTTATGGGTTATGTTTAGTTCTGGGTTAGGGTTAGATTTTAGGTTAGGGTTAAGTTTAGTGTTACGGTTATGGTTAGGGTTACGGTTTGTTTTAGGCGTTGTGGTTGGGTTGAAGGTTAGTTTTAGCGTCAGGGTTGAGCAGGCTTAGGATTATGGTTATGATAAGGTGTTAGGGGTTAGAGGTGTAGTTTATGGTTAGGGTTTCGGTGAGGGTTCTGGTTAGGCATTTTGGTTCTGGTCATGGTTAGGTTTGGTTTAGGGTTAGGGTTAGGTTTATGATTAGGTTTCGGGTTAGTGTTAGATTTAGGGTGAGTGTTTGGTTTAAGGTTTGGGTTAGGCTTTGGTGTTAGGGGTTTGGTTTGGGTTAGGGTTATCGTTAGGGCTTAGGGTTTCAGGTTAGTGTTAGGGCTAGCATTAGGGTTAGTGTTGAGGGATACGTTTAGGGGTTCTGGTGAGGGTTACGGTTAGTTTTACAGTTAAGGTGAGGGTTTAGGGCAAGTCTTATGATTAGGGTTAGAGTTAGAGTTATGGTTAGGTTTAGGGTTAGGTTTAGATGTAGGGTAAGATTTAGGTTTACTTTCAGGTTCAGGGTGAGAGGTAGTGTTCTATTTAGGGTCAAGGTTAGAGTTAGGTTTAGGATTCGGTCTAGGGTTAGGATTAGGATTAGTTTTAGGGTTAAGTTCAGGGCTATTGAAATGCTTAGGTTTAGGGTTACAGGTGGACTAGCATTATACTTAGAGTTAGGTTTAAGGTTAGGGTTTGGGTTAGGTTTATGTTTACACTTAAGATTAGGATTAGGGTTTGGATGAAGTTTAGGATAGGGTGAGGGTTATTTTTATGGTTTGGGCTAAAGTTTGGTTTTGTGTTCAGCTTAGTGTTAAGGTTAGGTTTAGGGTTCGGTTTTGGGTTCGGGGTTATGTTTAGGGTTTGGGTTACGCTTTGGTTTAGGGTTAGTGTGAAGTTTAGGTTAAGGGTGAGGGTTAGGATAAAGGTTAGGATTAGGTTTATGGTAAGGTGTTAGTGGTTAGAGGTGTAGTTTAGGGTTAGGGTTTGGGTGAGGGTTCCGGTTAGGAATTGTGGTTCTGGTCATGGTTGGGTTTGGTTTAGGTTTATGATTAGGTTTCGGGTTAGTGTTAGAGTTAGGGTGAAAGTTAGGGTTAAGGTTTGGATTAGGCTTTGGTGTTAGGGGTTAGGGTTTGTGTTAGAGTTAGGGTTATCGTTAGGGCTCAGGGGTTTCAGGTTAGTTTTAGGGTTAAGGTTAGGGATTGCATTAGGGTTAGGTTTGGGGGATACGGTTAGGGGTTAGGGTGAGGGTTACGGTTAGTTTTACAGTTAAAGTGTGGGTTTAGGATAAGTGTTATGATTAGGGTTAGAGTTGGAGTTATTTTTAGGTTTAGGGTTAGGTGTAGGGGAAGATTTAGGTTTAGGTCCAGGTTTAGGGTTAGAGTTAGTGTTCTCTTTAGGGTCAAGGGTGCAGTTAGGGTTAGGTTAGGATTAGGTCTAGGGCTAGGATTAGGTTTAGGGTTAATTTCAGGGCTATTGTAAGGGTTAGGTTTAGGGTTACAGATGGACTAGCGCTATGGTTAGAGGTAGGTTTAAGGTTAGGGCTTGGGTTAGGTTTAGGTTTAAGGTAGTGTTAGAGTTTGGATGAAGTTTAGGATAGGGTGAGGGTTATTTTTATGGTTAGGGCTAGAGTTTGGGTTTGTGTTCAGGTTAGCTTTAAGGCTAGGGTTCAGGTTAGGGTTAGGGGTTATGTTTAGGGTTAGGGTTATGTTTTGGTTTAGGGTTAGTGTGAAGTTTAGGTTAAGGGTGAGGGTGAGGATAAGAGTTAGAATTAGGGTTAGGATTATAGTTAGTGTTAGAGGTTAGATTTAGGATGCTAACGTTAGGTTTATGGTTAGGGTTGGGTTAATGTTAGAGTTAGGGTTAGATTAGGTTTAATGTTCGTGTTTGGGTTAGGGATAGGGTTAGGGATAGCATTAGGTTTAGGGTTGGGGATACGGTTAGGGGTTAGGGTGAGGGTTGTGGTTAGGGTGTGGGTTAGGGTTAGGTTTACAGTTAAGGTGAGGGTTTAGGGTAAGTGTTATAGTTAGGGTTCGAGTTCGAGTTTGGGTTAGGTTTAGGGTGAAGTTTCAGTTAATAGTCAGGGTCAGGGTAAGGGTTAGGGTTAAGATTACAGTTAGGGTTAAGTTTAGTGTTAGGGTTAGGGTTAGGGTAGGGGTAAGGTTAGGGTTAAGGCTAGGTTTATGGTAAAGGGTAGGGCTAGGTTAGGGTTAGGTTTAGAGTTAGAGCTAGTATTAGGGTTTAGGGTAAGAGGTAGGGTCAGGTTTAGAGTTTTTGTTAGTTTTAGGGTGGAGTTAAGGTTAAGCTTAGCGTTAGGGTAAGTGTTAGGTTTAGGTCAGGGTTAAGGTTAGGATTAGGGATAGGGTTAGGGTTAGGGAAAGGGTTAGGTGTTCGTGGGAGGGTTAGTGTTAGGTTTACACTTAAGCTGATGGTTTACAGTGTTACGGTTAGGGCAGGGTTGTAGTTAGGGTTAGGATGAGGTTTAAGTTTAGGGCTATATTTAGGGGATAGTTTAGGGTTAGGTTTAGTTTTAGGGTTAAGGTTAGGCTTAGGTTTATCTTGAAATTTATGTTAAGGATGAGGGTTAGGGTTAGCGTTAGGGTTAGGTGTTTGGGTTAAGGTTAGGGTTTGGGTTAGGGTTAGGTGTTTCGGTTAATGTTAGGGTCAGGTTTAGGGTAAGGGTTAGGGTTCGGTTTAGGATCAGGCTTAGGGTTAGGGTTAGAATTAGGGTTAGTGGTTAGGCTTAGGCTTAGGGTTAAGGTTAGGTTTAGGCTAAAGATCAGGATTTGATTTCGAGTTAGGTGTTAGTGTTTCGGTTAGGTTTAGGGTAGGGTTATATTTAGGGTTAGGTTAAGAGTTAGATTTATGTTTACAGTTAAGTTGAGGGTTTTGGGTAAGTGTTACATTTAGGGTTAGGGTTAGGTTTAGGGCTAGGGCTAGGGTTACGTTTAGATTTCGGGTTACCGGTTAGGGTTAGGTTCAAGTTTATGGTAGGGTAAAGTTAGGGTTAAGGTTTGGTTAGGGTTAGGGTCAGGGTTAGGATTAGGATTAGGTTTAGGGTGAGGGTTAGGGTCAGAGTTATTGTAAGGGTTAGGTTTGGGGTTACAGGTGGGCCAAGGTTAAGGTTAAGGTCAGGGTTAAAGTTAGGGTGTGCTTTAGATTAGGGATAGGGTGAAGTTTAAGATAGGGTGAGGGTTAGGGTTATGGCTAAGGTTTGCTTGAGTTTTCAGGTTAGTGTTAAGGTTATGTTTAGGGTTAGGAATAAGTTTATGGGTTCTGTTTACTTTTAGGGTTGGGGTAGATTTTAGGTTAGGGTTAAGTTCAGTGTTACGGTTAGGGTTAGGTTTACGGTTTGTGTTAGGCATTGTGGTTGGTGTGAGGATTAGGTTTAGGATTAGGGTTGGGTAGGGTTAGGATTATGGTTATGGTAAGGTGTTAGGGATTAGAGGAGTAGTTTTGGGTTAGGGCTTGGGTGAGGGTTCCGGTTAGGCATTGTGGTTCTGGTCATGGTTAGGTTTGGTTTAGGGTTAGGGTTAGTTTTATGATTAGGTTTAGGGTTAGTGTTAGAGTTAGCGTTAGGCTTTGGTGCTAGGGGTTAGGTTTTGGGTTAGGGTTAGGGTTATCGTTAGGGCTTAGGTTTTCAGGTGAGTGTTAGGGTTAGGGTTAGGGATAGAATTAGGGTTAGCTTTTGGGGGTACGGTTAGGGGTTAGGTGAGGGTTACAGTTAGTATTGCAGTTAAGGTTAGGTTTTAGGGCAAGTGTTAGGATTAGGGTTAGAGTTAGAGTTAGGGTTAGGTTTAGGGTTAGGTGCAGGGTAAGTTTTAGGTTTAAGTCCTGGTTTAGGGTTAGAGTTAGTGTTCTATTTAGGGTCAGGTTTAGAGTTCGGGTTAGGTATAGGATTAGGTCTATTGTTGGGCTTAAGATTAGGGTTAGGTTTAGAGCTATTGTAAGGCTTAGGTTTAGGGTTACAGATGGACTAGCTTTACGGTTAGAGTTAGGTTTAAGGTTAGGGTTTGGGCTAGGTTTACGTTTACGGTTATGCTTAGGGTTAGGATTTGGCTGAAGTTTTGCAGAGGCTGAGGGTTACTTTTAGGGTTAGGGCTAGAGTTTGGGTTTGTGTTCAGGTTAGTGTTATGGTTAGATTTAGGGTCCAGTTTAGGGTTAGGGGTTATGTTTAGTGTTAGGGTTAGTTTTAGGTTTAGGGTTAGTGTGAAGTTTAGGTTAAGGGTGAGAGTTAGGGTTAGGGTTAGGATTAGGGTTAGTGTTAGACGTTAGGTTTAGGGTGCTAGTTTTAGGTTTATGGTTAGGGTAGGTTTAAGTTTAGGGCTAATGTTAGGGTTAGTGTTAGATTAAGGTTACAGTTCGTGTTAGGGTTACAGTTAGGGTTAGGGATAGCATTAGGTTTAGGGTTAGGAATATAGTTAGGGCTTAGGGTGAGGGTTGGGGATACGGTGAGGGTTAGGTTTAGGTTTACAGTTAAGGTGAGGGTTTAGGGTAATTGTTATGGTTAGGGTTAGAGTTAGGGACATGGTGAAGTTTCAGTTAATAGTGGGGTTCAGGGTTAATGTTAGATTTAGGGTTAAGGTTAGTGTTAGGGTTAGGTTTAGGTTAGGATTAAGGTACCGGTCAGGTTAGGGTTAAGACTAGGTTTACGGTAAAGTGTAAGGCTAGGTTAGGGTTATGTTTAGAGTTAGTGCTAGGGCTTAGGGTTAGGGTTAAGGTCAGGTTTAGAGTTATTGTTAGGTTTACGGTTAAGGTTAGGGTAGAGTTAAGGTTAAGGTTAAGTTGAAGGTTAGGGTAAGAGTTAGGTTTACGTCAGGTTTAGGGTTAGGATGAGGGATAGGGTTAGGGTTAGAGAAAGGGTTAGGGTTTCGTGTGAGGATTAGTGTTATGTTTACATTAAGCTGATGTTTTTGGGTGTTACAGTAAGGTTTAGGGTTAGAGTTAGGTTAGGTTTAGAGTTAGGGCTAGAGTATGGTGACAGTGCTTTAGGCTTAGGTTTAGGGTGAAATTTAGGTTAAGGATGAGGGTTAGGGTTGGGGTAGGCGTTTGGATTAATGTTAGGGTCAGGTTTAGGGTTTTGGTTTAGAGTTCAGGTTAGATTCAGGGTTAGGGTTAGATTTAGGTTTAGGGTTAGGGTTAGGTTTAGTGTTAGTTTAGCTTAGGGTTAAGGTTTGAATGAAGTTAGGGTAGGTTTAGGGTTATGGTTAGGTTGAAATTTTGGTTAAGTGTGAGGGTTTGGTTTCGGGTTAAGGTTAGTGGTTAAGGTTAGGTTTAGGGTTAAGGTTAGGTTTAGGCTAAGCATTAGGGTTAGAGTTAGGGTTAGTGGTTAGTGTTTCAGTTAGGTTTAGGATAGGGTTATAATTAGGGTTAAGTTTAGGGTTACGGTAAGAGTTAGATTTACGTTTACACTTAAGGTGAGGGTTTTGCGTAACTGTTACGGTTACGGTTAGGGCTAGGTTTAGGGTTAGAGTTGGGTTAGGGGTTAGGTTTAGGTTAAGTTTCTGGTAGGCTTAAAGTTAGGGTTAAGGTTAAGTTAGGGTTAGGATTAGAATTAGGTTTCTGGCGAGGGTTAGTGTCAGAGTTATTATAAGGATTAGGATTAGGGTTACAGATGGGCCAAGGTTATGGTTAGGGTTAGGTTTAGGGGTAGGATTAGGGTTAAAGTTAGGGTTAGCTTTAGGTTAGGGATAGGGTGAAGTAAAGTAGAGTGAGGGTTAGGGTTATGGCTAAGGCTTGGGTTCGTTTTCAGGTTAGTGTTAAGTTTATGTTTAGGGTTAGGGTTAAGTTTATGGGTTCTGTTTAGTTTTAGGGTTAGGGTTAGATTTTAGGTTAAGGTTAAGTTAAGTGTAACAGTTAGGGTTATGATTTGTGTTAGGCATTGTGGTTGGGGTGAGTGTTAGGTTTATGGTTAGGGTTGGGTAGAGTTAGGATTATGGTTATGGTAAGGTGTTAGGGTTTAGAGGTGTAGTTTAGGGTTAGGGATTGGGTTAGGGTTTCGGTTAGGCATTGTGGTTCTGGTTATGGTTAAGCTTGGTTCAGTGTTAGGGTTAGGTTCATGATTAGGTTTCGGGTTAGTGTTAGAGTTAGGGTGAGGGATAGTGTTAAGGTTTAGGTTAGGTTTTGGTGTTATGGGTTAGGGTTTGTGTTAGGGTTAGTGTTATCTTTATGGCTTAGGGGTTTCATGTTAGTGTTGTGGTTAGGGCTAGGGTTAGCATTAGGGTTAGGGTTGTGGGCTACGGTTAGGGGTTAGAGTGAAGGTTACGGTTAGTTTTACAGTTAAGGTGAGGGTTTAGGGTAAGTGTTATGATTAGGGTTAGAGTTCGAGTTAGGGTTAGGTTTAGGGTTAGGGTTAGGTGTAGGGTAATATTTAGGTTTACGTCCAAGTTTAGGGTTAGAGTTAGTGTTGTATTTGGGGTCAGAGCTAGTGTTCTATTTAGGGTCATGTTTAGAGTTAGGGTTAGGTTTAGGATTAGGATTATGTTTAGGGTTTGGGTTAGGTTCAGGGCTATTGTAAGGGTTAGGTTTAGGGTTTCAGATGGACTAGTGTTATGGTTAGAGTTAGGTTTAAGGTAAGGGTTTTGCTTAGGTTTAGGTTAGGGCTAAGGTTAGGGTTAGGGTTTGGATGATGTTTAGGCTAGGGTGAGGGTTATTTTTATGGTTAGGGCTGGAGTTTGGGTTTGTGCTCACGTTACTTTTAAGGTTAGGTTTAGGGTTTGGATTAGGGTTAGGGGTTATGTTTAGGGTTAGATTTACGAACAGGGTAAGTATTAGTGTGAAGTTCAGGTTAAGTGGGAGGGTTAGGATAAGGGTTAGGATTAGGGTTAGAATTATAATGTTAGACATTAGGTTTAGGGTGTTAGGTTTAGGTTTATGGTTAGGCTAGTCTTAAGTTTCAGGTTAATGTTAGGGTTAGGATTAGATTGGGGTTACTCTTCGTGTTAGAGTTAGGGTTAGGGATAAGTTTAGGGATAGCATTAGGTTTAGGGTTGGGGACACGGTTAAGGGTTAGGGTGTGTGTTAGTGTTAGGTTTACCGTTAAGGAGAGGGTTTAGGTTAATTGTTATGGTTAGGGTTACAGTTAGAGTTAGGGTTAGGGTTAGGGTGAAGTTTCAGTTAATAGTGAGTGTTAGGGTTAAGGTTAGAGTTAGGGTTAAGGTTAGTGTCAGGGTTAGGTTTAGGGTTAGGGTTATGGTAGGGGTAAGGTTACTGTGAAGGCTAGGTTTACAGTAAAGGGTAGTGCTGGGTTAGGGTTAGGGTTACGTTTAGAGTTATTGTTAGGCTTAAGTTTAGGGTTAGGGTAGAGTTAATGTTAGGGTTAATTTTAGGGTTAGGGTAAGGGTTAGGTTTAGTTCAGGGTTAGGGCTAGGATTAGGGATAGGGTTAGGATCGGGGGATGGGGTAGGGATTCGTGTGAGGGTTAGTGTCAGGTTTACAGTTAAGCTGATGTTTTAGGGTGTTACAGTTAGGGTTAGGGTTAGAGTTAGGGTTAGGATTAGGTTTATGCTTAGGATTAGGGTTAGGGTTAGGGTCAGGGTTAGGTGGAGATTTAGTGTCATGTTTAGGTTGTTTTTTTAGTTTTAGGGTTAGGCTTAGTGTGAAGTTTATTTTAATTATGAGGTTTAGGGTTAGGGGTTAGGGTTAGGTTATGTTTAGTTTTAGGTTTGGGGTTAGTGTTAGCGTTAGGGTTAGTTTTAGTTTTGGTTAGGGTTTGAATGAATTTAAGGTAGGTTTAGCGTTATGGTTAGGGTGAAATTTTGGTTAAGGGTGAGGGTTTGTTTTAGGTTTAGGGATAGGGTGAGCGTTTAGGTTTAGGTTTAAGGTTAAGTTTAGGTTTAGGCTAATGATTAGGTTTAGAGTTAGGGTTAGGGGTTATTGTTTCGGTAAGGTTTAGGGTAGGGTTCTGTTTAGGGTTAAGTATAGTGTTAGGGTAAGAGTTAGAGTTCCATTTACAGTTGAGTGTTTTGGGTGTTACTGTTAGGGTTAGGGCTAGGGTTACAGTTAGAGTTAGGGTTAGAGGTGAGGGTTAGGTGTAAGTTTATGGTAGTCTTAATGTTAGGTTAAGGTTAGGTTAGGGTTAGGGTCAGGGTTAGGATTAGGTTTAGGGTGAGGGTTAGGGTCAGAGATGTTGTAAGGGTTAGGTTTAGGGTTACAAGTGGGCCATGGTTAAGGTTAGGGTTAGGTTTAGGGTTCAAGTTAGGGTTAGCTTTAGGTTAGGGATAGGATGAAGTTTAAGATAGGGTGAGGGTTAAGGTTATGGCTAAGGTTTGGGTTAGTTTTCGGGTTAGTGTTAAGGTTATGTTTAGGGTTAGGGTTAAGTTTATGGGTTGTGTTTAGTTTTAGGGTTAGGGTTAGATTTTAGGTTAGAGTTAAGTTTAGTGTAACAGTTAAGCTTACGGTTTGTGTTAGGCACTGTGGTTGGGGTGAGGATTAGGTTTAGGGTTAGGGTTGTGTATGCTTAGGATTATGGTTATGGTAAGGTGTTAGGGGTTAGAAGTGTAGTTTAGGGTTAGGGGTGGGTGAGGGTTCTGGTAAAGCATTGTGGTTCTGACCATGGTTAGGTTTGGTTTAGGGTTACGGTTAGGTTTATGATTAGGTTTCAGGTTAGTGTTCGAGTTAGAGTTAAGTTTTGGGTTAGGTTTTGGTGTTAGGGGTTAGGGTTTTGGGTTAGGATTAGGGTTATTGTTAGGGCTCAGGGGTTCAGGTTAGTGTTAGGGTTAGGGTTACAGATAGCATTAGAGTTAGGGTTGGGGATACGGTTAGGGGTTAGGGTGAGGGTTACGGTTACTTTTACAGTTTAGGTGAGGGTTTAGGTTAAGTGTCATCATTAGGGTTAGAGTTAGGGTTATGGTTAGGTGTAGGGCAATATTTAGGTTTAGGTGCCGGTTTAGTGTTAGAGTCAGTGGTCAATTTAGGGTCAAGTTTAGATTTAGGGTTAGGGTTAGGTTCAGGTCTAGGGTTAGGATTAGGTTTAGGGTTAGATTCAGGGCTATTGTAAGGGTTAGGTTTAGGGTTCCATTTGGACTAGCATTATGGTTAGAGTTCTGTTCAAGGATAGGGTTTGGGTTAGGTTTAGGTTTAGGGTTAGGGTTTGGATGAAGTTTAGGATAGGGTGAGGGTTATTTTTATGGTTTGGGCTAAAGTTTGGTTTTGTGTTCAGCTTAGTGTCAAGGTTAGGTTTAGGGTTCGATTTTGGGTTAGGGGTTATGTTTAGGGATTGGGTTACGCTTTGGTTTAGGGTTAGTGTGAATTTTAGGTTAAGGGTGAGGGTTAGGATAAAGGTTAGAATTAGGTTTATGGTAAGGTGTTAGTGGTTAGAGGTGTAGTTTAGGGTTAGTGTTTGGGTGAGGGTTCCGGTTAGGAATTGTGGTTCTGGTCACGGTTGGGTTTGGTTTAGGTTTATGATTCGGTTTCGGGTTAGTGTTAGAGTTAGGGTGAGAGTTAGGGTTAAGGTTTGGATTAGGCTTTGGTGTTAGGGGTTAGGGTTTGTGTTAGAGTTAGGGTTATCGTTAGGGCTCAGGGGTTTCAGGTTAGTTTTAGGGTTAAGGTTAGGGATTGCATTAGGGTTAGGTTTGGGGGATACGGTTAGGGGTTAGGGTGAGGGTTACGGTTAGTTTTACAGTTAAAGTGTGGGTTTAGGATAAGTGTTATGATTAGGGTTAGAGTTGGAGTTATTTTTAGGTTTAGGGTTAGGTGTAGGGGAAGATTTAGGTTTAGGTCCAGGTTTAGGGTTAGAGTTAGTGTTCTCTTTAGGGTCAAGGGTGCAGTTAGGGTTAGGTTAGGATTAGGTCTAGGGCTAGGATTAGGTTTAGGGTTAATTTCCGGGCTATTGTAAGGGTTAGGTTTAGGGTTACAGATGGACTAGCGTTATGGTTAGAGGTAGGTGTAAGGTTAGGTTTTGGGTTAGGTTTAGGTTTAGGTTTAAGGTAGTGTTAGAGTTTGGATGAACTTTAGGATAGGGTGAGGGTTATTTTTATGGTTAGGGCTAGAGTTTGGGTTTGTGTCCAGGTTAGCTTTAAGGCTAGGGTTCAGGTTAGGGTTAGGGGTTATGTTTAGGGTTAGGGTTATGCTTTGGTTTAGGGTTAGTGTGAAGTTTAGGTTAAGGGTGAGGGTTAGGATAAGAGTTAGAATTAGGGTTAGGATTATAGTTAGTGTTAGAGGTTAGATTTAGAATGCTAACGTTAGGTTTATGGTTAGGGTTGGGTTAATGTTAGAGTTAGGGTTAGATTAGGTTTAATGTTCGTGTTTGGGTTAGGGATAGGGTTAGGGATAGCATTAGGTTTAGGGTTGGGGATACGGTTAGGGGTTAGGGTGAGGGTTGTGGTTAGGTTGTGGGTTAGGGTTAGGTTTACAGTTAAGGTGAGGGTTTAGGGTAAGTGTTATAGTTAGGGTTCGAGTTCGAGTTTGGGTTAGGTTTAGGGTGAAGTTTCAGTTAATAGTCAGGGTCAGGGTTAGGGTTAGGGTTAAGATTACAGTTAGGGTTAAGTTTAGTGTTAGGGTTAGGGTTAAGGTAGGGGTAAGGTTAGGGTTAAGGCTAGGTTTACGGTAAAGGGTAGGGCTAGGTTAGGGTTAGGTTTAGAGTTAGAGCTAGTACTAGGGTTTAGGGTAAGAGGTAGGGTCAGGTTTAGAGTTTTTGTTAGTTTTAGGGTGGAGTTAAGGTTAAGTTTAGCGTTAGGGTAAGTGTTAGGTTTAGGTCAGGGTTAAGGTTAGGGTTAGGGAAAGGGTTAGGTGTTCGTGGGAGGGTTAGTGTTAGGTTTACACTTAAGCTGATGTTTTACAGTGTTACGGTTAGGTCAGGGTTGTAGTTAGGGTTAGGATGAGGTTTAGGTTTAGGGCTATATTTAGGGGATAGTTTAGGGTTAGGTTTAGTTTTAGGGTTAAGGTTAGGCTTAGGTTTATCTTGAAATTTATGTTAAGGATGAGGGTTAGGGTTAGCGTTAGGGTTAGGTGTTTGGGTTAAGGTTAGGGTTTGGATGAAGTTTAGGATAGGGTGAGGATTATTTTTATTGTTAGGGCTCGAGTTTGGGTTTGTGTTCAGGTTAGTATTAAGGTTAGGTTTAGGGTCCCGGTTAGTTTTGGTGTTATGTTTAGGGTTAGGGTTAGGTTTAGCGTTAGTATGAAGTTTAGGTTAAGGGTGAGGGTTCAGACAAGGGTTAGGATAAGGGTTAGGGTTTTAGTTAGTGTTAGACGTTAGGTTTAGGGTGTTAGGGTTATGGTTTTGGTTAGGGTAGGCTTAAGTATAGGGTTAGTGTCAGGGTTAGGGTTAGATTAGAGTTACTGTTCGTATTAGGTTTAGGGCTAGGGTGAGCGTTAGGTTTAGGGTTTCAGAAATGGTTAAGGTTAGGGTGATGGTTAGGGTCAGGTTTACATTTAAGTTTTTGGTTTAGGTCAATTGTTAAGGTTAGGGTTAGAGTTAGGGTTATGGTGAAGTTTCAGAAAATAGTGAGAGTTAGGGTTAAGGTTAGAGTTAGTTTTAAGGTTAGTTTTAGGGTTAGGTTTAGGGTAGGGGTAAGGTAGGGTTAAGGCTCGGTTTACGGTAAAGTGTTGTGGTAGGTTAGGGTCAGGGTTAGGGTTAGAGTTAGAGTTATCGCTAGGGTTTAGGTTGAGGGTTAGGGTCAAGTTTAGAGTTATTGCTACGTTTAGTGTTAGTGTGACGGTAGATTTAGGGTTAGGGTTAAGTTTAGGCATACAGTACGGGTTAGGTTTAGGTCAGGTTTAGGTTAGGATTAGGGATAGGTTAGGGTTAGGGAAAGAGTTAGGGGTTCTTGTGGTTGTTAGTGTTAGGTTTATACTTAAGCTGGTGTGGTAGGGCTAGGGTTAGGCTTAGAGTTAGGGTTAGATTTAGGGTTAGGGCATAGTTTAGGGTTAATTTTGCTTTAGGGTTAGGTTTAGGCTTAGGTTTTGGTTGATTATGTTAAGGATGAGGGTTAGGGTTAGTATTAGGGATAGGTGTTTGGGTTCATGTTAGGGTCAGGTTAACGGTTAGGTTTATTGTTATGCTTAGGATTCGGTTTAGGGTTAAGCTTAGAGAGAAAAGACTCATGGTAGTCGTTTTCTGGATGAGGAACGAGTATGCAGTGTTGGCCTTAAGCTGTTGTGAAGGCTCGTTTTGGCCCAGGGAAAACAAAGCGCCTGGGGAACTCCTATCAAACCCTGGTGTCTTTCCACAGTTCAAAGTGTGGAACTGAAGACTCTTTTCCAAATTAGAAAGCGCACAGGCAACAGCAGCCTACACGTTTCTCAGTGAAAGGGAGAACTCCCTGACTTCCTCCAGTCCTCTGAGCAAAGCAGGCAGAAGGAGAGAAACTTTCTTTCCTTCCTCTTTCCTGCAATGAATTTCTCCTTTGCTCTTACAACCGCAAGGCTTCTTCTGAAAAAGTATATCACGGTACATTTATCCTTCCAGAGGAGATACTACATAGTTTTAGTTTCAAGAGATTGTGAGAGCACCCAGGAGAAAAGGCCTTTTCCTATTCTCCTTTCTGCCTGAATTCGGTCAATTCACACTTGCCAAAGAAAAGTTTCCTCACACAAAATACAAAGCAGTAACTCTCTCCTGGCAGAGTAATTCCTGTGCAGTGTTGCCCTGATGAGATACTGTTGGTACAGTGAGGCCCAGGGAAAACACAGTGCACAGAGAAATCCTGGCAAAGCCGTATGTTTCCCCACATAAATGTATGTCACATTCAGTTATTTGCCAAAAACAGAGCTCAGAGGCCACATCAGATTTTAGTATCTCAGTGAAAAAAAGAACACTGTGACTTCATCCATTCGTCTGACGAAAACAGTTAGAAGGAGAAAACAGTCTTTCGGTTTCGCTTTCCCGTAGTGAGCTCGGCAAATCTGCCCTTCGCAAAGGGAAGTTTTCCTCTGGAGAACTGCCTTGCGGTAGCTTTATTCTGGAAGTGGAACGAGTATGCTTTAAGCTATTGTGAAGGCTCTTTTTGGCCCAGGGAAAACAAAGCGCCTGGGGAAATCCTAACAAACCCCAGTGCCTTTCCACAGTTCAAAGTGTGGAACTGCAGACTCTTTTCCAAATAAGAAAGCACAGAGGGAACAGCATCCTGTATGTTTCTCAGTGGAAGGGAGAACTCCCTGACTTCATCCAGTCCTCTGAGCAAAGCAGGCAGAAGCAGACAAACCTTCTTTCCTTCCTCTTTCCTGCAATGAATTCCTCATTTGCTCTTGCAAACGTATGGCTGCTACTGAAAAACTGCTAATCCTAACCCTAACCCTAACCTTAACACTAAACCTAAATCTAACCCTAACCTGACCCTAACCTTAACCCAAACACCTAAGCAAACACTACCCCTAACCCTAACCCTCATCCTTAACCTAAACTTCACCCTAAACCTAAACCTAATCCAAACCCTAAAACTAAACCTAACCCTAAACTATCCCCTCACTCTAACCCTAAACCTAAACCTAACCCTATCCCTACCTCTAACCCTGACCGTAACCATAACACCCTAAAACATCAGCTTAACTGGAAACCTAACACTAACACTCACACGAACCCCTAACCCTTTCCCTAACCTTAACCCTATAACTCATTCTGACTCTAACCCTCACCTAAACCTAACCCTTACCCTAACCCTACCCATAAGCCTAACTTTTACTCTACCCTAACCCTATCCTAAGCCTGACAATAACTCTAAAACTAACACTAACCCTAACCCTAAACCCTAGCACTAACTCTAAATTTAAACCTAAGTGTAACCGTAACCCTCAAACTATCTTAAAATTCACTCTATCACTAACCTAAAGGTAACCCTAACTTTAACCCTAACCCTACCTCTAAACCTAACTCTAACCTTAACATTAACCCATCTGTAACCCTAAACCTAACCCTTACAATAATTCTGGCCCTAACCCTCAACCTAAAGCTAATACTAATCCTAACCCTGACCCTAACCATTACCTAACCTTAACCCTACCATGAACTTAAACAAAACACTAAACCCTAACCCTAACTCTAACCCTAACCCTAGCCCGAACCCAAACCCTAACGCTAACTCTAACTATGACTCTAACCCACACCCTAAAACTAATCCTAAACCCTAGCACTAACACTAACTCTAAACCTGACCCTAAACCTAGCTTCGCCCTACCCTGTACTATAAACCTAGCCTTAATCCTAACCATACCACTACCCTAACCCTAACTCTATCTCTAGCCCTAACCCTAACTCCAACCCTAACCCTAACACTAACCTAACCCTAACTCGAACTCTAACCCTAACAATAACAGTTGCCCTAAACCCTCACTTTAACTGGAAACCTAAACCTAAACCTAACCCTCACCTGAACCCCTAACTGTACCTCCCAACACTAACCCTAATGCTATCCCTAACCCTAACCTTAACCAGAACCCCTAAGCCCTAATGATAACCCTAACCCTAAAACAAAACCTAACCCCTAACACCAAAGCCTATCCAAAAACATAACGCCAACTCTAACACTAACCCTAAACCTAATCATAAACATAACACAAACCCTAAACCAAACCTAACCATGACCAGAACCACAATGCCTAACCGGAATCTTCACCCAAACCCTAACCCGAAACTACACCTCTAACGCCTAACACCTTACCATAACCATAATCCTAACCCTATCCAACCCTAACCCTAAAACTAACCCTCACCCCAACCACAACGCCTAACACAACCATAACCCTAACTTTAACCGTAACACTAAACTTAACCCTAACCTTAAATCTAACCCTAACCCTAAAACTAAACACAACCCCTGAACTTAACCCTAACCCTAAACATAACCTTAACACTAACCTGAAAACAAGCCCAAACCTTAGCCATAACCCTAATCCTCACCCTATCTTAAACTTCACCCTATCCCTAACCTAAAACTCACCCTGACTTTAACCCTAACCCTACACGTAAACCTAACCCTCACCTTAACCTTCTCCCACCTCTAACCCTAAACCTAACCCTTACAATAACTCTGACCCTAATCCTCACCCTAAACCTAATTCTAATCCTAACCCTGACCCTAACCTAACCATGACCTTATCTTTAAGTCTACCATAAACTTAAACCTAACCCTAACCCCTAACCCTAACTCTAACCCTAACCCTAGCCCTACCCCAACCTTAACCGTAACACTTACCGAAAACCCTCAACTTAACTGCAAATGTAACTCTAAGTCTTACCCTAACCCTAAACATAACTCGAATTATAACCCTACCCTAAACCTAACTGAAACACTAAACCTTAACCCTAACTCTAACCCTAATCCTTAACGTAAACTTAAACTGAACCCTAAACTTAATCCTAACCACTAACCGTAACTCTAAACCTAAAACTTACCCAAACGGAACCTTCACCCTTAACCAAAATTTCACCCTAACCGTAACTCTAAATCTACCATAACTTCATTAAAAGCCTAATTCTCACCAAAACTAAAACTAACCCTAACACTAACCCTAACGCTAAACCTAAACTTAACCCTAACCCTGAACCTAAATTGTACCCTAACCCCTAACCCTAAACCTCACGCTTAACATAAACTTCGCCTAACTCTAACCCTAAAACTAATGTAACACTAAATCTCCCCTAACCCTGACCCTAACCCTAGTCCTAACCATAAACCTAACCCTAACCCTAAACTTAACACTCACTCTGACCCTAACTCTAACTCTAACCCTAATCTTAACCCTAAAACTTACCGTACACACTCAGCTTAAATGGAAACCCAGCACTAAAACTCACCCTAACATCGAAACCTAAACCCAACCCTTAACCCAACCCTATCTCTAACCATAACCTAGTCCTAAACCTAGCCATGACTTAACCTTAACGCTTACCCTAACCCTAACTCTACTCCTAACCTTAACCCTAAACTTAATCCTAACCTTAACCCTAACGCCTAACGCTAAACCTAAGAGCAACCCTCACCCTTAACTTAAACTTCACCTTAACCATAACACTAACCCTAAACCGGACTAAAACAAACACTTAGTCCTAAACCTAAAACTAAGCCTCAACCTAAACCTAACCCTAACCCCCAAACAACCACAACACTAACCCACTAATAAACAACCCTAAACCCCAACAAAAACAACTCTAACCCCAAACAGAAACAATCCTAACCCCCTAACAACAAACAACCCTAACCCCCTAACAATAACAACTATAACCCCTGAACGAACAACCCTAACTCTCTAACAAACAACCCTAACGCCCTAACAACAAACAACCTAAACCCACTCACAACAAACAACCCTAACCCACTAACAACAAACAACACTAATTCCCTAAGAACAGACAACACTAACCCAGTAACAACAAAGAAACCTAAACCCTAACAACAAACAACCCTAACCCCCTAACAAGAAACAACCCTAAACCCTTAACAAAACAACACTAACCCCCAAAAACAAACAACGCTAATCTCCAACAACAAGCAACCCTAACCCACTAACAACAAACAACACTAACCCCCTAACAACAAACAGCACTAACCCCCTAACAACAAACAACCCTAACCCTCAACAACAAACAACCCTAACACCCTAACAACAAGCAACACTAACACCCTAACAACAAAAACCACTAAACCCCAACAAAAAACAACTCTAAACCCCTAACAACAATCAACACTAACCCCCCAACAACAAACAACCTTAACCCCCCAAAAACAAACACTAACCCCCTAAAAAAAACAACCCTAAGCCCCTAAGAACAAACAACCCTAACACACTAACAACAAACAACCCTAACACCCTAACAACAAACAACTCTAAACCCCTAACAACAAACAACACTAACCCCCTAACAACAAACAACACTAACCCTCTAACAACAAACAACCCTAACCCCTTAACAAAAAACAACCGAAACCCCCTAACAACCAACAACACTAACCCCCTAACCACAAACAACACTATCCCCCAACCACAAACAACACTAACCCCCTAACAACCAACTCTAACCCCCTAACCACAAACAACACTAACCCCCAACCACAAACAACACTAACCCCCTAACAACAAACAACACTAACCCCCTAACAACAAACAATCCTAACCCCCTAACGACAAACAACACTCACCTCCTAAAAACAAACAACCCTAAAACCCTAAAAACAAACAACACTGAACCGCTAAAAACAAACAACACAAAGCCCCTAACAACAAACAGCACTAATCCACGAACAACAAAAAACACTAACCCACTATCAACAACCCACACTAACCCCCTAACAACAAACAACACTAACACCCTAAAAACAAGCACCACTAAACCCCAACAAGAAACAACCCTAAACCCCTAACAACAAACAACACTAACCCCCTACCAACAAACAACACTAACACCCTAACCACAACCAGCCCAAACCCCATAAAAACAAACAACACTAACCCCCTAAGAACAAACAACACTAACCCGCAACAAGAAACAACACTAACCCCCTAACAACAACAACCCTCACCCCTAACAACAAACGATCCTAACCCACTAACAAGAAACAACACTAACCCCCAACAACAAACACTAAGCCCCTGACAAAAAAAAACCCTAATCCCCTAACAACAAACAACCCTAACCCACTAACAACAAACAAAACTAACCAACAAACAACAAACAACACTAACCCCCAACAACAATTTTAACCCAACAAAACAAACAATCCTAACCGACTAACAACAAACAACCCAAACCCCCTAACAACAAACATCACTAAAACCCTAACAACAAACAACCATAAAAACCTAACAACAAACAACCCTAACCCCCAAACAACAAACCGCCCTTACCCCCTAACAACCAACAACACTAACCCCCTAACCACAAACAACACTAACCCCCTAACAACAAGCAACACTAACCCCCTAGCAACAAACAACCCTAACCCCATAACAACAAACAACCCTAACCCCCAACAACAAACAAACCTAACCCCCTAACAACCAACAACACTAAACCCCTAACCACAAACAACACTAACCCCCTATCAACAAACAACACTAACCCTCTAAGAACAAACAACCCTAAAACCCTAAAAACAAACAACACTGAACCCCTAAAAACAAACAACACTAAGCCCCTAACAACAAACAGCACTAAACCCCTAACAAGAAACTACCCTAACCCCGTAACAACAAACAACACTAACCCCCTAACAACAAAAAACCCTAAGCCTCTAACAACAAAAAACCCTCACCCCCTAATAACCAACAACCCAAAACCCCTAACAAAAAACAGTAACCCCCTAACAACAAACAACCCTAACCCCATAACAACAAACAACCCTAAACCCCTAACAACAAACAACACTGACCCCCTGACCACAAACAGCACTAACCCACTAACAACAAATGAAACTAACGCCCTAACAAACAACACTAACCCCCAACAACAAACAACACTAGCCCCCTAACCAAAAACAACCCTAACCCCCTAACAACAAACAACCCTAACCAACTAACAACAAAAAACCCTAACACCCTAACAACAAACAACACTAACCCCCTAACAACAAACAACCCTGAACCCCTAACAACAAACAGCACTAACCCCCTAACAACAAACAACCCTAAACCCCTAACAACAAACAACCCTAACCCCCAAACAACAAACAACCCTAACCCCCTCACGAAAACAACCCTAACCCCCTCATAAACAACCCTAAGCCCCTAACAAACACAACTCTAAACCCTTAAAAATACAATCGTAACCCCGTAACAAACACAACCCTAACCCCCGAACAAAGCCTAACAATAACTTTAAACCTGACCATAAGCATAACCCCAAACCCTAGCACTAACTCTAACTCTAAACCTAACACTAACCTAGCCCTGCCCTTTACCGTAAACCTAGCCTTAACCCTAACCTTACCCCTACCCAAACCCTAACTCTATACCTAACCCGAACACTAACCTTGACCCTACTCTAACTTTAACTCTAACGTGACTATTAACTGAAACATCACCCTAACCCTAAGCCTAACTCTAACTCTAACCCTAACCATAACAATTACCCTAAACCCTCGCCTTAACTGTAAACCTAACCCTAACCCTCACCCTAATCCTTAACCGTATCCCCAACCCTAAACCTAACGCTACCCCCAAACTCATCCCTAACCCTAACCCTAATACGAACAGTAACCCAAATCTAACCCTAACCCTAATATTAAACCTAAACTTGTACCTACCCTAACCATAAACCTAACCCTAACACCCTAAACCTAACGTCTAACACCGTCTATAATCCTAACCCTTCTCATAACCCTCACCCTTAACCTAAACTTCACACTAACCCTAAACCTAACCTAACGCTGACTCTAGACATAACGCCTAACCTTAACCGAACCCTAAACCTATCCTTAACACTAACCTGAACACAAACCCAAACCCTAGCCCTCACCATAAAAATAACCCTCACCCTATCCTGAACTTAATCCAAACACTAACCATAACCTTAACCCTAAACCTAAAGCTAACCCAAACCCTAACCTTAAACCTAACTCTAAGAATAACGCTAGTCCATCTGTAACCCTAAACTGAACACTTACAATAGCCCTGAACCTAACCCTAAAATAATCCTAATCCTAACCCTAGACCTAATCCTAACCCTACCCCTAACCTTTACCCTAAATAGAACACTAAGTCTAACCCTCAACATGGACCTAAACCTAATTCTTACCCTACACCTAACCCGAATCCTAAACCAAACCCTAACTCTGACTATAACCCTAATCATAACACTTACCCTAAACCCTCAACTTAACTGTAAAACTAACCGTAACCCTCACCCTAAATCCTAACTGTATCCCACAACCCTAACCCTAATGCTATCCCTAACCCTAAGCCTAACACTAACCTGAAACCCCTGAGCCCTAATGATAAACCTAACCCTAACAAAAACACTAACCCTAAGACCAAAGCCTAGCAAAAACTTTAACCCTAACTCTCACCCTAACTCTAACACTAACCCGAAACCGAATCATGAACCTAACCCTAACCCTAAACCAAACCTAACCATGACCAGAACCTCAAGGCCTAACCGGAACCCTCACCCAAACCCTAACCCTAAACTACACCTCTAACCCCTATCGCCTGATCATAACGATAATCCTAACCCTAACCAACCCTAACGCTAAAACTAACCCTCACCCCAACCACAAAGCCTAACACAACCATGACCCTAACCCTAAACGTAACACTAAACTTAACCCTAACCTTAAATCTAACCCTAACCCTAAAACTGAACACAACCCCTGAACGTAACCCTAACCCTAAACATAACCTTAACACTAACCTGAAAACAAGCCCAAACCTTAGCCATAACCCTAACCCTCACCCTATCTTAAACTTCACCCTATCCCTAACCTAAAACGCACCCTGACTTTAACCCTAACCCTACCCATAAACCTAACCCTCACCTTAACCTTGGCCCACCTGTAACCCGAAACCTAACCCTTACAATAACTCTGACCCTAATCCTCGCCCTAAACCTAATTCTAATTCGAACCCTGACCCTAACCCTAACCTAACCTTAACCCTATCTTTAAGCCTACCATAAACTTAAACCTAACCCTAACCCTTAACCTTAACTCTAACCCTAACCCTAGCCCTAACCCTAACCTTAACGGTAACACTTACCCAAAACCCTCACCTTAACTGTAAATGTAACTCTAACTCTTACCCTAACCCTAAACTTAACCCTAATTAGAACTTTAACCTAAACCTAACTGAAACAGTAACCCTTAACCCTAACTCTAACCCTAATCCTTAGCCTAAAACTAACCTTAACCCTAAACCTAACCCTAACCACTGACCCTAACTCTAACCCTAACCCTAAGCCGAACCCTCACCCTTAACCAAAATTTCACCCTAAGCATAACGCTAAGCGTACCCTAACTTCATTCAAACCCGAACCCTAAGCAAAACTAACACTAACACTACACGTAACCCTAACCCTAAACCTAACCCTAACCCTGACTCTGACCTGAACCCAAACCCCTAACCCCAACCCTCTCGCTTAACATAAACTTCTCTGTAACCCTAACCCTAAAACTAAACGTAACACTAAATCTCCCCTAACCCTGACCGTACCATAAACGTAACCCTAACTCTAAACTCAAAACTAACCCTGACCCTAACTCTAACTCTAACCCTAATCCTAACCCTAAAACTTACCCTACACACTCAGCTTAAATGGAAACCTAGCACTAACCCTCATCTTACCATCTAAACCTAACCTCAACCCTTAACCTAACCCTATCTATAACCTTCACCTAGCCCTAAACCTAAACATGACTTAACCCTAACACTAACCCTAACCCTAAATCTAAACCTAACCTTAACCCTAAACTTAATCCTAACCTAAGCTCTAACCCTAACCCCTAACGCTAACCCTAAGCTCAACCCTCACCCTTCAATTAAACTTTACCCCAGCTGTAGCCCTAACCCTAAACCGAACCCTAAACCTAACCCTAAACCTGACCCTAACATTAACCCAAACACCTAAACCTAACCCTAAGCCTAATCCTAAACCTAACCCTAACCTTAACCCAAATGCCTAACCCTAACCCTAACCCTAACCCTAACCCTAACCCTAACCCTCATCCTTAACCTAAACTTCACCCTAAACCTAAGGCTAACCCTAACCCTGAAACTAAAGCGAACCCTTAACTATCCCCTAACTCTAGCCCTGACCCTAAACCTAATGCTAACCCTAGCCCTAACAGTAACACCCTAAAACATCAGCTTAATGTAAACTTAACACTAACCCTCCCTTGAACCCCTAACCCTAACCCTACCCCGCATCCTACACCTAACCCAGACCTAAACCTAACCCTTTCTCTAACCCTAAATTAACCCTAAACTTAACTCTACCTTAACCCTAACAATAACTCTAAACCTGACCATAACCATAATCCTAAACCCTAGCACTAACTCTAACTCTAAATCTAACCCTAAGCTAGCCCTACCCTTTACCGTAAACCTAGCCTTAACCCTAACCTTACCCCTACCCAAACCCTAACGCTATACCTAACCCGAACACTAACCTTAACCCTACTCTAACCTTAAGCCTAACCCTGACTATTAACTGAAACTTCACCCTAACCCTAAGCCTAACTCTAACTCTAACCCTAACCATAACAATTACCCTAAACCCTCGCCTTAACTGTAAACCTAACCCTAACCCTCACCCTAATCCTTAACCGTATCCCCAACCCTAAACCTAACGCTATCCCCAAACTTATCCCTAACCCTAACCCTAATAAGAACAGTAACCCAAATCTAACCCTAACCCTAATATTAAACCTAAACTTAAATCTACCCTAACCATAAACCTAACCCTAACACCCTAAACCTAACGTCTAACACCGTCTATAATCCTAACCCTTATCATAACCCTCACCCTTAACCTAAACTTCACACTAACCCTAAACCTAACCTAACGCTGACCCTAGACATAACGCCTAACCCTAACCGAACCCTAAACCTATCCTTAACACTAACCTGAACACAAACCCAAACCCTAGCCCTCACCATAAAAATAACCCTCACCCTATCCTGAACTTCATCCAAACACTAACCATAACCTGAAACCCCTGAGCCCTAACGATAACCCTAAACCTAACCCAAACCCTAACACCAAAGCGAAAGCCTAGCAAAAACCTTAACCCTAACTCTCACCCTAACTCTAACACTAACCCGAAACCTAATCATGAACCTAACCCTAACCCTAAACCAAACCTAACCATGACCAGAACCACAAGGTCTAACCGGAACCCTCACCCAAAACCTAATCCTAAACTACACCTCTAACTCTAACACCTTACCATAACCATAATCCAAACCCTACCCAACCCTAACCCTAAACCTAACCCTCACCCCAACCACAACGCCTAACACAACCATAACCATTACCCTAACCGTAACACTAAACTTAACACTAACCTTAAATCTAACCCTAACCCTAAAACTAAACACAACCCATGAACTTAACCCTAACCCTGAACATAACCTTAACACTAACCTGAAAACAAGCCCAAACCTTAGCCATAACCCTAACCCTCACCCTGTCTTAAACTTCACCCTATCCCTAACCTAAAACCCGCCCTAACTTTAACCCTAACCCTACCCCTAAACCTAACCCTCACCTTAACCTTGGCCCACCTGTAACCCTAAACCTACCCCTTACAATAACTCTGACTCTAATCCTCACCCTAAACCTAATTCTAATCCTAACCCTGACCCTAACCCTAACCTAACCTTAACCCTATCTTTAAGCCTACCATAATCTTAAACCTAACCCTAACCCTTAACCCTAACTCTAACCCTAACCCGAGCCCTAACCCTAATCTTAACTGTAACACTTACCCAAAACCCTCACCTTAACTCTAAATGTAACTCTAACTCTTACCCTAACCCTAAACTTAACCCTAATTATAACCCTAACCTAAACCTAACTGAAACGCTAACCCTTAACCGTAACTCTAACCCTAATCCTTAGCCTAAACCTAACCTTAACCCTAAACCTAACCCTAACCACTGACCCTAACTCTAACCCTAAGCCTAAGCCGAACCCTCACCCTTAACCAAAATTTCACCCTAAGCATAACGCTAAGCCTACCCTAACTTCATTCAAACCCTAACCCTAAGCAAAACTAACACTAACACTAAAGCTAACCCTAACCCTAAACCTAACCCTAACCCTGACTCTAACCTGAACCCAAACCCCTAACCCTAACCCTCTTGCAGAACATAAATTCAGTGTAACCCTAAACACTAAATCTCCCCAACCCTGACCCTAACCATAAACATAATCCTAACACTAAACTTAAACCTAACCCTGACTCTAACTCTAACTTTAACCCTAAAACTTACCCTACACACTCAGTTTGAATGGAAACCTAGCACTATCCCTCACCCTAACATCTAAACCTAACCCCAACCCTGAAACCAACCCTATCTCTAAGTAAAAACTAGTCCTAAACCTAACTATGACTTAACCCTAACACTTACCCTAACTCTAAACCTGACCTTAACCCTAAACTTAATCCTAACCTTAACCCTAACCCTAACCCCTAACACTAACCCTAAGCTCAACACTCACCCTTAACTTAAACTTCACCCTAACCCTAACCCTAAACCAAACACTAACCCTAACCCTAAACCTAACTTTAAACCTGACCCTAACATTAACCCAAACACTTAATGCTAAGCCTAACACTAAGCCTAACCCTAAACGTAACCCTAACCTTAACCTAAACACCAAAGCCTAATCCTAACCCTCATCCTTAACCTAAACTTCACCCTAAACCTAAGCCTAACCCTAACCCTAACCCTAAAATTACACCTAACCCTAAACTATCCTCTAACTCTCGCCCTAACCCTAAACCTAACCCTAACCCTAACTCTAACCCTAACCCTGGCAGTAACACACTAAAACATCAGCTTAACTGTAAATGTAACACTAACCCTCACACGAACCCCTAACCCTTTCCCTAACCCTATCACTCATCCTAACCCTAACCCTGACCTAAACTTAATCCTTACCCTAACCCTAAACTTAACCCTAACCTTAACTCTACCCTAACCCTAACCCTAAACCTAACAGTAACTCTAAACCAGAACCTAACCCTCACCCTAAACCTAACAATAACTCTAAACCGGACCCTAACCCTAACCCTAAACCCTAGATCTAACTGCAACTCTAAACCTAACCCTAACCCTAACCTGGCCCCACCCTTTACAGTAAAGCTAGCCTTAACCCTAACCTTACCCCTACCCTAACCCTAAACCTAACCCTTACAATATCAATAACCCCTAGCAGGGTCCTGCCTAGTCTCTCCCACCTCATCACTCCTTACAAAGAGCCCTGCTTTGTCTCTCCCACATCCTCACTCCCTAAGCAGGGCTCTGCCTGTCCTCTCCCACCTCCTCACTCTCTATGCAGGACTCTGCCTTGTTCTCCCACCTCTTCACTCCCTACACAGGGCCCTGGCTAGTGTCTCCCATCTTCTCACTCCATACACAGGTTTCTGCCTGTTCTTTCCCACTTCCTCACTTCCTAAACGGGGCCCTGCCTGGTCTCTCCCACCTCCTCACTCCCTACACCAGTCCCTGCCTGATCTCTCCTACCTCCTCACTCCCTGCACAGGGCCCTGCCTGGTCTCTCCCACATCCTTACTCCATACAAAGGGACTTGCCTGATCTCTGGCCTCCTCACTCCCTGCACAGAGCCCTGCCTGGTCTCTCCCAACTCCTCACTCCCTATTCAGGTCTCTGAATGCTTCTCCCACCTCTTCACTCCCTACACAGGGCCCTGCCTGCTGTCTTCCATCTTCTCACCCCCTACACAAGTTTCTGCCTATTCTCTCTCACCCCCTCACTTGCTAAACACAGTCCTGCCTGTTCTTTCCCACCTCCTGACTCAGTACACAGGTCTCTGCCTGGTCTCTCCCACCTCCTCACTCCCTACACAGGGCCCTGCCTGGTCTCTCCTAACGCCTAACTCCCTACACAGGTCCCTGACTGGCCTCTCTCACCTCGTCACTCCCTAGACAGGGCCCTGCCTGGCCTCTCCCACATCCTCAATTCACACAGGGCCCTGCCTCCTCTCTCTCACATCCTGACTACACACACAGGGCCCTAACTGGTCCCTCCCACCTTCTCCATCCCTACACAGGTCTCTGCATGGTTCTCCCACATCCTCATTCCCTACAAGGGTCTCTGCCTGTTCTCTCCCACCTCTTCAATCCCTAGACAGGGCCCTGCCTCTTCTCTCCCACTTCCTCACTCCCTACTCAGGGCCCTGCCTGGTATTTCTAACCTCCTCAGGCCCTACACAGGGCCCTGCCTGGTCTCTCCCACATCCTCACTCCCTACACAGGACTCAGCCTGGTCTCTCCCAACACCTCACTCCCTACAAAGGGCCCTGCCTGGAATCTCCCACCTCCTCACATCCTACCCAGGGTCCTGCCTAGTCAATCCCACCTTCTCACTCACTATGCAGGAGTCTGCCTGGTTCTCCACCTCTTCGCTCCCTACACAGGGCCCTGCCTGGTCTCTCCTACCTCCTCACTCCCTACACAGTTCTCTGCCTGTTCCCTCCCATTCCTCAATCCCTACACAGGTCTCTGGGTGGTCTTTCCCACCGCCTTACTACATGCACAGGTGTTAGCCTGTTTTCTCCCTCCTCCTCACTCCCTATACAGGGCCCTGATGTTCTCTCGCACCTGCTCACTCCCTAAACAAGCCACTGCCTGGTCTCTCCACCTCCTTACTCCCTCCACAGGGCCCTGCCTGGTCTCTCCCACCTCCTCACTCCCTACACAGGGCCCTGCCTTGTCTCTCCCACCTCCTCACTTCCTACACAGGGCTCTGCCTGATCTCTCCCACATCCTGACTCCCTACTCAGGTATCTGGGTGGTCTCTCCCAACTCCTCACTGTGTATGCAGGTCCTTACCTGTTCTCTATCACCTCCTCACTCCCTACACAGGGCCCTGATGGTCTCTCCCACCTCCTCACTCCCTACACAGGGTCCTGCCTGGTCTCTCCCACTTCCTCAATCCCTACACAGGTCCCTGACTGGTATCTCCACCACCTTACTTCCTACACACAGCCTTGCCTGTTCTCTTCCACATCCTCACTCTGTACACAGGGTCCTACCTGGTCTCTCTCACCTCATCACTCCCTACACAGGGCCCTGCCTGGTCTCTCCTAACACCTCACTCCCTACACAGGGCTCTGCCTGGCCTCTCCCACCTCCTCACTCCCTACACAGGGCCCGGCCTGGTCTCTCCACCTTCTGAATCCCTACACAGGTCTCTGCCTCTTCTCTCCAAGATACTCACTCCCTACACTGGGCCCTGCCAGGTCTCTCCCACCTCCTCAGTCCCTTCACAGGTCTTTGCCTGGTCTCTCCCACATCTCTGCCTCTTCTCTCCTGCATCCTCACTCCCAACATAGGGCCCTGCCTGGTCTCTCCCACCTTCTCACTCCCTACACAGGACGCTGCCTGGCCTCTCCCACCTCCTCAGGACCTACACAGGTCCCTGCCTGGTCTCTTCCAGCTCCTCACTCCCTACACAGGTGTCTGCCTGGATTCTCCCACCTCCTCACTCCTTACACAGGGCCCTGCCTGGTATGTTCCTCCTCCTCACTCCCTACAGAGGGCCCTGCCTGGTGTCTCCCTTCTGCTTACTCCCTACATATGTCTCTGTCTGTTCTCTCCCACCTCCTCACTCCCTACACAGGGCCCTGCCTGATCTCTGGCACATTCTCACTCCCTACACAGGACCTGTGTGGTCTCTCCCAACACATCACTCCCTACACAGGGCCCTGCCTGGATGCTCCCTCCCCCTCACACCCTACCCTGCACAGGGTCCTGCTTGGTCTCTCCCACCTCATCACTCCTTACACAGGGCCTGCCTGGTCTCTCCCATATCCTCACTCCCTATACTTGGCTCTGCCTGGTCTCTCCCATCTCCTCACTCCCTAAGCAGGACTCTGCCTGGGTCTCCCTCTTCTTCACTCCCTACACAGGGCCCTGTCTGGTATCTCCCATCTTCTCTATGCACAGAGCCCTGCCTGGTCTGTTCCACCTCCTCACTCCCTACACTCTTCTCTGCCTGTTCTCTCCCACCTCCTAACTCCCTGCACAGGGCCCTGCCTGGTCTCTCCCATATCCTTACTCCATACAGGGACATGCCTGATCTCTGGCCAACTCACTCCCTACAGAGGGCCCTTCCTGGTCTCTCCCATCTCCTCACTCCCTATGCAGGTCTCTGAATGGTTCTCCCACCTCTTCACTCCCTACACAGGGCCCTGCCTGCTGTCTACCATCTTCTCAATCCCTACACAGGTTTCTGCCTATTCTCTCCCACCTCCTCACTCCCTACACAGGTCTCTGCCTGGCCTCTCCCACTTCCTCACTCCCTACACAGGTCCCTGCTTCATCTCTCCCACCTCATCACTCCTTACACAGGGCCCTGCCTGGTCTCTCCTACATCCTCACTCTTTACACAGCATCCTACCTGGTCTCTCTCACCTCCTCACTCCCTATGCAGGTCTCTGCCTGGTCTCTCCTAAGGCCTAACTCCCTACACAGGTCCCTGCCTGACCTCTCCCACCTCCTCACTCCCTAGACATGGCCGTGCCTGGTTGCTCCCAGCTCCTCACTCCCTACTCAGGGCCCCGCCTTTTCTCTCCCACCTCCTCCATCCCTGTAAAGGTCTCTCTGCCTGGTCTGTCCCACCTCCTTACTCCCTACAGAGTTCTCTGCCTGTTCTCTTCCACATCCTCACTCCTTACACAGGGCCCTTCCTGGTCCCTCCCACCTCCTCACTTCCTACACCTGTCCCTGCCTGGTCTCTTCCATCTCCTCTCTCCCTACTCAGGGCCCTGCCTGGTCTCACCCACCTCCTCACTCCCTACACAGGGCCCTACCTGGTCTCACCCACCTCCTCAATCCCTACAAAGGTCTCTGTCTGGTCTCTCAGCTCTTCACTCCCTACACAGGTTTCTGTCTCTTTTGTCCCACCATCTTACTCCCTATACAGTGCCCTGCCTGGTCTCTCACTCTCTATACAGGGCCCTGCATGGTCTCTCCCACCTCCTGACTCCCTTCACAGCGCCCAGCCTAGTCCCTCCCACCTCCTCACTCCCTACACAGGTTAGGGTTTAGGGTTTAGTTTAGTGTTAGGGTTATGGTTCGGGATCGGGTTTAGGGGTTAAGGTTAGGTTTTAGGGTTTAGTGTTCGAGTTTAGGGTCAGGGTCCGTTTTTAGTGTCAGGGTCAGGGTTTATGGTCAGGGTTTAGGGTCAGGGTCAGGGTCAGGATTAGGGGTTCGGGTCAGAGTTAGGTTTAGGGTTTGTTTTTATGGTTAGGGTTTAGGGTTTAGGATTAGGGTTGGGGTAAGGTTAGGGCTATGTGATAGGGCTAGGGGTTAGGGTTTAGTGTTTAGTGATAGAGTTTAGGGTCAGGGTCAGAGTCAGTGTTTAGTGTCAGGGTCAGAGTTTAGGGTCAGGGTTAGGGTCATGGTCAGGGTTAGGGTCATGGTCAGGGTTTAGGGTCATTGTCACGGCTTAGGGTCAGGGTCTGGGTCAGGGTTAGGGGTTAGAGTCAGGGTTAGGTTTAGGGTTTGGGTTTAGGGTTAGGATTTAGGGTTTAGGGTTAGGATTTAGGGTTTAGGGTTAGGGCTAGGGTTAGTTTTAGAGGTTAGAGGTTAGGGTTAGGGCTAGGGCTAGGGCTTGGTGTTAGGGCTAGGGCTAGGGCTAGGGTTTTAGGGCTAGGGTTTTAGGGCTAGAGTTTAGGGTTAGGGTTAGGGTTTTGGGTTAGGCTGATGGTTAGAGTTTAGGGTTAGGGTTTATGGTTAGTGTTAGGGTTAGTGTTAGGGTTTAGGGTTAGGGTTAGGGTTTAGGGTTAGCAGTTAGTGTTAGGGTTAGTGTTCAGGGTTAGGGTTAGTTTTTAGGGTTTGGATTTAGGGTTAGCGGTTAGTGTTAGGGTTAGTGTTCAGGGTTAGGGTTAATGTTTAGGGTTAGGTTTTAGGGTTCGAGTTAGTGTTCGGGCTAGGGCTAGGGCTAGGGCTAGGACTTGGGCTAGGGCCTAGGGCTAGGGCTAGTGATATGGTTTGGGTTTAGGGTTCGGGTTTGGGTTCACGTTAGGCTTCGGTTTAGGCTTCGGGTTAGGATTTGGGTTAGGGATTTGGGTAAGGGTTATTGTTAGGTTCAGGGCTATTGTAAGGGTTAGGTTTAGGGTTACAGGTGGACTAGCGTTATGATTAGAGTTAAGTTTAAGTTTAGGGTTTGGGTTAGGTTTAGATTTAGGGTTAGGGTTTGGATGAAGTTTACGATATGGTGAGTGTTATTTTTAAGGTTAGGGCTAGAGTTTGGGTTCGTGTTCAGGTTAGTGTTAAGGTTAGGTTTAGCGTTTGGATTAGGGTTAGGGGTTATGTTTGGGGGTAGGGTTATGTTTAGATTTAGGGTTAGTGTGAAGTTTAGGTTAAGGGTGAGGGTTACGGTTAGGGTTAGGGTAAGGGTGAGGGTAGGGTCAGAGTTATTGTAAGGGTTAGGTTTAGGGTACTACAGGTGGGCCAAGGTTAAGTTTAGGGTTTGATTTAGGGGTAGGGTTAGGGTTAAAGTTAGGGTGAGCTTTAACTTAGGGATAGGGTGAAGTTTAAGATAGGCTGAGGGTTAGTGTTAGGGTTATGGCTAAGGTTTGAGTTTGGTTTCAGGTTAGTGTTAAGGTTGTGTTTCGTGTTAGGGTTAAGTTTACGGGTTCTTTTTAGTTTTAGGGTTAGGGTTAAATTTTAGGTTAGGGTTAAGTTTAGTGTTATGGTTAGGATTAGGGTCACGGTCGTGTTAGGCTTTGTCGTTTGGGTGAGGGTTAGGTTTAGGGTTCGGGTTGGGTAGGGTTAGGATTATGGTTATGGTAAGGTGTTAAGGGTTAGAGTTTTAGTTTAGAGTTAGGGTTTGGGTGAGGGTTCCGGTTAGTCATTGTGGTTCTGGTCATGGTTAGGTTTGGTTTAGGGTTAGGGTTAGGTTTATTATTAGGTTTCGGGTTAATGTTAGAGTTAGAGTTAGGGTGAGACTTAGGGTTAAGGTTTGGGTTAGGCTTTGGTGTTAGGGGTTAGGGTTTGGGTTAGGGGTTAGGGTTATCGTTAGGGCTTAGGGGTTCAGGTTAGTGTTAGGGTTAGGAATTGCATTAGGGTTAGGGTTGGGGGATACGGTTAGGGGTTAGGGTGAGGGTTGCGGTTAGTTTTACAGTTAAGGTGAGGGTTTAGGGTAAGTGTTATTTTTAGGGTTAGAGTTAGGGTTAGGTTCCGGGTTAGGGTTAGGTGTAGGGTAAGATTTCGGTTTAGGTTCAGGTTTAGAATTAGAGTTAGTGTTCTATTTAAGATCACGCTTAGAGTTAGGGTTAGGGTTAGGATTAGGGTTAGGTCTAGGGTTAGGTTCAGGGCTAATGTAAGGCTTAGTTTTAGGGTTACAGGTGGAGTAGTGTTATGGTTAGAGTTTGGTTTAAGGTTAGGGTTTGGGTTAGGTTTAGGTTTAGGGTGAAGGTTAGGGTTAGTGTTGGATGAACCTTAGGACGGGGTGAGGGTTATTCTTATGATTGGGGCTGAAGTTTGATTTTGTGTTCAGGTTAGTGTTAAGATTAGTTTTAGGGTTCGGGTTAGTGTTAGGAGTTACGTTTAGGGTTAGTGTTAGGTTTAGGTTCAGGGTTAGAGTGATGTTTAGGTTCATAGTGAGGGTCAAGGTAAGGGTTAGGATTACGGTGAGGATTATACTTAGTGTTAGAGTTTACGTTTAGGGTGTTAGGGTTAGGTTTATGGTTAGGGTAGGGTTAAGTTTAGGGTTAATGTAAGGGTTAGTATTAGATTCGTGTTACTGTTCGTGGTTGGGTTAGGGTTAGGGATAAGTTTAGGGATAGCGGCAGGTTTAGGGTTGGGGATTCGGTTAGGGGTTCGGGTGTGAGGGTTAGTGTTAGGTTTACAGTTAAGGTGAGGGTTTAGGGTAAGTGTTATGGTTAGGGTTAGAGTTAGAGTTAGGGTTAGGGTTAGGGTGAATTTTCAGTTAATAGTGAGGGTTAGGGTAAGGGTTAGGGTTAAGGTTAGAGTTAGGATTAAGATTAGTGTTAGGGTTAGTTTTAGGGTTAGGGTTAGGATAGGGGTAAGGTTAGGGTTAAGGCTAGGTTTACGGTCAAGGGTACGTCTAGGTTAGGGTTAGGATTAGGTGTAGAGTTAGAGTTAGTGCTAGGGTTTAGGGTTAGGGTTCGGGTCAGGTTTAGAGTTATTGTTAGTGTTAGGGTTAGGGTAGAGTTAAGGTTAGGGTTAAGTTTAGGGTTAGGGTAAGGGTTATTTTAGGTCAGGGTTAGGGTTAGGGATAGGGTTAGGTTTAGGGAAAGGGTTAGGGTTCGTGTGAGGGTTAGTGTTAGATTTACAGTTAAGCTGATGTTTTACAGTGTTACGGTTAGGGTCAGGGTTAGAGTTAGAGTTAGGGTTAGGGCTAGACTGAGGGGATAGTTTAGGGTTAGGTTTAATTTTACTGTTATGCTTATGTATACGGTGAAAGTTACGTTAAGATTAGCGTTAGGGTAAATATTAGAGTTAGGTGTTTGGGTTAAGGTTAGGATCAGGTTAGGGTTAGGTTTAGGGTTAGTGTTAGTGTCAGGGTTAGGTTTTGGTGTTTGGGTTAATGTTAGGGTTAGCTTTAGGGTTAGGGTTTAGTTTAAGGTTAGGGTCAGGGTGAAGTTTAAGTTCAGGGTGAGGGTTGAGCTTAGGGTTAGTGTTAGGGGTTAGGGTTAGGGTTAGGGTTAAGGTTAGGATTAGGATTAGGGTTAAGATTAGTTTTAGGGTTAGGGTAAGTGTTACGGTTAAGTCATGGTTAGGTTTAGGGCTAGGTAAAGGTTAGAGATAAGATTAGGTTAAGGGTAGGGTTTAGGTTTAGATGTTAGTGTGAGGGTTAGTGCTAGGTTTCCATTTAAGCTGAGTGTGTAGGGTAAGTTTTAGGGTTAGGATTAGGGTTAGAGATAGATTTAGGGTCAGGGTTAGGATTATGTTTAAGGTTAGGGTTAGGTATATGGTTAGGATTAGGGTTAGGGTCAGGGTTGGGGAGATTTAGTATTATGTTTAGTTTTAGGGCTAGGGTTAGGGTGAAGTTTATGTTAAGCGTGAGGGTTAGGGTTAGGGTTAGGGGTAAGGGTTCAGGTTAGGGTCCGGGTTAGGGTTTGCGTTAGGTTTAGGGTTAGCTTTAGTTTTGGTTAGGGTTAGGATTTGAATGAAGTTAGGGTAGGTTTAGGGTTATGGGTAGGGTGAAATTTTGGTTAGAGTTATTGTTCGGGGTTAGGGTTAGGTTTGAGTTTATCGTAGGGTTAAAGTTAGGGTTAAGGTTAGGTTAGGGTTATGGTCAGGGTTAGGATTAGGTTTAGGGTGAGGGTTAGGGTCCGAGTTATTGTAAGGGTTAGTTTTAGGGTTCCAGGTGGGCCAAGGTTAAGGTTAGGGTTAGGTTTAGGGGTAGGGATAGGTTTAGAATTAGGGTGAGCTTTAGGTTAGGGATAGGGTGAAGTTTAAGTTAGGGTGAGGGTTAGGGTTAGGGTTATGGCTAAGGTTTGGGTCAGTTTTCAGGTTAGTGTTAAGGTTGTGTTTCGTGTTAGGGTTAATTTTACGGGTTCTGTTTAGTTTTAGGGTTAGGGTTATGTTTAAGGTTAGGGTTAAGTTTAGTGTTACAGTTAGGGTTAGGGTTACGTTTTGTGTTAGGCATTGTGGTTGGGGTGAGGTTTAGGTTTAGGGTTAGCGTTGGGTAGGGTTAGGATTATGGTTACGGTAAGGTGTTAGGTGTTAGAGGTGTAGTTTAGGGTTAGGGTTTGGGTGAGGGTTTCGGTTAGGCATTGTGGTTCTGGTCATGGTTAGGATTGGTTTAGGGTTAGGGTTAGGTTTATGATTAGGTTTCGGGTTAGTGTTAGAGTTAGAGTTAGGGTGAGAGCTACCTTTAAGGTTAGGGTTAGGTTTTGGTGTTATGGGTTAGGTTTGGGGTTAGGGTTAGGGTTATCATTAGGGCTTAGGTGTTCAGGTTAGTGTTAGGGTTAGGGATAGCATTAGGGTAAGGGTTGTGGGATACCGTTAGGGGTTAGAGTGAGTGTTACGGTTCGTTTTACATTTAAGGCGAGGGTTTAGGATAAGTGTCCCGATTATCGTTAGACATAGAGTTAGGGGTAGGTTTACGTTTAGGGTTAGGTGTAGGGTAAGATTTAGCTTTAGTTTCAGGTTTAGGGGTAGAGTTAGTGTTCTATTTAGGGTCAAGGTTAGAGTTCGGGTTAGGGTTAGGATTAGGTCTAGGGTTAGGATTAGGTTTAGGGTTAGGTTGAGGGGTATTTTAAGGGTTAGGTTTAGGGTTACAGGTGGACTAGCATTATGGTTAGAGTTAGATTTAATGTTAGGGGTTGGGTTAGGTTTAGGTTTAGGTTTAGGACTAAGGTTAGCGTTAGGGTTTGGATGAAGTTTAGGATAGGGTGAGGGTTATTTTTAGGGTTAGGGCTGGACTTTGGGTTTGTGTTCATGTTAGTGCTAAGGTTAGGTTTAGGGTTCAGGTTAGGGTTAGTGGTTATGTTCAGATTAGGTTTAGGTTTAGGGTTAGTGTGAAGTTTAGGTTAAGGGTGAGGGTTAGTATAAGGGTTTGCATTAGGGTTTGGATTATAGTTAGTGTTAGAGTTTATGTTTAGGGTGTTAGGGTTAGGTTTATGGTTAGGGAAGGGTTAAGTTTAGGGTTAATGTTAGGGTTAGCGTTAGATTAGGGTTACTGTTCGTCTTCGGGTTAGGGTTAGGGGTAATGTGAGGGATAGATAGCATTAGGTTTAGGGTTAGGGATACGGTTAACGGTTAGGTTTAGGTTTACATTGAAGGTGAGGGTTTAGGGTAATTGTTATGGTTAGGGTTAGAGTTAGAGTTAGGCTTATGGTTAGGGTGAAGTTTCAGTTAATAGTCAGGGTTAGGGTTAAGGTTAGAGTTATGCTTAAGGTTAGTGTCAGGGTTAGGTTTAAGGTAGGGGTAAGGTTAGGGTTTAGGCTAGGTTTACGGTAAAGGGTAGGGCTAGGTTAGGGTTAGGCTTAGGTTTAGAGTTAGAGTTAGTGCTAGGGTTTAGGCTTAGGGTTAGGGTCAGGTTTAGAGTTATTGTTAGGGTTAGGGTTAAGTTAGAGTTAAGGTTAGTGTTAAGTTTAGGGTTAGGGTAAGGGTTAGGATTAGGTCAAGGTTAAGGTTAGGATTAGGGATAGGGGTAGGATTAGGGAAAGAGTTAGCGATTCATGTGATGGTTAGTTTTAGGTTTACAGTTTAGCTGATGTTTTAGAGTGTTATGGTTAGGGGTATGGTTAGAGTTAGGGTTAGGGTTAGGTTTAGGGTTAGGGCTAGACTGAAGGGATAGTTTAGGGTTAGGTTTAGTTTCAGGTTAGGCTTAGGCTTACGTTTAGGGTGAAGCATACGTTAAGGATGAGGGTTAGGACTAGTGTTAGCGTTACGTATTTGCGTTAAGGTTAGGGTTAGATTTAGGGTTAGGGTTAGCCTTAGGTTTAGGGTGAAGTTTAGGTTAAGGATGAGGGTTAGGGTTAGGGTTAGGCGTTTGGGTTAAGGTTAGGGTTAGGTTTAGGATTAGGCTTAGGGTTAGGGTTAGGTGTTTGGGTTAATGTTAGGGTCAGGTTTAGGGTTAGGTTTAGGGTTCGGTTTAGGGTTAGGGCTACAGCTGGGGTAAAGTTTAATTGAAGGGTGAGGGTTGAGCTTAGGGTTAGCGTTAGGGGTTAGGGTTAGAGCTTAGGTTAGGATTAAGTTTAGGGTTAAGGTTAGGTTTAGATTTAGGGTTAGGGTTAGTGTTAGGGTTAAGTCCTGTTTAGGTTTAGGGCTAGGTGAAGGTTACAGATAGGGTTAGGTTAAGGGTTGAGGTTAGGTTTAGATGGTAAGATGAGGGTTAGTGCTAGGTTTCCATTTAAGCTGAGTGTGTAGGTTAAGTTTTAGGGTTAGGATTAGGGTTAGTGTTAGAGTTAGGTTCAGGTTTGGGTTAGGTTTATGGTTAGGATTAGGGTTAGGGTCAGGGTTAGGCGGAGATTTAGTGTTATATTTAGTTTTAGGGTTAGAGTTAGGGTGAAGTTTATGTTAAGCGTGAGGGTTAGGGTTAGGGGTTAGGGTTCAGGTTATGGTCCGGGTTAGGGTTAGGTTTACATTTAGGGTTAGGTTTAAGTTTAGTTTTATTTTTGGTTAAGGTTAGGGTTTGAATG
Organism: Elephas maximus indicus; assembly: GCF_024166365.1. Taxonomy (NCBI): domain Eukaryota; kingdom Metazoa; phylum Chordata; class Mammalia; order Proboscidea; family Elephantidae; genus Elephas; species Elephas maximus. The sequence goes on from NC_064836.1 coordinate 1,324,120, forward strand.
AATTTAGGGGAGGTTTAGGGTCATGGTTAGGGTGAATTTTGGTTAAGAGTGAGGGTTCGGTTTAGGGTTAGGGTTAGGTTTACGTTTAAGGGTAGGCTTAGGCTAAGGATTAGGGTTAGAGTTAGGGTTAGGGGTTAGTGTTTCAGTTTGGTTTACGGTAGAGTTATATTTAGGGTTAAGTTTAGGGTTAGGGTAAGAGTTAGAGTTACGTTTACAGTTAAGATGAGGGTTTTGGGTAAGTGTTAGGGTTAGGGTTAGGCTTAGTGCTAGAGTTAGGGTTAGAGTTAGGGTTAGGAGTTAGGGTTTGGTTTAAGATTATGGTAGGGTTAAGGTTAGGTTAGGGTTAGGATTAGCATTAGGTTTAGGGCGAAGGATAGGGTCAGAGTTATTGTAATGGTTTGGATGAGGGTTTCAGGTTGGCCAAGGTTAAGGTTAGGGTTAGGTTTAGGGTTAAAGTTAGGGTTAGCTTTAGGATAGGGATAGGGTGAAGTTTAAGATAGGGTGCGGGTTAGGTTTAGGGTTATGGCTAAGGTTTGCGTTAGTTTTCAGGTTATTGTTAAGGTTATGTTTAGGGTTAGGGTTAAGTTTCCGGGTTCTGTTTAGTTTTAGGGTTAGGTTTAGATTTTAGGTTAGGGTTATTTACAGTGTTACTGTTAGGGTTAGGGTTATGGTTTGTGTCAGGCGTTGTGGTTGGGATGAGGGTTAGGTTTAGGGTTAGGTTTGGTTAGGGTTAGGATTATGGTTATGGTAATGTGTTAGGAGTTAGAGGTGTAGTTTAGGGTTAGGGTTTGGGTGAGGGTTTTGGTTAGGCATTGTGGTTCTGGTCATGGTTAGGTTTGGTTTAGGGTTAGGGTTAGATTTATGATTCGGTTTCGGGTTAGTGTTAGAGTTAGGGTGAGAGTTAGGGTTAAGGTTTGGGTTATGCTTTGGTGTTATGCGTTAGGGTTTGATTTCAGGTTCGGGTTATCCTTAGGGCTTAAAGGTTCAGGTGAGTGTTAGGGTTAGGCTTAGGGATAGCTTTAGGGTTACGGTTCGGGATACAGTTAGGGGTTAGGTTGAGGGTTATGGTTAGTTTTACAGTTAAGGTGAGTGTTCAGGGTAAGTGTTATGGTTATGGTTAGAGTTAGGGTTAGGGTTCGGGTGAAGTTTCAGTTAATAGTGAGGGTTACGCTAAAAGTTAGGGTTAATGTTAGAGTTAGGGTTAAGGTTAGCGTTAGTGTTAGGTTTAGGGTAGGTAAGGTTAGGGTTAAGACTAGGTTTACGGTAAAGGGTTGGGCTGGGTTAGGGTTAGGGTTAGGTTTAGAATTATACCTAGTGCTGAGTTTAGGGTTAGGGTTAGGGTCCGGATTCGAGTTATTGTTTGGTTTAGGCAGAGTTAAGGTTAGGTTTAAGTTTAGGTTTAGGGGAAGGGTTAGGTTTACGTCAGCGTTAGGTTTAGGATTAGGGATCGGGTTAGGGTTTGTGAAAGGGTTAGGGGTTCGTCTGAGGGTAAGTGTTAGGTTTACAGTTAAGCTGATGTTTTAGGGTGTTATGGTTAGGGTCATTGTTAGGTTTAGCATTCGGTCTAGAGTTAGGTGATAGTTTAGGGTTAGGTTTAGTTTTAGGGTTAGGCTTAGGCTTAGGTTTAGGGTGAAGTTTAGGTTAAGGATGAGGGTTATGTTTAGGGTTAGTGTTAGGGTTAGGTGTTTGGGTTAAGGTTAGGGTCAGTTTAGGGTTCGGTTTAGAGTTCGGGTTAGCGTTAGGGTTCAGGTTAGGTGTTTGGGTTAACGTTAGGGTCAGGTTTATGTTTGCGTTTAGGGTTAGTGTTGGGTTCGTTTTAGGGTTAGTGTTTGGGTGAAATTTAAGTTAAGAGTGAGGGTTGAGCTTAGGGTTAGGGGTTAGGGTTAGGGTTAGGGTTAAGGTTAGTTTTAGGTTTAGGTTTAAGATTAGGTTTAGGGTTAGGTTTAGGGTAAGTGTTAGGGTTAAATCATGGTTAGGCTAGGGCACGGTTAATGTTAGAGATAGGGTCAGGTTAAGGGTTGGGGTTAGGTTTAGATGTTAGGGTGAGGGTTAGTGCTAGGTTTCCATTTAAGTTGAGTTTGTAGGGTAAGTTTTAGGTTTGGATTAGGGTTAGAGTTAGAGTTAGGGTCAGGGTTAGGGTTTAGGTTCGGGTTAGGGTTAGGTTTATGGTTAGGATTTGGGTTACGGTCAGGGTTGGGGGAGATTTAGTGTTATGTTTAGTTTCAGGGTCAGGGTTAGGGTGCAGTTTAGGTTAAGGATGAGGGTTAGGGTTAGGTTTAGTGTTAGGGTTAGGTGTTTGGGTTAAGGTTAGGGTCAGGTTAGGGTTAGGGTTAGGGTTAGGCTTACTGTTAGGGTTAGGGTTAGGTGTTTGGGTTAATGTTAGAGTCAGGTTTAGGGTTAGGTTTAGAGTTAGGATTAGGATTCGGTTTAAAGTTAGAGTTCGGGATAGGGTGAAGTTTAATTTAAGGGTGAGGGTTGAGCTTAGGGGTTGGGTTAGGGGTTAGGGTTCAGGTTAGGATTAGGTTTAAGGTTAAGGTTAGGTTTAGGGTCAGGTTTAGGGTAAGTGTTAGGATTAAGTCATGTTTAGGTGTAGGGCTAGGATAAGGTTAGAGATAGGGTTAGGTTGAGCGTTGGGTTTAGGTTTAGATGTTAGGGTGTGGGTTAGTGGTAGGTTTCCATTTAAGCTGAGTGTGTAGGGTAATTTTTACGGTTAGGATTAAGGTTAGAGTTAGGGTCAGGGTCAGGGTTAGGGTTAAGTTTAGGGTTAGTTTTATGCTTAGGATTGGGTTAGGTTCATGGTTGGGGGAGATTTAGTGTTATGTTTAGTTTTAGGATAGGGTTAGGGTGAAGTTGACGTTAAGCGTGCGGGTTAGGGTTAGGTCTAGGGGTTATTGTTCAGATTAGTGTCAGGGGTAGGGTTAGGGATAGGTTTAGGGTTTGTTTTAGTTTTGTTTAAGGTTAGGGTTTGAATAAAGTTAGGGTAGGTTTAGGGTTATGGTTAGGTCTGGATTAACCTAAGGATTAGGGTTAGAGTTAGGGTTAGGGGTGTTTTGGTTAGGTTTAGGGTAGGGTTTTATTTAGGGTTAGGGTAAGAATTAGAGTTACGTTTACAGTTAAGGTGAAGGTTTTGGGTATGTGTTCCGGTTAGGGTTAGGGTTAGAGTTAGGATTAGGGTTTAGGGTTAGGTTTAATTTTATGGTAGGGTTAAAGTTAAGGTTAAGGTTAGGTTAGAGTTAGGGTAGGGTTAGGATTAGGATTAGGTTTAGGGTGAGGTTTAGGGTCAGAGTTATCGTAAGGGTTAGGTGTAGGGTGACTGGTGGGCCACGGTTAAGGTTAGTGTTAGGTTTAGGGGTAGGGTTAGGGTTAAAGTTAGGGTTAGCTTTAGGTTAGGGATAGGGTGAAGTTTAAGATAGGGTGTGGGTTAGGGTGAGGGTTATGGCTAAAGGTTTGGGTAAGTTTTCAGGTTATTGTTAAGGTTACGTTTAGGTTTAGGGTTAAGTTTATGGGTTATGTTTAGTTCTGGGTTAGGGTTAGATTTTAGGTTAGGGTTAAGTTTAGTGTTACGGTTAGGGTTAGGGTTACGGTTTGTTTTATGCGTTGTGGTTGGGTTGAGGGTTAGTTTTAGCGTCAGGGTTGAGTAGGCTTAGGATTATGGTTATGGTAAGGTGTTAGGGGTTAGAGGTGTAGTTTATGGTTAGGGTTTCGGTGAGGGTTCTGGTTAGGCATTTTGGTTCTGGTCATGGTTAGGTTTGGTTTAGGGTTAGGGTTAGCTTTATGATTAGGTTTCGGGTTAGTGTTAGATTTAGGGTGAGTGTTTGGTTTAAGGTTTGGGTTAGGCTTTGGTGTTAGGGGTTTGGTTTGGGTTAGGGTTATCGTTAGGGCTTAGGGTTTCAGGTTAGTGTTAGGGCTAGCATTAGGGTTAGTGTTGAGGGATACGTTTAGGGGTTCTGGTGAGGGTTACGGTTAGTTTTACAGTTAAGGTGAGGGTTTAGGGCAAGTGTTATGATTAGGGTTAGAGTTAGAGTTACGGTTAGGTTTAGGGTTCGGTTTAGATGTAGGGTAAGATTTAGGTTTACTTTCAGGTTCAGGGTGAGAGGTAGTGTTCTATTTAGGGTCAAGGTTAGAGTTCGGGTTAGGGTTAGGATTCGGTCTAGGGTTAGGATTAGGACTAGTTTTAGGGTTAAGTTCAGGGCTATTGAAATGCTTAGGTTTAGGGTTACAGGTGGACTAGCATTATAGTTAGAGTTAGATTTAAGGTTAGGGTTTGGGTTAGGTTTAGGTTTACAGTTAAGATTAAGATTAGGGTTTGGATGAAGTTTAGGATAGGGTGAGGGTTATTTTTATGGTTTGGGCTAAAGTTTGGTTTTGTGTTCAGCTTAGTGTCAAGGTTAGGTTTAGGGTTCGGTTTTGGGTTAGGGGTTATGTTTAGGGTTTGGGTTACGCTTTGGTTTAGGGTTAGTGTGAAGTTTAGGTTAAGGGTGAGGGTTAGGATAAAGGTTAGGATTAGGTTTATGGTCAGGTGTTAGTGGTTAGAGGTGTAGTTTAGGGTTAGGGTTTGGGTGAGGGTTCCGGTTAGGAATTGTGGTTCTGGTCATGGTTGGGTTTGGTTTAGGTTTATGATTAGGTTTCGGGTTAGTGTTAGAGTTAGGGTGAGAGTTAGGGTTAAGGTTTGGATTAGGCTTTGGTGTTAGGGGTTAGGGTTTGTGTTAGAGTTAGGGTTATCGTTAGGGCTCAGGGGTTTCAGGTTAGTTTTAGGGTTAAGGTTAGGGATTGCATTAGGGTTAGGTTTGGGGGATACGGTTAGGGGTTAGGGTGAGGGTTACGGTTAGTTTTACAGTTAAAGTGTGGGTTTAGGATAAGTGTTATGATTAGGGTTAGAGTTGGAGTTATTTTTAGGTTTAGGGTTAGGTGTAGGGGAAGATTTAGGTTTAGGTCCAGGTTTAGGGTTAGAGTTAGTGTTCTCTTTAGGGTCAAGGGTGCAGTTATGGTTAGGTTAGGATTAGGTCTAGGGCTAGGATTAGGTTTAGGGTTAATTTCAGGGCTAGGTTTAGGGTTACAGATGGACTAGCGTTATGGTTAGAGGTAGGTTTAAGGTTAGGGTTTGGGTTAGGTTTAGGTTTAGGTTTAAGGTAGCGTTAGAGTTTGGATGAAGTTTAGGATAGCGTGAGGGTTATTTTTATGGTTAGGGCTAGAGTTTGGGTTTGTGTCCAGGTTAGCTTTAAGGCTAGGGTTCAGGTTAGGGTTAGGGGTTATGTTTAGGGTTAGGGTTATGTTTTGGTTTAGGGTTAGTGTGAAGTTTAGGTTAAGGGTGAGGGTTAGGATAAGAGTTAGAATTAGGGTTAGGATTATAGTTAGTGTTAGAGGTTAGATTTAGGATGCTAACGTTAGGTTTATGGTTAGGGTTGGGTTAATGTTAGAGTTAGGGTTAGATTAGGTTTAATGTTCGTGTTTGGGTTAGGGATAGGGTTAGGGATCGCATTAGGTTTAGGGTTGGGGATACGGTTAGGGGTCAGGGTGAGGGTTGTGGTTAGGGTGTGGGTTAGGGTTAGGTTTACAGTTAAGGTGAGGGTTTAGGGTCAGTGTTATAGTTAGGGTTCGAGTTAGAGTTTGGGTTAGGTTTAGGGTGAAGTTTCAGTTAATAGTCAGGGTCAGGGTAAGGGTTAGGGTTAAGATTACAGTTAGGGTTAAGTTTAGTGTTAGGGTTAGGGTTAGGGTAGGGGTAAGGTTAGGGTTAAGGCTAGGTTTACGGTAAAGGGTAGGGCTAGGTTAGGGTTAGGTTTAGAGTTAGAGCGAGTACTAGGGTTTAGGGTAAGAGGTAGGGTCAGGTTTAGAGTTTTTGTTAGTTTTAGGGTGGAGTTAAGGTTAAGTTTAGCGTTAGGGTAAGTGTTAGGTTTAGGTCAGGGTTAAGGTTAGGATTAGGGATAGGGTTAGGGTTAGGGAAAGGGTTAGGTGTTCGTGGGAGGGTTAGTGTTAGGTTTACACTTAAGCTGATGTTTTACAGTGTTACGGTTAGGTCAGGGTTGTAGTTAGGGTTAGGATGAGGTTTAGGTTTAGGGCTATATTTAGGGGATAGTTTAGGGTTTTTAGGGTTAGGTTTGGTTTTAGGGTTAAGGTTAGGCTTAGGTTTATCTTGAAATTTATGTTAAGGATGAGGGTTAGGGTTAGCGTTAGGGTTAGGTGTTTGGGTTAAGGTTAGGGTTAGGTTTAGGGTTTGGGTTGGGGTTAGGTGTTTCGGTTAATGTTAGGGTCAGGTTTAGGGTAAGGGTTAGGGTTCGGTTTAGGATCAGGCTTAGGGTTAGGGTTAGAATTAGGGTTAGTGGTTAGGCTTAGGCTTAGGGTTAAGGTTAGGTTTAGGCTAAAGATCAGGATTTGATTTCGAGTTAGGTGTTAGTGTTTCGGTTAGGTTTAGGGTAGGGTTATATTTAGGGTTAGGTTAAGAGTTAGATTTATGTTTACAGTTAAGTTGAGGGTTTTGGGTAAGTGTTACATTTAGGGTTAGGGTTAGGTTTAGGGCTAGGGCTAGGGTTAGGTTTAGATTTCGGGTTACAGGTTAGGGTTAGGTTTAAGTTTATGGTAGGGTAAAGTTAGGGTTAAGGTTTGGTTAGGGTTAGGGTCAGGGTTAGGATTAGGATTAGGTTTAGGGTGAGGGTTAGGGTCAGAGTTATTGTAAGGGTTAGGTTTGGGGTTACAGGTGGGCCAAGGTTAAGGTTAGGGTCAGGGTTAAAGTTAGGGTGTGCTTTAGATTAGGGATAGGGTGAAGTTTAAGATAGGGTGAGGGTTAGGGTTATGGCTAAGGTTTGCTTGAGTTTTCAGGTTAGTGTTAAGGTTATGTTTAGGGTTAGGAATAAGTTTATGGGTTCTGTTTACTTTTAGGGTTGGGGTAGATTTTAGGTTAGGGTTAAGTTCAGTGTTACGGTTAGGGTTAGGTTTACGGTTTGTGTTAGGCATTGTGGTTGGTGTGAGGATTAGGTTTAGGATTAGGGTTGGGTAGGGTTAGGATTATGGTTATGGTAAGGTGTTAGGGATTAGAGGAGTAGTTTTGGGTTAGGGCTTGGGTGAGGGTTCCGGTTAGGCATTGTGGTTCTGGTCATGGTTAGGTTTGGTTTAGGGTTAGGGTTAGTTTTATGATTAGGTTTAGGGTTAGTGTTAGAGTTAGGGTCAGGCTTTGGTGCTAGGGGTTAGGTTTTGGGTTAGGGTTAGGGTTATCGTTAGGGCTTAGGTTTTCAGGTGAGTGTTAGGGTTAGGGTTAGGGATAGCGTTAGGGTTAGCTTTTGGGGGTACGGTTAGGGGTTAGGTGAGGGTTACAGTTAGTATTGCAGTTAAGGTTAGGTTTTAGGGCAAGTGTTATGATTAGGGTTAGAGTTAGAGTTAGGGTTAGGTTTAGGGTTAGGTGCAGGGTAAGTTTTAGGTTTAAGTCCTGGTTTAGGGTTAGAGTTAGTGTTCTATTTAGGGTCAAGTTTAGAGTTCGGGGAAGGTTTAGGATTAGGTCTATTGTTGGGCTTAGGATTAGGGTTAGGTTCAGAGCTATTGTAAGGCTTAGGTTTAGGGTTACAGATGGACTAGCTTTACGGTTAGAGTTAGGTTTAAGGTTAGGGTTTGGGCTAGGTTTACGTTTACAGTTATGGTTAGGGTTAGGATTTGGTTGAAGTTTAGCATAGGCTGAGTGTTACTTTTAGGGTTAGGGCTAGAGTTTGGGTTTGTGTTCAGGTTAGTGTTATGGTTAGATTTAGGGTCCAGTTTAGGGTTAGGGGTTATGTTTAGTGTTAGGGTTAGTTTTAGGTTTAGGGTTAGTGTGAAGTTTAGGTTAAGGGTGAGAGTTAGGGTTAGGGTTAGGATTAGGGTTAGTGTTAGACGTTAGGTTTAGGGTGCTAATTTTAGGTTTATGGGTAGGGTAGGTTTAAGTTTAGGGTTAATGTTAGGGTTAGTGTTAGATTAAGGTTACTGTTCGTGTTAGGGTTACAGTTAGGTTTAGGGATAGCATTAGGTTTAGGGTTAGGAATATAGTTAGGGGTTAGGGTGAGGGTTGGGGATATGGTGAGGGTTAGGTTTAGGTTTACAGTTAAGGTGAGGGTTTAGGGTAATTGTTATGGTTAGGGTTAGAGTTAGGGTCATGGTGAAGTTTCAGTTAATAGTGGGGTTCAGGGTTAATGTTAGATTTAGGGTTAAGGTTAGTGTTAGGGTTAGGTTTAGGTTAGGGTTAAGGTAGCGGTCGGGTTAGGGTTAAGACTAGGTTTACGGTAAAGTGTAAGGCTAGGTTAGGGTTAGGTTTAGAGTTAGTGCTAGGCTCTAGGGTTAGGGTTAAGGTCAGGTTTAGAGTTACTGTTAGGTTTACGGTTAAGGTTAGGGTAGAGTTAAGGTTAAGGTTAAGGTTAAGGTTAGGGTAAGAGTTAGGTTTACGTCAGGTTTAGGGTTAGGATGAGGGATAGGGTTAGGGTTAGGGAAAGGGTTAGGGTTTCGTGTGAGGATTAGTGTTATGTTTACATTAAGCTGATGTTTTTGGGTGTTACAGTAAGGTTTAGGGTTAGAGTTAGGTTAGGTTTAGAGTTAGGGCTAGAGTATGGTGATAGTGCTTTAGGCTTAGGTTTAGGGTGAAATTTAGCTTAAGGATGAGGGTTAGGGTTGGGGTAGGTGTTTGGATTAATCTTAGGGTCAGGTTTAGGGTTTTGGTTTAGAGTTCAGTTTAGATTCAGGGTTAGGGGTAGACTTAGGTTTAGGGCTAGGGTTAGGTTTAGCGTTAGTTTAGCTCAGGGTTAAGGTTTGAATGAAGTTAGGGTAGGTTTAGGGTTATGGTTAGGTTGAAATTTTGGTTAAGTGTGGGGGTTTGGTTTCGGGTTAGGGTTAGAGTTAGGGTTAGTGGTTAAGGTTAAGTTTAGGGTTAAGGTTAGGTTTAGGCTAAGCATTAGGGTTAGAGTTAGGGTTAGTGGTTAGTGTTTCAGTTAGGTTTAGGATAGGGTTATAATTAGGGTTAAGTTTAGGGTTACGGTAAGAGTTAGATTTATGTTTACAGTTAAGGTGAGGGTTTTGCGTAACTGTTACGGTTAGGGTTAGGGCTAGGTTTTGGGTTAGAGTTGGGTTAGGGGTTAGGTTTAGGTTACGTTTATGGTAGGCTTAAAGTTAGGGTTAAGGTTAGGTTAGGGTTAGGGTCAGGGTTAGGATTAGAATTAGGTTTCGGGCGAGGGTTAGTGTCAGATTTATTACAAGGGTTAGGTTTAGGGTTACAGACGGGCCAAGGTTAAGGTTAGGGTTAGGTTTAGGGGTAGGATTAGGGTTAAAGTTAGGGTTAGCTTTAGGTTAGGGATAGGGTGAAGTAAAGTAGGGTGAGGGTTAGGGTTATGGCTAAGGTTTGGGTTCGTTTTCAGGTTAGTGTTAAGTTTATGTTTAGGGTTAGGGTTAAGTTTATGGGTTCTGTTTAGTTTTAGGGTTAGGGTTAGATTTTAGGTTAGGGTTAAGTTAAGTGTAACAGTTAGGGTTACAATTTGTGTTAGGCATTGTGGTTGGGGTGAGTGTTAGGTTTATGGTTAGGGTTGGGTAGAGTTAGGATTATGGTTATGGTAAGGTGTTAGGGTTTAGAGGTGTAGTTTAGGGTTAGGGTTTGGGTGAGGGTTTCGGTTAGGCATTGTGGTTCTGGTCATGGTTAAGTTTGGTTCAGTGTTAGGGTTAGGTTTATGATTAGGTTTCGGGTTAGTGTTAGAGTTAGGGTGAGGGATAGTGTTAAGGTTTAGGTTAGGTTTTTGTGTTATGGGTTAGGGTTTGCGTTAGGGTTAGTGTTATCTTTATGGCTTTGGGGTTTCAGGTTAGTGCTGTGGTTAGGGCTAGGGTTAGCATTAGGGTTAGGGTTGTGGGCTACGGTTAGGGGTTAGAGTGAAGGTTACGGTTAGTTTTACAGTTAAGGTGAGCGTTTCGGGTAAGTGTTATGATTAGGGTTAGAGTTCGAGTTAGGGTTAGGTTTAGGGTTAGGGTTAGGTGTAGGGTAATATTTAGGTTTACGTCCAAGTTTAGGGTTAGAGTTAGTGTTGTATTTAGGGTCAGAGCTAGTGTTCTATTTAGGGTCAAGTTTAGAGTTAGGGTTAGGTTTAGGATTAGGATTATGTTTAGGGTTAGGGTTAGGTTCAGGGCTATCGTAAGGGTTAGGTTTAGGGTTTCAGATGGACTAGTGTTGTGGTGAGAGTAAGGTTTAAGGTAAGGGTTTTGCTTAGGTTTAGGTTAGGGCTAAGGTTAGGGTTAGGGTTTGGATGATGTTTAGGCTAGGGTGAGGGTTATTTTTATGGTTAGGGCTGGAGTTTGGGTTTGTGCTCACGTTACTTTTAAGGTCAGGTTTAGGGTTTGGGTTAGGGTTAGGGGTTATGTTTAGGGTTAGATTTACGAACAGGTTTAGTATTAGTGTGAAGTTCAGGTTAAGTGTGAGGGTTAGGATAAGGGTTAGGATTAGGGTTAGAATTATAATGTTAGACATTAGCTTTAGGGTGTTAGGTTTAGGTTTATGGTTAGGCTAGTCTTAAGTTTAAGGTTAATGTTAGGGTTAGGATTAGATTGGGGTTACTCTTCGTGTTAGAGTTAGGGTTAGGGATAAGTTTAGGGATAGCATTAGGTTTAGGGTTGGGGACACGGTTAAGGGTTAGGGTGTGTGTTAGTGTTAGGTTTACCGTTAAGGAGAGGGTTTAGGTTAATTGTTATGGTTAGGGTTAGAGTTAGAGTTAGAGTTAGGGTTAGGGTTAGGGTGAAGTTTCAGTTAATAGTGAGTGTTAGGGTTAAGGTTAGAGTTAGGGTTAAGGTTAATGTCAGGGTTAGGTTTAGGGTTAGGGTTACGGTAGGGGTAAGGTTACTGTGAAGGCTAGGTTTACAGTAAAGGGTAGTGCTGGATTAGGGTTAGGGTTACGTTTAGAGTTATTGTTAGGCTTAAGTTTAGGGTTAGGGTAGAGTTAATGTTAGGGTTAATTTTAGGGTTAGGGTAAGGGTTAGGTTTAGTTCAGGGTTAGGGCTAGGATTAGGGATAGGGTTAGGATTGGGGGATGGGGTAAGGATTCGTGTGAGGGTTAGTGTCAGGTTTCCAGCTAAGCTGATGTTTTAGGGTGTTACAGTTAGGGTTAGGGTTAGAGTTAGGGTTAGGATTAGGTTTATGCTTAGGATTAGGGTTAGGGTTAGGGTCAGGGTTAGGTGGAGATTCAGTGTCATGTTTAGGTTGTTTTTTTAGTTTTAGGGTTAGGCTTAGTGTGAAGTTTATTTTAATTATGAGGTTTAGGGTTAGGGGTTAGGGTTAGGTTATGTTTAGTTTTAGGTTTGGGGTTAGTGTTAGCGTTAGGGTTAGTTTTAGTTTTGGTTAGGGTTTGAATGAATTCAAGGTAGGTTTAGCATTATGGTTAGGGTGAAATTTTGGTTAAGGGTGAGGGTTTGTTTTAGGTTTAGGGTTAGGGTTAGAGTTAGGGTGAGTGTTTAGGTTTAGGTTTAAGGTTAAGTTTAGGTTTAGGCTAATGATTAGGTTTAGAGTTAGGGTTAGGGGTTATTGTTTCGGTAAGGTTTAGGGTAGGGTTCTGTTTAGGGTTAAGTATAGTGTTAGGGTAAGAGTTAGAGTTCCATTTACAGCTGAGTGTTTTGGGTGTTACTGTTAGGGTTAGGGCTAGGGTTACAGTTAGAGTTAGGGTTAGAGGTTAGGGTTAGGTGTAAGTTTATGGTAGTCTTAATGTTAGGTTAAGGTTAGGTTAGGGTTAGGGTCAGGGTTAGGATTAGGTTTAGGGTGAGGGTTAGGGTCAGAGATGTTGTAAGGGATAGGTTTAGGGTTACAAGTGGGCCATGGTTAAGGTTAGGGTTAGGTTTAGGGTTCAAGTTAGGGTTAGCTTTAGGTTAGGGATAGGATGAAGTTTAAGATAGGGTGAGGGTTAGGGTTATGGCTAAGGTTTGGGTTAGTTTTCGGGTTAGTGTTAAGGTTATGTTTAGGGTTAGGGTTAAGTTTATGGGTTGTGTTTAGTTTTAGGGTTAGGGTTAGATTTAAGGTTAGGGTTAAGTTTAGTGTAACAGTTAAGGTTACGGTTTGTGTTAGGCATTGTGGTTGGGGTGAGGTTTAGGTTTAGGGTTAGGGTTGTGTATGCTTAGAATTATGGTTATGGTACGGTGTTAGGGGTTAGAAGTGTAGTTTAGGGTTAGGGGTGGGTGAGGGTTCTGGTAAAGCATTGTGGTTCCGACCATGGTTAGGATTGGTTTAGGGTTACGGTTAGGTTTATGATTAGGTTTCAGGTTAATGTTCGAGTTAGAGTTAAGGTTTGGGTTAGGCTTTGGTGTTAGGAGTTAGGGTTTTGGGTTAGGGTTAGGGTTATTGTTAGGGCTCAGGGGTTCAGGTTAGTGTTAGGGTTAGGGTTACGGATAGCATTAGGGTTAGGGTTGGGGATACGGTTAGGGGTAAGGGTGAGGGTTACGGTTACTTTTACAGTTTAGGTGAGGGTTTAGGTTAAGTGTCATCATTAGGGTTAGAGTTAGGGTTATGGTTAGGTGTAGGGCAATATTTAGGTTTAGGTGCCGGTTTAGTGTTAGAGTCAGTGGTCAATTTAGGGTCAAGGTTAGATTTAGGGTTAGGGTTAGGTTTAGGTCTAGGGTTAGGATCAGATTTAGGGTTAGGTTCAGGGCTATTGTAAGGGTTAGGTTTAGGGTTCCATTTGGACTAGCATTATGGTTAGAGTTATGTTCAAGGATAGGGTTTGGGTTAGGGTTAGGTTTAGGGTTAGGGTTTGGATGAAGTTTAGGATAGGGTGAGGGTTATTTTTATGGTTTGGGCTAAAGTTTGGTTTTGTGTTCAGCTTAGTGTCAAGGTTAGGTTGAGGGTTCGGTTTTGGGTTAGGGGTTATGCTTAGGGTTTGGGTTACGCTTTGGTTTAGGGTAAGTGTGAAGTTTAGGTTAAGGGTGAGGGTTAGGATAAAGGTTAGGATTAGGTTTATGGTAAGGTGTTAGTGGTTAGAGGTGTAGTTTAGGGTTAGGGTTTGGGTGAGGGTTCCGGTTAGGAATTGTGGTTCTGGTCATGGTTGGGTTTGGTTTAGGTTTATGATTAGGTTTCGGGTTAGTGTTAGAGTTAGGGTGAGAGTTAGGGTTAAGGTTTGGATTAGGCTTTGGTGTTAGGGGTTAGGGTTTGTGTTAGAGTTAGGGTTATCGTTAGGGCTCAGGGGTTTCAGGTTAGTTTTAGGGTTAAGGTTAGGGATTGCATTAGGGTTAGGTTTGGGGGATACAGTTAGGGGTTAGGGTGAGGGTTACGGTTAGTTTTACAGTTAAAGTGTGGGTTTAGGATAAGTGTTATGATTAGGGTTAGAGTTGGAGTTATTTTTAGGTTTAGGGTTAGGTGTAGGGGAAGATTTAGGTTTAGGTCCAGGTTTAGGGTTAGAGTTAGTGTTCTCTTTAGGGTCAAGGGTGCAGTTAGGGTTAGGTTAGGATTAGGTCTAGGGCTAGGATTAGGTTTAGGGTTAATTTCCGGGTTATTGTAAGGGTTAGGTTTAGGGTTACAGATGGACTAGCCTTATGGTTAGAGGTAGGTTTAAGGTTAGGGTTTGGGGTAGGTTTAGGTTTAGGTTTAAGGTAGCGTTAGAGTTTGGATGAAGTTTAGAATACCGTGAGGGTTATTTCTATGGTTAGGGCTAGAGTTTGGGTTTGTGTCCAGGTTAGCTTTAAGGCTAGGGTTCAGGTTAGGGTTAGGGGTTATGTTTAGGGTTAGGGTTATGTTTTGGTTTAGGGTTAGTGTGAAGTTTAGGTTAAGGGTGAGGGTTAGGATAAGAGTTAGAATTAGGGTTAGGATTATAGTTAGTGTTAGAGGTTAGATTTAGGATGCTAACGTTAGGTTTATGGTTAGGGTTGGGTTAATGTTAGAGTTAGGGTTAGATTAGGTTTAATGTTCGTGTTTGGGTTAGGGATAGGGTTAGGGATCGCATTAGGTTTAGGGTTGGGGATACGGTTAGGGGTTAGGGTGAGGGTTGTGGTTAGGGTGTGGGTTAGGGTTAGGTTTACAGTTAAGGTGAGGGTTTAGGGTAAGTGCTATAGTTAGGGTTTGAGTTAAAGTTTGGGTTAGGTTTAGGGTGAAGTTTCAGTTAATAGTCAGGGTCAGGGTAAGGGTTAGGGTTAAGATTACAGTTAGGGTTAAGTTTAGTGTTAGGGTTAGGGTTAGGGTTAGGGTAGGGGTAAGGTTAGGGTTAAGGCTAGGTTTACGGTAAAGGGTAGGGCTAGGTTAGGGTTAGGTTTAGAGTTAGAGCGAGTACTAGGGTTTAGGGTAAGAGGTAGGGTCAGGTTTAGAGTTTTTGTTAGTTTTAGGGTGGAATTAAGGTTAAGTTTAGCGTTAGGGTAAGTGTTAGGTTTAGGTCAGGGTTAAGGTTAGGATTAGGGATAGGGTTAGGGTTAGGGAAAGGGTTAGGTGTTCGTGGGAGGTTTAGTGTTAGGTTTACACTTAAGCTGATGTTTTACAGTGTTACGGTTAGGTCAGGGTTGTAGTTAGGGTTAGGATGAGGTTTAGGTTTAGGGCTATATTTAGGGGATAGTTTAGGGTTAGGTTTAGTTTTAGGGTTAAGGTTAGGCTTAGGTTTATCTTGAAATTTATGTTAAGGATGAGGGTTAGGGTTAGTGTTAGGGTTAGGTTTAGGGTATGGGTTAGGGTTAGGTGTTTCGGTTAATGTTAGGTTCAGGTTTAGGGTAAGGGTTAGGGTTCGGTTTAGGATCAGGCTTAGGGTTAGGGTTAGAATTAGGGTTAGTGGTTAGGCTTAGGCTTAGGGTTAAGGTTAGGTTTAGGCTAAAGATCAGGATTTGATTTCGAGTTAGGTGTTAGTGTTTCGGTTAGGTTTAGGGTAGGGTTATATTTAGGGTTAGGTTAAGAGTTAGATTTATGGTTACAGTTAAGGGGAGGGTTTTGGGTAAGTGTTACATTTAGGGTTAGGGTTAGGTTTAGGCCTAGGGCTAGGGTTAGGTTTAGATTTCGGGTTACAGGTTAGGGTTAGGTTTAAGTTTATGGTAGGGTAAAGTTAGGGTTAAGGTTTGGTTAGGGTTAGGGTCAGGGTTAGGATTAGGATTAGGTTTAGGGTGAGGGTTAGGGTCAGAGTTATTGTAAGGGTTAGGTTTGGGGTTACAGGTGGGCCAAGGTTAAGGTTAGGGTCAGGGTTAAAGTTAGGGTGTGCTTTAGATTAGGGATAGGGTGAAGTTTAAGATAGGGTGAGGGTTAGGGTTATGGCTAAGGTTTGCTTGAGTTTTCAGGTTAGTGTTAAGGTTATGTTTAGGGTTAGGAATAAGTTTATGGGTTCTGTTTACTTTTAGGGTTAGGGGTAGATTTTAGGTTAGGGTTAAGTTCAGTGTTACGGTTAGGGTTAGGTTTACGGTTTGTGTTAGGCATTGTGGTTGGTGTGAGGATTAGGTTTAGGATTAGGGTTGGGTAGGGTTAGGATTATGGTTATGGTAAGGTGTTAGGGATTAGAGGAGTAGTTTTGGGTTAGGGCTTGGGTGAGGGTTCTGGTTAGGCATTGTGGTTCTGGTCATGGTTAGTTTTGGTTTAGGGTTAGGGTTAGTTTTATGATTAGGTTTAGGGTTAGTTTTATGATTAGGTTTAGGGTTAGTGTTAGAGTTAGGGTCAGGCTTTGGTGCTAGGGGTTAGGTTTTGGGTTAGGGTTAGGGTTATCGTTAGTGCTCAGGGGTTCAGGTTAGTGTTAGGGTTAGGGTTACAGATAGCATCAGGGTTAGGGTTGGGGATACGGTTAGGGGTTAGGGTGAGGGTTACGGTTACTTTTACAGTTTAGGTGAGGGTTTAGGTTAAGTGTCATCATTAGGGTTAGAGTTAGGGTTATGGTTAGGTGTAGGGCAATATTTAGGTTTAGGTGCTGGTTTAGTGTTAGAGTCAGTGGTCAATTTAGAGTCAAGGTTAGATTTAGGGTTAGGGTTAGGTTTAGGTCTAGGGTTAGGATCAGGTTTAGGGTTAGGTTCAGGGCTATTGCAAGGGTTAGGTTTAGGGTTACATTTGGACTAGCATTATGGTTAGAGTTATGTTCAAGGATAGGGTTTGGGTTAGGTTTAGGTTTAGGGTTAGGGTTTGGATGAAGTTTAGGATAGGGTGAGGGTTATTTTTATGGTTTGGGCTAAAGATTGGTTTTGTGTTCAGCTTAGTGTTAAGGTTAGGTTTAGGGTTCGGTTTTGGGTTAGGGGTTATGTTTAGGGTTTGGGTTACGCTTTGGTTTAGGGTTAGTGAAGTTTAGGTTAAGGGTGAGGGTTAGGATAAAGGTTAGGATTAGGTTTATGGTAAGGTGTTAGTGGTTAGAGGTGTAGTTTCGGGTTAGGGTTTGGGTGAGGGTTCCGGTTAGGAATTGTGGTTCTGGTCATGGTTGGGTTTGATTTAGGTTTATGATTAGGTTTCGGGTTAGTGTTAGAGTTAGGGTGAGAGTTAGGGTTAAGGTTTGGATTAGGCTTTGGTGTTAGGGGTTAGGGTTTGTGTTAGAGTTAGGGTTATCGTTAGGGCTCAGGGGTTTCAGGTTAGTTTTAGGGTTAAGGTTAGGGATTGCATTAGGGTTAGGTTTGGGGGATACGGTTAGGGGTTAGGGTGAGGGTTACGGTTAGTTTTACAGTTAAAGTGTGGGTTTAGGATAAGTGTTATGATTAGGGTTAGAGTTGGAGTTATTTTTAGGTTTAGGGTTAGGTGTAGGGGAAGATTTAGGTTTAGGTCCAGGTTTAGGGTTAGAGTTAGTGTTCTCTTTAGGGTCAAGGGTGCAGTTAGGGTTAGGTTAGGATTAGGTCTAGGGCTAGGATTAGGTTTAGGGTTAATTTCAGGGCTAGGTTTAGGGTTACAGATGGACTAGCGTTATGGTTAGAGGTAGGTTTAAGGTTAGGGTTTGGGTTAGGTTTAGGTTTAGGTTTAAGGTAGTGTTAGAGTTTGGATGAAGTTTAGGATAGGGTGAGGGTTATTTCTATGGTTAGGGCTAGAGTTTGGGTTTGTGTCCAGGGTAGCTTTAAGGTAGGGTTCAGGTTAGGGTTAGGGGTTATGTTTAGGGTTAGGGTTATGTTTTGGTTTAGGGTTAGTGTGAAGTTTAGGTTAAGGGTGAGGGTTAGGATAAGAGTTAGAATTAGGGTTAGGATTATAGTTAGTGTTAGAGGTTAGATTTAGGATGCTAACGTTAGGTTTATGGTTAGGGTTGGGTTAATGTTAGAGTTAGGGTTAGATTAGGTTTAATGTTCGTGTTTGGGTTAGGGATAGGGTTACGGATAGCATTAGGTTTAGGGTTGGGGATACGGTTAGGGGTTAGGGTGAGGGTTGTGGTTAGGGTGTGGGTTAGGGTTAGGTTTACAGTTAAGGTGAGGGTTTAGGGTAAGTGTTATAGTTAGGGTTCGAGTAGAGTTTGGGTTAGGTTTAGGGTGAAGTTTCAGTTAATAGTCAGGGTCAGGGTAAGGGTTAGGGTTAAGATTACAGTTAGGGTTAAGTTTAGTGTTAGGGTTAGGGTTAGGGTAGGGGTAAGGTTAGGGTTAAGGCTAGGTTTACGGTAAAGGGTAGGGCTAGGTTAGGGTTAGGTTTAGAGTTAGAGCTAGTACTAGGGTTTAGGGTAAGAGGTAGGGTCAGGTTTAGAGTTTTTGTTAGTTTTAGGGTGGAGTTAAGGTTAAGCTTAGCGTTAGGGTAAGTGTTAGGTTTAGGTCAGGGTTAAGGTTAGGATTAGGGATAGGGTTAGGGTTAGGGAAAGGGTTAGGTGTTCGTGGGAGGGTTCGTGTTAGGTTTACACTTAAGCTGATGTTTTACAGTGTTACGGTTAGGTCAGGGTTGTAGTTAGGGTTAGGATGAGGTTTAGGTTTAGGGCTATATTTAGGGGATAGTTTAGGGTTTTTTAGGGTTAGGTTTGGTTTTAGGGTTAAGGTTAGGCTTAGGTTTATCTTGAAATTTATGTTAAGGATGAGGGTTAGGGTTAGCGTTAGGGTTAGGTGTTTGGGTTAAGGTTAGGGTTAGGTTTAGGGTTTGGGTTGGGGTTAGGTGTTTCGGTTAATGTTAGGGTCAGGTTTAGGGTAAGGGTTAGGGTTCAGTTTAGGATCAGGGTTAGGGTTAGAATTAGGGTTAGTGGTTAGGCTTAGGCTTAGGGTTAAGGTTAGGTTTAGGCTAAAGATCAGGATTTGATTTCGAGTTAGGTGTTAGTGTTTCGGTTAGGTTTAGGGTAGGGTTATATTTAGGGTTAGGTTAAGAGTTAGATTTATGGTTACAGTTAAGGGGAGGGTTTTGGGTAAGTGTTACATTTAGGGTTAGGGTTAGGTTTAGGCCTAGGGCTAGGGTTAGGTTTAGATTTCGGGTTACAGGTTAGGGTTAGGTTTAAGTTTATGGTAGGGTAAAGTTAGGGTTAAGGTTTGGTTAGGGTTAGGGTCAGGGTTAGGATTAGGATTAGGTTTAGGGTGAGGGTTAGGGTCAGAGTTATTGTAATGGTTAGGTTTGGGGTTACAGGTGGGCCAAGGTTAAGGTTAAGGTCAGGGTTAAAGTTAGGGTGTGCTTTAGATTAGGGATAGGGTGAAGTTTAAGATAGGGTGAGGGTTAGGGTTATGGCTAAGGTTTGCTTGAGTTTTCAGGTTAGTGTTAAGGTTATGTTTAGGGTTAGGAATAAGTTTATGGGTTCTGTTTACTTTTAGGGTTGGGGTAGATTTTAGGTTAGGGTTAAGTTCAGTGTTACGGTTAGGGTTAGGTTTACGGTATGTGTTAGGCATTGTGGTTGGTGTGAGGATTAGGTTTAGGATTAGGGTTAGAATTATGGTTATGGTAAGGTGTTAGGGATTAGAGGAGTAGTTTTGGGTTAGGGCTTGGGTGAGGGTTCCGGTTAGGCATTGTGGTTCTGGTCATGGTTAGTTTTGGTTTTGGGTTAGGGTTAGTTTTATGATTAGGTTTAGGGTTAGTTTTATGATTAGGTTTAGGGTTAGTGTTAGAGTTAGGGTCAGGCTTTGGTGCTAGGGGTTAGGTTTTGGGTTAGGGTTAGGGTTATCGTTAGGGCTTAGGTTTTCAGGTGAGTGTTAGGGTTAGGGTTAGGGATAGCGTTAGGGTTAGCTTTTGGGGGTACGGTTAGGGGTTAGGTGAGGGTTACAGTTAGTATTGCAGTTAAGGTTAGGTTTTAGGGCAAGTGTTATGATTAGGGTTAGAGTTAGAGTTAGGGTTAGGTTTAGGGTTAGGTGCAGGGTAAGTTTTAGGTTTAAGTCCTGGTTTAGGGTTAGAGTTAGTGTTCTATTTAGGGTCAAGTTTAGAGTTCGGGGTAGGTTTAGGATTAGGTCTATTGTTGGGCTTAGGATTAGGGTTAGGTTCAGAGCTATTGTAAGGCTTAGGTTTAGGGTTACAGATGGACTAGCTTTACGGTTAGAGTTAGGTTTAAGGTTAGGGTTTGGGCTAGGTTTACGTTTACAGTTATGGTTAGGGTTAGGATTTGGTTGAAGTTTAGCATAGGCTGAGGGTTACTTTTAGGGTTAGGGCTAGAGTTTGGGTTTGTGTTCAGGTTAGTGTTATGGTTAGATTTAGGGTCCAGTTTAGGGTTAGGGGTTATGTTTAGTGTTAGGGTTAGTTTTAGGTTTAGGGTTAGTGTGAAGTTTAGGTTAAGGGTGAGAGTTAGGATTAGGGTTAGTGTTAGACGTTAGGTTTAGGATGCGACTTTTAGGTTTATGGTTAGGGTAGGTTTAAGTTTAGGGTTAATGTTAGGGTTAGTGTTAGATTAGGGTTACTGTTCGTGTTAGGGTTACAGTTAGGGTTAGGGATAGCATTAGGTTTAGGGTTAGGAATATAGTTAGGGGTTAGGGTGAGGGTTGGGGATATGGTGAGGGTTAGGTTTAGGTTTACAGTTAAGGTGAGGGTTTAGGGTAATTGTTATGGTTAGGGTTAGAGTTAGGGTCATGGTGAAGTTTCAGTTAATAGAGGGATTCAGGGTTAATGTTAGATTTAGGGTTAAGGTTAGTGTTAGGGTTAGGTTTAGGTTAGGGTTAAGGTAGCGGTCGGGTTAGGGTTAAGACTAGGTTTACGGTAAAGTGTAAGGCTAGGTTAGGGTTAGGTTTAGAGTTAGTGCTAGGCTCTAGGGTTAGGGTTAAGGTCAGGTTTAGAGTTATTGTTAGGTTTACGGTTAAGGTTAGGGTAGAGTTAAGGTTAAGTTTAAGGTTAGGGTAAGAGTTAGGTTTACGTCACGTTTAGGGTTAGGATGAGGGATAGGGTTAGGGTTAGGGAAAGGGGTAGGGTTTCGTGTGAGGATTAGTGTTATGTTTACATTAAGCTGATGTTTTTGGGTGTTACAGTAAGGTTTAGGGTTAGAGTTAGGTTAGGTTTAGAGTTAGGGCTAGAGTATGGTGATAGTGCTTTAGGCTTAGGTTTAGGGTGAAATTTAGGTTAAGGATGAGGGTTAGGGTTGGGGTAGGTGTTTGGATTAATCTTAGGGTCAGGTTTAGGGTTTTGGTTTAGAGTTCAGTTTAGATTCACGGTTAGGGGTAGACTTAGGTTTAGGGCTAGGGTTAGGTTTAGCATTAGTTTAGCTCAGGGTTATGGTTTGAATGAAGTTAGGGTAGGTTTAGGGTTATGGTTAGGTTGAAATTTGGGTTAAGTGTGGGGGTTTGGTTTCGGGTTAGGGTTAGAGTTAGGGTTAGTGGTTCAGGTTAGGTTTAGGGTTAAGGTTAGGTTTAGGCTAAGCATTAGGGTTAGAGTTAGGGTTAGTGGTTAGTGTTTCAGTTAGGTTTAGGATAGGGTTATAATTAGGGTTAAGTTTAGGGTTACGGTAAGAGTTAGATTTATGTTTACAGTTAAGGTGAGGGTTTTGCGTAACTGTTACGGATAGGGTTAGGGCTAGGTTTTGGGTTCGAGTTGGGTTAGGGGTTAGGTTTAGGTTACGTTTATGGTAGGCCTAAAGTTAGGGTTAAGGTTAGGTTAGGGTTAGGGTCAGGGTTAGGATTAGAATTAGGTTTCGGGCGAGGGTTAGTGTCAGATTTATTACAAGGGTTAGGTTTAGGGTTACAGACGGGCCAAGGTTAAGGTTAGGGTTAGGTTTAGGGGTAGGATTAGGGCTAAAGTTAGGGTTAGCTTTAGGTTAGGGATAGGATGAAGTTTAAGATAGGGTGAGGGTGAGGGTTATGGCTAAGGTTTGGGTTAGTTTTCGGGTTAGTGTTAAGGTTATGTTTAGGGTTAGGGTTAAGTTTATGGGTTGTGTTTAGTTTTAGGGTTAGGGTTAGATTTAAGGTTAGGGTTAAGTTTAGTGTAACAGTTAAGGTTACGGTTTGTGTTAGGCATTGTGGTTGGGGTGAGGTTTAGGTTTAGGGTTAGGGTTGTGTATGCTTAGGATTATGGTTATGGTAAGGTGTTAGGGGTTAGAAGTGTAGTTTAGGGTTAGGGGTGGGTGAGGGTTCTGGTAAAGCATTGTGGTTCTGACCATGGTTAGGTTTGGTTTAGGGTTACGGTTAGGTTTATGATTAGGTTTCAGGTTAGTGTTCGAGTTAGAGTTAAGTTTTGTGTTAGGCTTTGGTGTTAGGGTTTAGCGTTTGGGTTAGGGTTAGGGTTATTGTTAGGGCTCAGGGGTTCAGGTTAGTGTTAGGGTTAGGGTTACGGATAGCATTAGGGTTAGGGTTGGGGATACGGTTAGGGGTTAGGGTGAGGGTTACGGTTCCTTTTACAGTTTAGGTGAGGGTTTAGGTTAAGTGTCATCATTAGGGTTAGAGTTAGGGTTATGGTTAGGTGTAGGGCAATATTTAGGTTTAGGTGCCGGTTTAGTGTTAGAGTCAGTGGTCAATTTAGGGTCAAGGTTAGATTTAGGGTTAGGGTAAGGTTTAGGTCTAGGGTTAGGATTAGGTTTAGGGTTAGGTTCAGGGCTATTGTAAGGGTTAGGTTTAGGGTTCCATTTGGACTAGCATTATGGTTAGAGTTATGTTCAAGGATAGGGTTTGGGTTAGGTTTAGGTTTAGGGTTAGGGTTTGGATGAAGTTTAGGATAGGGTGAGGGTTATTTTTATGGTTTGGGCTAAAGTTTGGTTTTGTGTTCAGCTTAGTGTTAAGGTTAGGTTTAGGGTTCGGTTTTGGGTTAGGGGTTATGTTTAGGGTTTGGGTTACGCTTTGGTTTAGGGTTAGTGAAGTTTAGGTTAAGGGTGAGGGTTAGGATAAAGGTTAGGATTAGGTTTATGGTAAGGTGTTAGTGGTTAGAGGTGTAGTTTCGGGTTAGGGTTTGGGTGAGGGTTCCGGTTAGGAATTGTGGTTCTGGTCATGGTTGGGTTTGGTTTAGGTTTATGATTAGGTTTCGGGTTAGTGTTAGAGTTAGGGTGAGAGTTAGGGTTAAGGTTTGGATTAGGCTTTGGTGTTAGGGGTTAGGGTTTGTGTTAGAGTTAGGGTTATCGTTAGGGCTCAGGGGTTTCAGGTTAGTTTTAGGGTTAAGGTTAGGGATTGCATTAGGGTTAGGTTTGGGGGATACGGTTAGGGGTTAGGGTGAGGGTTACGGTTAGTTTTGCAGTTAAAGTGTGGGTTTAGGATAAGTGTTATGATTAGGGTTAGAGTTGGAGTTATTTTTAGGTTTAGGGTTAGGTGTAGGGGAAGATTTAGGTTTAGGTCCAGGTTTAGGGTTAGAGTTAGTGTTCTCTTTAGGGTCAAGGGTGCAGTTAGGGTTAGGTTAGGATTAGGTCTAGGGCTAGGATTAGGTTTAGGGTTAATTTCAGGGCTAGGTTTAGGGTTACAGATGGACTAGCCTTATGGTTAGAGGTAGGTTTAAGGTTAGGGTTTGGGTTAGGTTTAGGTTTAGGTTTAAGGTAGTGTTAGAGTTTGGATGAAGTTTAGGATAGGGTGAGGGTTATTTTTATGGTTAGGGCTAGAGTTTGGGTTTGTGTCCAGGGTAGCTTTAAGGCTAGGGTTCAGGTTAGGGTTAGGGGTTATGTTTAGGGTTAGGGTTATGTTTTGGTTTAGGGTTAGTGTGAAGTTTAGGTTAAGGGTGAGGGTTAGGATAAGATTTAGAATTAAGGTTAGGATTATAGTTAGTGTTAGAGGTTAGATTTAGGATGCTAACGTTAGGTTTATGGTTAGGGTTGGGTTAATGTTAGAGTTAGGGTTAGATTAGGTTTAATGTTCGTGTTTGGGTTAGGGATAGGGTTAAGGATAGCATTAGGTTTAGGGTTGGGGATACGGTTAGGGGTTAGGGTGAGGGTTGTGGTTAGGGTGTGGGTTAGGGTTAGGTTTACAGTTAAGGTGAGGGTTTAGGGTAAGTGTTATAGTTAGGGTTCGAGTAGAGTTTGGGTTAGGTTTAGGGTGAAGTTTCAGTTAATAGTCAGGGTCAGGGTAAGGGTTAGGGTTAAGATTACAGTTAGGGTTAAGTTTAGTGTTAGGGTTAGGGTTAGGGTAGGGGTAAGGTTAGGGTTAAGGCTAGGTTTACGGTAAAGGGTAGGGCTAGGTTAGGGTTAGGTTTAGAGTTAGAGCTAGTACTAGGGTTTAGGGTAAGAGGTAGGGTCAGGTTTAGAGTTTTTGTTAGTTTTAGGGTGGAGTTAAGGTTAAGCTTAGCGTTAGGGTAAGTGTTAGGTTTAGGTCAGGGTTAAGGTTAGGATTAGGGATAGGGTTAGGGTTAGGGAAAGGGTTAGGTGTTCGTGGGAGGGTTCGTGTTAGGTTTACACTTAAGCTGATGTTTTACAGTGTTACGGTTAGGTCAGGGTTGTAGTTAGGGTTAGGATGAGGTTTAGGTTTAGGGCTATATTTAGGGGAGAGTTTAGGGTTTTTTAGGGTTAGGTTTGGTTTTAGGGTTAAGGTTAGGCTTAGGTTTATCTTGAAATTTATGTTAAGGATGAGGGTTAGGGTTAGAGTTAGGGTTAGGTGTTTGGGTTAAGGTTAGGGTTAGGTTTAGGGTTTGGGTTGGGGTTAGGTGTTTCGGTTAATGTTAGGGTCAGGTTTAGGGTAAGGGTTAGGGTTCGGTTTAGGATCAGGCTTAGGGTTAGGGTTAGAATTAGGGTTAGTGGTTAGGCTTAGGCTTAGGGTTAAGGTTAGGTTTAGGCTAAAGATCAGGATTTGATTTCGAGTTAGGTGTTAGTGTTTCGGTTAGGTTTAGGGTAGGGTTATATTTAGGGTTAGGTTAAGAGTTAGATTTATGGTTACAGTTAAGGGGAGGGTTTTGGGTAAGTGTTACATTTAGGGTTAGGGTTAGGTTTAGGCCTAGGGCTAGGGTTAGGTTTAGATTTCGGGTTACAGGTTAGGGTTAGGTTTAAGTTTATGGTAGGGTAAAGTTAGGGTTAAGGTTTGGTTAGGGTTAGGGTCAGGGTTAGGATTAGGATTAGGTTTAGGGTGAGGGTTAGGGTCAGAGTTACTGTAAGGGTTAGGTTTGGGGTTACAGGTGGGCCAAGGTTAAGGTTAAGGTCAGGGTTAAAGTTAGGGTGTGCTTTAGATTAGGGATAGGGTGAAGTTTAAGATAGGGTGAGGGTTAGGGTTATGGCTAAGGTTTGCTTGAGTTTTCAGGTTAGTGTTAAGGTTATGTTTAGGGTTAGGAATAAGTTTATGGGTTCTGTTTACTTTTAGGGTTAGGGGTAGATTTTAGGTTAGGGTTAAGTTCAGTGTTACGGTTAGGGTTAGGTTTACGGTATGTGTTAGGCATTGTGGTTGGTGTGAGGATTAGGTTTAGGATTAGGGTTAGAATTATGGTTATGGTAAGGTGTTAGGGATTAGAGGAGTAGTTTTGGGTTAGGGCTTGGGTGAGGGTTCCGGTTAGGCATTGTGGTTCTGGTCATGGTTAGTTTTGGTTTAGGGTTAGGGTTAGTTTTATGATTAGGTTTAGGGTTAGTTTTCTGATTAGGTTTAGGGTTAGTGTTAGAGTTAGGGTCAGGCTTTGGTGCTAGGGGTTAGGTTTTGGGTTAGGGTTAGGGTTATCGTTAGGGCTTAGGTTTTCAGGTGAGTGTTAGGGTTAGGGTTAGGGATAGCGTTAGGGTTAGCTTTTGGGGGTACGGTTAGGGGTTAGGTGAGGGTTACAGTTAGTATTGCAGTTAAGGTTAGGTTTTAGGGCAAGTGTTATGATTAGGGTTAGAGTTAGAGTTAGGGTTAGGTTTAGGGTTAGGTGCAGGGTAAGTTTTAGGTTTAAGTCCTGGTTTAGGGTTAGAGTTAGTGTTCTATTTAGGGTCAAGTTTAGAGTTCGGGGTAGGTTTAGGATTAGGTCTATTGTTGGGCTTAGGATTAGGGTTAGGTTCAGAGCTATTGTAAGGCTTAGGTTTAGGGTTACAGATGGACTAGCTTTACGGTTAGAGTTAGGTTTAAGGTTAGGGTTTGGGCTAGGTTTACGTTTACAGTTATGGTTACGGTTAGGATTTGGTTGAAGTTTAGCATAGGCTGAGGGTTACTTTTAGGGTTAGGGCTAGAGTTTGGGTTTGTGTTCAGGTTAGTGTTATGGTTAGATTTAGGGTCCAGTTTAGGGTTAGGGGTTATGTTTAGTGTTAGGGTTAGTTTTAGGTTTAGGGTTAGTGTGAAGTTTAGGTTAAGGGTGAGAGTTACGATTAGGGTTAGTGTTAGACGTTAGGTTTAGGATGCGACTTTTAGGTTTATGGTTAGGGTAGGTTTAAGTTTAGGGTTAATGTTAGGGTTAGTGTTAGATTAGGGTTACTGTTCGTGTTAGGGTTACAGTTAGGGTTAGGGATAGCATTAGGTTTAGGGTTAGGAATATAGTTAGGGGTTAGGGTGAGGGTTGGGGATATGGTGAGGGTTAGGTTTAGGTTTACAGTTAAGGTGAGGGTTTAGGGTAATTGTTATGGTTAGGGTTAGAGTTAGGGTCATGGTGAAGTTTCAGTTAATAGAGGGATTCAGGGTTAATGTTAGATTTAGGGTTAAGGTTAGTGTTAGGGTTAGGTTTAGGTTAGGGTTAAGGTAGCGGTCGGGTTAGGGTTAAGACTAGGTTTACGGTAAAGTGTAAGGCTAGGTTAGGGTTAGGTTTAGAGTTAGTGCTAGGCTCTAGGGTTAGGGTTAAGGTCAGGTTTAGAGTTATTGTTAGGTTTACGGTTAAGGTTAGGGTAGAGTTAAGGTTAAGTTTAAGGTTAGGGTAAGAGTTAGGTTTACGTCACGTTTAGGGTTAGGATGAGGGATAGGGTTAGGGTTAGGGAAAGGGGTAGGGTTTCGTGTGAGGATTAGTGTTATGTTTACATTAAGCTGATGTTTTTGGGTGTTACAGTAAGGTTTAGGGTTAGAGTTAGGTTAGGTTTAGAGTTAGGGCTAGAGTATGGTGATAGTGCTTTAGGCTTAGGTTTAGGGTGAAATTTAGGTTAAGGATGAGGGTTAGGGTTGGGGTAGGTGTTTGGATTAATCTTAGGGTCAGGTTTAGGGTTTTGGTTTAGAGTTCAGTTTAGATTCACGGTTAGGGGTAGACTTAGGTTTAGGGCTAGGGTTAGGTTTAGCATTAGTTTAGCTCAGGGTTATGGTTTGAATGAAGTTAGGGTAGGTTTAGGGTTATGGTTAGGTTGAAATTTGGGTTAAGTGTGGGGGTTTGGTTTCGGGTTAGGGTTAGAGTTAGGGTTAGTGGTTCAGGTTAGGTTTAGGGTTAAGGTTAGGTTTAGGCTAAGCATTAGGGTTAGAGTTAGGGTTAGTGGTTAGTGTTTCAGTTAGGTTTAGGATAGGGTTATAATTAGGGTTAAGTTTAGGGTTACGGTAAGAGTTAGATTTATGTTTACAGTTAAGGTGAGGGTTTTGCGTAACTGTTACGGATAGGGTTAGGGCTAGGTTTTGGGTTCGAGTTGGGTTAGGGGTTAGGTTTAGGTTACGTTTATGGTAGGCCTAAAGTTAGGGTTAAGGTTAGGTTAGGGTTAGGGTCAGGGTTAGGATTAGAATTAGGTTTCGGGCGAGGGTTAGTGTCAGATTTATTACAAGGGTTAGGTTTAGGGTTACAGACGGGCCAAGGTTAAGGTTAGGGTTAGGTTTAGGGGTAGGATTAGGGCTAAAGTTAGGGTTAGCTTTAGGTTAGGGATAGGATGAAGTTTAAGATAGGGTGAGGGTGAGGGTTATGGCTAAGGTTTGGGTTAGTTTTCGGGTTAGTGTTAAGGTTATGTTTAGGGTTAGGGTTAAGTTTATGGGTTGTGTTTAGTTTTAGGGTTAGGGTTAGATTTAAGGTTAGGGTTAAGTTTAGTGTAACAGTTAAGGTTACGGTTTGTGTTAGGCATTGTGGTTGGGGTGAGGTTTAGGTTTAGGGTTAGGGTTGTGTATGCTTAGGATTATGGTTATGGTAAGGTGTTAGGGGTTAGAAGTGTAGTTTAGGGTTAGGGGTGGGTGAGGGTTCTGGTAAAGCATTGTGGTTCTGACCATGGTTAGGTTTGGTTTAGGGTTACGGTTAGGTTTATGATTAGGTTTCAGGTTAGTGTTCGAGTTAGAGTTAAGTTTTGTGTTAGGCTTTGGTGTTAGGGTTTAGCGTTTGGGTTAGGGTTAGGGTTATTGTTAGGGCTCAGGGGTTCAGGTTAGTGTTAGGGTTAGGGTTACGGATAGCATTAGGGTTAGGGTTGGGGATACGGTTAGGGGTTAGGGTGAGGGTTACGGTTCCTTTTACAGTTTAGGTGAGGGTTTAGGTTAAGTGTCATCATTAGGGTTAGAGTTAGGGTTATGGTTAGGTGTAGGGCAATATTTAGGTTTAGGTGCCGGTTTAGTGTTAGAGTCAGTGGTCAATTTAGGGTCAAGGTTAGATTTAGGGTTAGGGTAAGGTTTAGGTCTAGGGTTAGGATTAGGTTTAGGGTTAGGTTCAGGGCTATTGTAAGGGTTAGGTTTAGGGTTCCATTTGGACTAGCATTATGGTTAGAGTTATGTTCAAGGATAGGGTTTGGGTTAGGTTTAGGTTTAGGGTTAGGGTTTGGATGAAGTTTAGGATAGGGTGAGGGTTATTTTTATGGTTTGGGCTAAAGTTTGGTTTTGTGTTCAGCTTAGTGTTAAGGTTAGGTTTAGGGTTCGGTTTTGGGTTAGGGGTTATGTTTAGGGTTTGGGTTACGCTTTGGTTTAGGGTTAGTGAAGTTTAGGTTAAGGGTGAGGGTTAGGATAAAGGTTAGGATTAGGTTTATGGTAAGGTGTTAGTGGTTAGAGGTGTAGTTTCGGGTTAGGGTTTGGGTGAGGGTTCCGGTTAGGAATTGTGGTTCTGGTCATGGTTGGGTTTGGTTTAGGTTTATGATTAGGTTTCGGGTTAGTGTTAGAGTTAGGGTGAGAGTTAGGGTTAAGGTTTGGATTAGGCTTTGGTGTTAGGGGTTAGGGTTTGTGTTAGAGTTAGGGTTATCGTTAGGGCTCAGGGGTTTCAGGTTAGTTTTAGGGTTAAGGTTAGGGATTGCATTAGGGTTAGGTTTGGGGGATACGGTTAGGGGTTAGGGTGAGGGTTACGGTTAGTTTTGCAGTTAAAGTGTGGGTTTAGGATAAGTGTTATGATTAGGGTTAGAGTTGGAGTTATTTTTAGGTTTAGGGTTAGGTGTAGGGGAAGATTTAGGTTTAGGTCCAGGTTTAGGGTTAGAGTTAGTGTTCTCT
The DNA here is from genome assembly GCF_024166365.1 of Elephas maximus indicus. Taxonomy (NCBI): domain Eukaryota; kingdom Metazoa; phylum Chordata; class Mammalia; order Proboscidea; family Elephantidae; genus Elephas; species Elephas maximus. Next base: position 1,352,515 of record NC_064836.1, read on the forward strand.
TTAGGGTCAAGGGTGCAGTTAGGGTTAGGTTAGGATTAGGTCTAGGGCTAGGATTAGGTTTAGGGTTAATTTCAGGGCTAGGTTTAGGGTTACAGATGGACTAGCCTTATGGTTAGAGGTAGGTTTAAGGTTAGGGTTTGGGTTAGGTTTAGGTTTAGGTTTAAGGTAGTGTTAGAGTTTGGATGAAGTTTAGGATAGGGTGAGGGTTATTTTTATGGTTAGGGCTAGAGTTTGGGTTTGTGTCCAGGGTAGCTTTAAGGCTAGGGTTCAGGTTAGGGTTAGGGGTTATGTTTAGGGTTAGGGTTATGTTTTGGTTTAGGGTTAGTGTGAAGTTTAGGTTAAGGGTGAGGGTTAGGATAAGATTTAGAATTAAGGTTAGGATTATAGTTAGTGTTAGAGGTTAGATTTAGGATGCTAACGTTAGGTTTATGGTTAGGGTTGGGTTAATGTTAGAGTTAGGGTTAGATTAGGTTTAATGTTCGTGTTTGGGTTAGGGATAGGGTTAAGGATAGCATTAGGTTTAGGGTTGGGGATACGGTTAGGGGTTAGGGTGAGGGTTGTGGTTAGGGTGTGGGTTAGGGTTAGGTTTACAGTTAAGGTGAGGGTTTAGGGTAAGTGTTATAGTTAGGGTTCGAGTAGAGTTTGGGTTAGGTTTAGGGTGAAGTTTCAGTTAATAGTCAGGGTCAGGGTAAGGGTTAGGGTTAAGATTACAGTTAGGGTTAAGTTTAGTGTTAGGGTTAGGGTTAGGGTAGGGGTAAGGTTAGGGTTAAGGCTAGGTTTACGGTAAAGGGTAGGGCTAGGTTAGGGTTAGGTTTAGAGTTAGAGCTAGTACTAGGGTTTAGGGTAAGAGGTAGGGTCAGGTTTAGAGTTTTTGTTAGTTTTAGGGTGGAGTTAAGGTTAAGCTTAGCGTTAGGGTAAGTGTTAGGTTTAGGTCAGGGTTAAGGTTAGGATTAGGGATAGGGTTAGGGTTAGGGAAAGGGTTAGGTGTTCGTGGGAGGGTTCGTGTTAGGTTTACACTTAAGCTGATGTTTTACAGTGTTACGGTTAGGTCAGGGTTGTAGTTAGGGTTAGGATGAGGTTTAGGTTTAGGGCTATATTTAGGGGAGAGTTTAGGGTTTTTTAGGGTTAGGTTTGGTTTTAGGGTTAAGGTTAGGCTTAGGTTTATCTTGAAATTTATGTTAAGGATGAGGGTTAGGGTTAGAGTTAGGGTTAGGTGTTTGGGTTAAGGTTAGGGTTAGGTTTAGGGTTTGGGTTGGGGTTAGGTGTTTCGGTTAATGTTAGGGTCAGGTTTAGGGTAAGGGTTAGGGTTCGGTTTAGGATCAGGCTTAGGGTTAGGGTTAGAATTAGGGTTAGTGGTTAGGCTTAGGCTTAGGGTTAAGGTTAGGTTTAGGCTAAAGATCAGGATTTGATTTCGAGTTAGGTGTTAGTGTTTCGGTTAGGTTTAGGGTAGGGTTATATTTAGGGTTAGGTTAAGAGTTAGATTTATGGTTACAGTTAAGGGGAGGGTTTTGGGTAAGTGTTACATTTAGGGTTAGGGTTAGGTTTAGGCCTAGGGCTAGGGTTAGGTTTAGATTTCGGGTTACAGGTTAGGGTTAGGTTTAAGTTTATGGTAGGGTAAAGTTAGGGTTAAGGTTTGGTTAGGGTTAGGGTCAGGGTTAGGATTAGGATTAGGTTTAGGGTGAGGGTTAGGGTCAGAGTTACTGTAAGGGTTAGGTTTGGGGTTACAGGTGGGCCAAGGTTAAGGTTAAGGTCAGGGTTAAAGTTAGGGTGTGCTTTAGATTAGGGATAGGGTGAAGTTTAAGATAGGGTGAGGGTTAGGGTTATGGCTAAGGTTTGCTTGAGTTTTCAGGTTAGTGTTAAGGTTATGTTTAGGGTTAGGAATAAGTTTATGGGTTCTGTTTACTTTTAGGGTTAGGGGTAGATTTTAGGTTAGGGTTAAGTTCAGTGTTACGGTTAGGGTTAGGTTTACGGTATGTGTTAGGCATTGTGGTTGGTGTGAGGATTAGGTTTAGGATTAGGGTTAGAATTATGGTTATGGTAAGGTGTTAGGGATTAGAGGAGTAGTTTTGGGTTAGGGCTTGGGTGAGGGTTCCGGTTAGGCATTGTGGTTCTGGTCATGGTTAGTTTTGGTTTAGGGTTAGGGTTAGTTTTATGATTAGGTTTAGGGTTAGTTTTCTGATTAGGTTTAGGGTTAGTGTTAGAGTTAGGGTCAGGCTTTGGTGCTAGGGGTTAGGTTTTGGGTTAGGGTTAGGGTTATCGTTAGGGCTTAGGTTTTCAGGTGAGTGTTAGGGTTAGGGTTAGGGATAGCGTTAGGGTTAGCTTTTGGGGGTACGGTTAGGGGTTAGGTGAGGGTTACAGTTAGTATTGCAGTTAAGGTTAGGTTTTAGGGCAAGTGTTATGATTAGGGTTAGAGTTAGAGTTAGGGTTAGGTTTAGGGTTAGGTGCAGGGTAAGTTTTAGGTTTAAGTCCTGGTTTAGGGTTAGAGTTAGTGTTCTATTTAGGGTCAAGTTTAGAGTTCGGGGTAGGTTTAGGATTAGGTCTATTGTTGGGCTTAGGATTAGGGTTAGGTTCAGAGCTATTGTAAGGCTTAGGTTTAGGGTTACAGATGGACTAGCTTTACGGTTAGAGTTAGGTTTAAGGTTAGGGTTTGGGCTAGGTTTACGTTTACAGTTATGGTTACGGTTAGGATTTGGTTGAAGTTTAGCATAGGCTGAGGGTTACTTTTAGGGTTAGGGCTAGAGTTTGGGTTTGTGTTCAGGTTAGTGTTATGGTTAGATTTAGGGTCCAGTTTAGGGTTAGGGGTTATGTTTAGTGTTAGGGTTAGTTTTAGGTTTAGGGTTAGTGTGAAGTTTAGGTTAAGGGTGAGAGTTACGATTAGGGTTAGTGTTAGACGTTAGGTTTAGGATGCGACTTTTAGGTTTATGGTTAGGGTAGGTTTAAGTTTAGGGTTAATGTTAGGGTTAGTGTTAGATTAGGGTTACTGTTCGTGTTAGGGTTACAGTTAGGGTTAGGGATAGCATTAGGTTTAGGGTTAGGAATATAGTTAGGGGTTAGGGTGAGGGTTGGGGATATGGTGAGGGTTAGGTTTAGGTTTACAGTTAAGGTGAGGGTTTAGGGTAATTGTTATGGTTAGGGTTAGAGTTAGGGTCATGGTGAAGTTTCAGTTAATAGAGGGATTCAGGGTTAATGTTAGATTTAGGGTTAAGGTTAGTGTTAGGGTTAGGTTTAGGTTAGGGTTAAGGTAGCGGTCGGGTTAGGGTTAAGACTAGGTTTACGGTAAAGTGTAAGGCTAGGTTAGGGTTAGGTTTAGAGTTAGTGCTAGGCTCTAGGGTTAGGGTTAAGGTCAGGTTTAGAGTTATTGTTAGGTTTACGGTTAAGGTTAGGGTAGAGTTAAGGTTAAGTTTAAGGTTAGGGTAAGAGTTAGGTTTACGTCACGTTTAGGGTTAGGATGAGGGATAGGGTTAGGGTTAGGGAAAGGGGTAGGGTTTCGTGTGAGGATTAGTGTTATGTTTACATTAAGCTGATGTTTTTGGGTGTTACAGTAAGGTTTAGGGTTAGAGTTAGGTTAGGTTTAGAGTTAGGGCTAGAGTATGGTGATAGTGCTTTAGGCTTAGGTTTAGGGTGAAATTTAGGTTAAGGATGAGGGTTAGGGTTGGGGTAGGTGTTTGGATTAATCTTAGGGTCAGGTTTAGGGTTTTGGTTTAGAGTTCAGTTTAGATTCACGGTTAGGGGTAGACTTAGGTTTAGGGCTAGGGTTAGGTTTAGCATTAGTTTAGCTCAGGGTTATGGTTTGAATGAAGTTAGGGTAGGTTTAGGGTTATGGTTAGGTTGAAATTTGGGTTAAGTGTGGGGGTTTGGTTTCGGGTTAGGGTTAGAGTTAGGGTTAGTGGTTCAGGTTAGGTTTAGGGTTAAGGTTAGGTTTAGGCTAAGCATTAGGGTTAGAGTTAGGGTTAGTGGTTAGTGTTTCAGTTAGGTTTAGGATAGGGTTATAATTAGGGTTAAGTTTAGGGTTACGGTAAGAGTTAGATTTATGTTTACAGTTAAGGTGAGGGTTTTGCGTAACTGTTACGGATAGGGTTAGGGCTAGGTTTTGGGTTCGAGTTGGGTTAGGGGTTAGGTTTAGGTTACGTTTATGGTAGGCCTAAAGTTAGGGTTAAGGTTAGGTTAGGGTTAGGGTCAGGGTTAGGATTAGAATTAGGTTTCGGGCGAGGGTTAGTGTCAGATTTATTACAAGGGTTAGGTTTAGGGTTACAGACGGGCCAAGGTTAAGGTTAGGGTTAGGTTTAGGGGTAGGATTAGGGCTAAAGTTAGGGTTAGCTTTAGGTTAGGGATAGGATGAAGTTTAAGATAGGGTGAGGGTGAGGGTTATGGCTAAGGTTTGGGTTAGTTTTCGGGTTAGTGTTAAGGTTATGTTTAGGGTTAGGGTTAAGTTTATGGGTTGTGTTTAGTTTTAGGGTTAGGGTTAGATTTAAGGTTAGGGTTAAGTTTAGTGTAACAGTTAAGGTTACGGTTTGTGTTAGGCATTGTGGTTGGGGTGAGGTTTAGGTTTAGGGTTAGGGTTGTGTATGCTTAGGATTATGGTTATGGTAAGGTGTTAGGGGTTAGAAGTGTAGTTTAGGGTTAGGGGTGGGTGAGGGTTCTGGTAAAGCATTGTGGTTCTGACCATGGTTAGGTTTGGTTTAGGGTTACGGTTAGGTTTATGATTAGGTTTCAGGTTAGTGTTCGAGTTAGAGTTAAGTTTTGGGTTAGGCTTTGGTGTTAGGGTTTAGCGTTTGGGTTAGGGTTAGGGTTATTGTTAGGGCTCAGGGGTTCAGGTTAGTGTTAGGGTTAGGGTTACGGATAGCATTAGGGTTAGGGTTGGGGATACGGTTAGGGGTTAGGGTGAGGGTTACGGTTCCTTTTACAGTTTAGGTGAGGGTTTAGGTTAAGTGTCATCATTAGGGTTAGAGTTAGGGTTATGGTTAGGTGTAGGGCAATATTTAGGTTTAGGTGCCGGTTTAGTGTTAGAGTCAGTGGTCAATTTAGGGTCAAGGTTAGATTTAGGGTTAGGGTAAGGTTTAGGTCTAGGGTTAGGATTAGGTTTAGGGTTAGGTTCAGGGCTATTGTAAGGGTTAGGTTTAGGGTTCCATTTGGACTAGCATTATGGTTAGAGTTATGTTCAAGGATAGGGTTTGGGTTAGGTTTAGGTTTAGGGTTAGGGTTTGGATGAAGTTTAGGATAGGGTGAGGGTTATTTTTATGGTTTGGGCTAAAGTTTGGTTTTGTGTTCAGCTTAGTGTTAAGGTTAGGTTTAGGGTTCGGTTTTGGGTTAGGGGTTATGTTTAGGGTTTGGGTTACGCTTTGGTTTAGGGTTAGTGAAGTTTAGGTTAAGGGTGAGGGTTAGGATAAAGGTTAGGATTAGGTTTATGGTAAGGTGTTAGTGGTTAGAGGTGTAGTTTCGGGTTAGGGTTTGGGTGAGGGTTCCGGTTAGGAATTGTGGTTCTGGTCATGGTTGGGTTTGGTTTAGGTTTATGATTAGGTTTCGGGTTAGTGTTAGAGTTAGGGTGAGAGTTAGGGTTAAGGTTTGGATTAGGCTTTGGTGTTAGGGGTTAGGGTTTGTGTTAGAGTTAGGGTTATCGTTAGGGCTCAGGGGTTTCAGGTTAGTTTTAGGGTTAAGGTTAGGGATTGCATTAGGGTTAGGTTTGGGGGATACGGTTAGGGGTTAGGGTGAGGGTTACGGTTAGTTTTGCAGTTAAAGTGTGGGTTTAGGATAAGTGTTATGATTAGGGTTAGAGTTGGAGTTATTTTTAGGTTTAGGGTTAGGTGTAGGGGAAGATTTAGGTTTAGGTCCAGGTTTAGGGTTAGAGTTAGTGTTCTCTTTAGGGTCAAGGGTGCAGTTAGGGTTAGGTTAGGATTAGGTCTAGGGCTAGGATTAGGTTTAGGGTTAATTTCAGGGCTAGGTTTAGGGTTACAGATGGACTAGCCTTATGGTTAGAGGTAGGTTTAAGGTTAGGGTTTGGGTTAGGTTTAGGTTTAGGTTTAAGGTAGTGTTAGAGTTTGGATGAAGTTTAGGATAGGGTGAGGGTTATTTTTATGGTTAGGGCTAGAGTTTGGGTTTGTGTCCAGGGTAGCTTTAAGGCTAGGGTTCAGGTTAGGGTTAGGGGTTATGTTTAGGGTTAGGGTTATGTTTTGGTTTAGGGTTAGTGTGAAGTTTAGGTTAAGGGTGAGGGTTAGGATAAGATTTAGAATTAAGGTTAGGATTATAGTTAGTGTTAGAGGTTAGATTTAGGATGCTAACGTTAGGTTTATGGTTAGGGTTGGGTTAATGTTAGAGTTAGGGTTAGATTAGGTTTAATGTTCGTGTTTGGGTTAGGGATAGGGTTAAGGATAGCATTAGGTTTAGGGTTGGGGATACGGTTAGGGGTTAGGGTGAGGGTTGTGGTTAGGGTGTGGGTTAGGGTTAGGTTTACAGTTAAGGTGAGGGTTTAGGGTAAGTGTTATAGTTAGGGTTCGAGTAGAGTTTGGGTTAGGTTTAGGGTGAAGTTTCAGTTAATAGTCAGGGTCAGGGTAAGGGTTAGGGTTAAGATTACAGTTAGGGTTAAGTTTAGTGTTAGGGTTAGGGTTAGGGTAGGGGTAAGGTTAGGGTTAAGGCTAGGTTTACGGTAAAGGGTAGGGCTAGGTTAGGGTTAGGTTTAGAGTTAGAGCTAGTACTAGGGTTTAGGGTAAGAGGTAGGGTCAGGTTTAGAGTTTTTGTTAGTTTTAGGGTGGAGTTAAGGTTAAGCTTAGCGTTAGGGTAAGTGTTAGGTTTAGGTCAGGGTTAAGGTTAGGATTAGGGATAGGGTTAGGGTTAGGGAAAGGGTTAGGTGTTCGTGGGAGGGTTCGTGTTAGGTTTACACTTAAGCTGATGTTTTACAGTGTTACGGTTAGGTCAGGGTTGTAGTTAGGGTTAGGATGAGGTTTAGGTTTAGGGCTATATTTAGGGGAGAGTTTAGGGTTTTTTAGGGTTAGGTTTGGTTTTAGGGTTAAGGTTAGGCTTAGGTTTATCTTGAAATTTATGTTAAGGATGAGGGTTAGGGTTAGAGTTAGGGTTAGGTGTTTGGGTTAAGGTTAGGGTTAGGTTTAGGGTTTGGGTTGGGGTTAGGTGTTTCGGTTAATGTTAGGGTCAGGTTTAGGGTAAGGGTTAGGGTTCGGTTTAGGATCAGGCTTAGGGTTAGGGTTAGAATTAGGGTTAGTGGTTAGGCTTAGGCTTAGGGTTAAGGTTAGGTTTAGGCTAAAGATCAGGATTTGATTTCGAGTTAGGTGTTAGTGTTTCGGTTAGGTTTAGGGTAGGGTTATATTTAGGGTTAGGTTAAGAGTTAGATTTATGGTTACAGTTAAGGGGAGGGTTTTGGGTAAGTGTTACATTTAGGGTTAGGGTTAGGTTTAGGCCTAGGGCTAGGGTTAGGTTTAGATTTCGGGTTACAGGTTAGGGTTAGGTTTAAGTTTATGGTAGGGTAAAGTTAGGGTTAAGGTTTGGTTAGGGTTAGGGTCAGGGTTAGGATTAGGATTAGGTTTAGGGTGAGGGTTAGGGTCAGAGTTACTGTAAGGGTTAGGTTTGGGGTTACAGGTGGGCCAAGGTTAAGGTTAAGGTCAGGGTTAAAGTTAGGGTGTGCTTTAGATTAGGGATAGGGTGAAGTTTAAGATAGGGTGAGGGTTAGGGTTATGGCTAAGGTTTGCTTGAGTTTTCAGGTTAGTGTTAAGGTTATGTTTAGGGTTAGGAATAAGTTTATGGGTTCTGTTTACTTTTAGGGTTAGGGGTAGATTTTAGGTTAGGGTTAAGTTCAGTGTTACGGTTAGGGTTAGGTTTACGGTATGTGTTAGGCATTGTGGTTGGTGTGAGGATTAGGTTTAGGATTAGGGTTAGAATTATGGTTATGGTAAGGTGTTAGGGATTAGAGGAGTAGTTTTGGGTTAGGGCTTGGGTGAGGGTTCCGGTTAGGCATTGTGGTTCTGGTCATGGTTAGTTTTGGTTTAGGGTTAGGGTTAGTTTTATGATTAGGTTTAGGGTTAGTTTTCTGATTAGGTTTAGGGTTAGTGTTAGAGTTAGGGTCAGGCTTTGGTGCTAGGGGTTAGGTTTTGGGTTAGGGTTAGGGTTATCGTTAGGGCTTAGGTTTTCAGGTGAGTGTTAGGGTTAGGGTTAGGGATAGCGTTAGGGTTAGCTTTTGGGGGTACGGTTAGGGGTTAGGTGAGGGTTACAGTTAGTATTGCAGTTAAGGTTAGGTTTTAGGGCAAGTGTTATGATTAGGGTTAGAGTTAGAGTTAGGGTTAGGTTTAGGGTTAGGTGCAGGGTAAGTTTTAGGTTTAAGTCCTGGTTTAGGGTTAGAGTTAGTGTTCTATTTAGGGTCAAGTTTAGAGTTCGGGGTAGGTTTAGGATTAGGTCTATTGTTGGGCTTAGGATTAGGGTTAGGTTCAGAGCTATTGTAAGGCTTAGGTTTAGGGTTACAGATGGACTAGCTTTACGGTTAGAGTTAGGTTTAAGGTTAGGGTTTGGGCTAGGTTTACGTTTACAGTTATGGTTACGGTTAGGATTTGGTTGAAGTTTAGCATAGGCTGAGGGTTACTTTTAGGGTTAGGGCTAGAGTTTGGGTTTGTGTTCAGGTTAGTGTTATGGTTAGATTTAGGGTCCAGTTTAGGGTTAGGGGTTATGTTTAGTGTTAGGGTTAGTTTTAGGTTTAGGGTTAGTGTGAAGTTTAGGTTAAGGGTGAGAGTTACGATTAGGGTTAGTGTTAGACGTTAGGTTTAGGATGCGACTTTTAGGTTTATGGTTAGGGTAGGTTTAAGTTTAGGGTTAATGTTAGGGTTAGTGTTAGATTAGGGTTACTGTTCGTGTTAGGGTTACAGTTAGGGTTAGGGATAGCATTAGGTTTAGGGTTAGGAATATAGTTAGGGGTTAGGGTGAGGGTTGGGGATATGGTGAGGGTTAGGTTTAGGTTTACAGTTAAGGTGAGGGTTTAGGGTAATTGTTATGGTTAGGGTTAGAGTTAGGGTCATGGTGAAGTTTCAGTTAATAGAGGGATTCAGGGTTAATGTTAGATTTAGGGTTAAGGTTAGTGTTAGGGTTAGGTTTAGGTTAGGGTTAAGGTAGCGGTCGGGTTAGGGTTAAGACTAGGTTTACGGTAAAGTGTAAGGCTAGGTTAGGGTTAGGTTTAGAGTTAGTGCTAGGCTCTAGGGTTAGGGTTAAGGTCAGGTTTAGAGTTATTGTTAGGTTTACGGTTAAGGTTAGGGTAGAGTTAAGGTTAAGTTTAAGGTTAGGGTAAGAGTTAGGTTTACGTCACGTTTAGGGTTAGGATGAGGGATAGGGTTAGGGTTAGGGAAAGGGGTAGGGTTTCGTGTGAGGATTAGTGTTATGTTTACATTAAGCTGATGTTTTTGGGTGTTACAGTAAGGTTTAGGGTTAGAGTTAGGTTAGGTTTAGAGTTAGGGCTAGAGTATGGTGATAGTGCTTTAGGCTTAGGTTTAGGGTGAAATTTAGGTTAAGGATGAGGGTTAGGGTTGGGGTAGGTGTTTGGATTAATCTTAGGGTCAGGTTTAGGGTTTTGGTTTAGAGTTCAGTTTAGATTCACGGTTAGGGGTAGACTTAGGTTTAGGGCTAGGGTTAGGTTTAGCATTAGTTTAGCTCAGGGTTATGGTTTGAATGAAGTTAGGGTAGGTTTAGGGTTATGGTTAGGTTGAAATTTGGGTTAAGTGTGGGGGTTTGGTTTCGGGTTAGGGTTAGAGTTAGGGTTAGTGGTTCAGGTTAGGTTTAGGGTTAAGGTTAGGTTTAGGCTAAGCATTAGGGTTAGAGTTAGGGTTAGTGGTTAGTGTTTCAGTTAGGTTTAGGATAGGGTTATAATTAGGGTTAAGTTTAGGGTTACGGTAAGAGTTAGATTTATGTTTACAGTTAAGGTGAGGGTTTTGCGTAACTGTTACGGATAGGGTTAGGGCTAGGTTTTGGGTTCGAGTTGGGTTAGGGGTTAGGTTTAGGTTACGTTTATGGTAGGCCTAAAGTTAGGGTTAAGGTTAGGTTAGGGTTAGGGTCAGGGTTAGGATTAGAATTAGGTTTCGGGCGAGGGTTAGTGTCAGATTTATTACAAGGGTTAGGTTTAGGGTTACAGACGGGCCAAGGTTAAGGTTAGGGTTAGGTTTAGGGGTAGGATTAGGGCTAAAGTTAGGGTTAGCTTTAGGTTAGGGATAGGATGAAGTTTAAGATAGGGTGAGGGTGAGGGTTATGGCTAAGGTTTGGGTTAGTTTTCGGGTTAGTGTTAAGGTTATGTTTAGGGTTAGGGTTAAGTTTATGGGTTGTGTTTAGTTTTAGGGTTAGGGTTAGATTTAAGGTTAGGGTTAAGTTTAGTGTAACAGTTAAGGTTACGGTTTGTGTTAGGCATTGTGGTTGGGGTGAGGTTTAGGTTTAGGGTTAGGGTTGTGTATGCTTAGGATTATGGTTATGGTAAGGTGTTAGGGGTTAGAAGTGTAGTTTAGGGTTAGGGGTGGGTGAGGGTTCTGGTAAAGCATTGTGGTTCTGACCATGGTTAGGTTTGGTTTAGGGTTACGGTTAGGTTTATGATTAGGTTTCAGGTTAGTGTTCGAGTTAGAGTTAAGTTTTGGGTTAGGCTTTGGTGTTAGGGTTTAGCGTTTGGGTTAGGGTTAGGGTTATTGTTAGGGCTCAGGGGTTCAGGTTAGTGTTAGGGTTAGGGTTACGGATAGCATTAGGGTTAGGGTTGGGGATACGGTTAGGGGTTAGGGTGAGGGTTACGGTTCCTTTTACAGTTTAGGTGAGGGTTTAGGTTAAGTGTCATCATTAGGGTTAGAGTTAGGGTTATGGTTAGGTGTAGGGCAATATTTAGGTTTAGGTGCCGGTTTAGTGTTAGAGTCAGTGGTCAATTTAGGGTCAAGGTTAGATTTAGGGTTAGGGTAAGGTTTAGGTCTAGGGTTAGGATTAGGTTTAGGGTTAGGTTCAGGGCTATTGTAAGGGTTAGGTTTAGGGTTCCATTTGGACTAGCATTATGGTTAGAGTTATGTTCAAGGATAGGGTTTGGGTTAGGTTTAGGTTTAGGGTTAGGGTTTGGATGAAGTTTAGGATAGGGTGAGGGTTATTTTTATGGTTTGGGCTAAAGTTTGGTTTTGTGTTCAGCTTAGTGTTAAGGTTAGGTTTAGGGTTCGGTTTTGGGTTAGGGGTTATGTTTAGGGTTTGGGTTACGCTTTGGTTTAGGGTTAGTGAAGTTTAGGTTAAGGGTGAGGGTTAGGATAAAGGTTAGGATTAGGTTTATGGTAAGGTGTTAGTGGTTAGAGGTGTAGTTTAGGGTTAGGGTTTGGGTGAGGGTTCCGGTTAGGAATTGTGGTTCTGGTCATGGTTGGGTTTGGTTTAGGTTTATGATTAGGTTTCGGGTTAGTGTTAGAGTTAGGGTGAGAGTTAGGGTTAAGGTTTGGATTAGGCTTTGGTGTTAGGGGTTAGGGTTTGTGTTAGAGTTAGGGTTATCGTTAGGGCTCAGGGGTTTCAGGTTAGTTTTAGGGTTAAGGTTAGGGATTGCATTAGGGTTAGGTTTGGGGGATACGGTTAGGGGTTAGGGTGAGGGTTACGGTTAGTTTTGCAGTTAAAGTGTGGGTTTAGGATAAGTGTTATGATTAGGGTTAGAGTTGGAGTTATTTTTAGGTTTAGGGTTAGGTGTAGGGGAAGATTTAGGTTTAGGTCCAGGTTTAGGGTTAGAGTTAGTGTTCTCTTTAGGGTCAAGGGTGCAGTTAGGGTTAGGTTAGGATTAGGTCTAGGGCTAGGATTAGGTTTAGGGTTAATTTCCGGGCTATTGTAAGGGTTAGGTTTAGGGTTACAGATGGACTAGCGTTATGGTTAGAGGTAGGTTTAAGGTTAGGGTTTGGGTTAGGTTTAGGTTTAGGTTTAAGGTAGCGTTAGAGTTTGGATGAAGTTTAGGATAGCGTGAGGGTTATTTTTATGGTTAGGGCTAGAGTTTGGGTTTGTGTCCAGGTTAGCTTTAAGGCTAGGGTTCAGGTTAGGGTTAGGGGTTATGTTTAGGGTTAGGGTTATGTTTTGGTTTAGGGTTAGTGTGAAGTTTAGGTTAAGGGTGAGGGTTAGGATAAGAGTTAGAATTAGGGTTAGGATTATAGTTAGTGTTAGAGGTTAGATTTAGGATGCTAACGTTAGGTTTATGGTTAGGGTTGGGTTAATGTTAGAGTTAGGGTTAGATTAGGTTTAATGTTCGTGTTTGGGTTAGGGATAAGGTTAGGGATAGCATTAGGTTTAGGGTTGGGGATACGGTTAGGGGTTAGGGTGAGGGTTGTGGTTAGGGTGTGGGTTAGGGTTAGGTTTACAGTTAAGGTGAGGGTTTAGGGTCAGTGTTATAGTTAGGGTTCGAGTTAGAGTTTGGGTTAGGTTTAGGGTGAAGTTTCAGTTAATAGTCAGGGTCAGGGTAAGGGTTAGGGTTAAGATTACAGTTAGGGTTAAGTTTAGTGTTAGGGTTAGGGTTAGGGTAGGGGTAAGGTTAGGGTTAAGGCTAGGTTTACGGTAAAGGGTAGGGCTAGGTTAGGGTAAGGTTTAGAGTTAGAGCTAGTACTAGGGTTTAGGGTAAGAGGTAGGGTCAGGTTTAGAGTTTTTGTTAGTTTTAGGGTGGAGTTAAGGTTAAGTTTAGCGTTAGGGTAAGTGTTAGGTTTAGGTCCGGGTTAAGGTTAGGGTTAGGGAAAGGGTTAGGTGTTCGTGGGAGGGTTAGTGTTAGGTTTACACTTAAGCTGATGTTTTACAGTGTTACGGTTAGGTCAGGGTTGTAGTTAGGGTTAGGATGAGGTTTAGGTTTAGGGCTATATTTAGGGGATAGTTTAGGGTTTTTTAGGGTTAGGTTTGGTTTTAGGGTTAAGGTTAGGCTTAGGTTTATCTTGAAATTTATGTTAAGGATGAGGGTTAGGGTTAGCGTTAGGGTTAGGTGTTTGGGTTAAGGTTAGGGTTAGGTTTAGGGTTTGGGTTGGGGTTAGGTGTTTCGGTTAATGTTAGGGTCAGGTTTAGGGTAAGGGTTAGGGTTCGGTTTAGGATCAGGCTTAGGGTTAGGGTTAGAATTAGGGTTAGTGGTTAGGCTTAGGCTTAGGGTTAAGGTTAGGTTTAGGCTAAAGATCAGGATTTGATTTCGAGTTAGGTGTGAGTGTTTCGGTTAGGTTTAGGGTAGGGTTATATTTAGGGTTAGGTTAAGAGTTAGATTTATGGTTACAGTTAAGGGGAGGGTTTTGGGTAAGTGTTACATTTAGGGTTAGGGTTAGGTTTAGGCCTAGGGCTAGGGTTAGGTTTAGATTTCGGGTTACAGGTTAGGGTTAGGTTTAAGTTTATGGTAGGGTAAAGTTAGGGTTAAGGTTTGGTTAGGGTTAGGGTCAGGGTTAGGATTAGGATTAGGTTTAGGGTGAGGGTTAGGGTCAGAGTTATTGTAAGGGTTAGGTTTGGGGTTACAGGTGGGCCAAGGTTAAGGTTAGGGTCAGGGTTAAAGTTAGGGTGTGCTTTAGATTAGGGATAGGGTGAAGTTTAAGATAGGGTGAGGGTTAGGGTTATGGCTAAGGTTTGCTTGAGTTTTCAGGTTAGTGTTAAGGTTATGTTTAGGGTTAGGAATAAGTTTATGGGTTCTGTTTACTTTTAGGGTTAGGGGTAGATTTTAGGTTAGGGTTAAGTTCAGTGTTACGGTTAGGGTTAGGTTTACGGTTTGTGTTAGGCATTGTGGTTGGTGTGAGGATTAGGTTTAGGATTAGGGTTGGGTAGGGTTAGGATTATGGTTATGGTAAGGTGTTAGGGATTAGAGGAGTAGTTTTGGGTTAGGGCTTGGGTGAGGGTTCCGGTTAGGCATTGTGGTTCTGGTCATGGTTAGGTTTGGTTTAGGGTTAGGGTTAGTTTTATGATTAGGTTTAGGGTTAGTTTTATGATTAGGTTTAGGGTTAGTGTTAGAGTTAGGGTCAGGCTTTGGTGCTAGGGGTTAGGTTTTGGGTTAGGGTTAGGGTTATCGTTAGGGCTTAGGTTTTCAGGTGAGTGTTAGGGTTAGGGTTAGGGATAGCGTTAGGGTTAGCTTTTGGGGGTACGGTTAGGGGTTAGGTGAGGGTTACAGTTAGTATTGCAGTTAAGGTTAGGTTTTAGGGCAAGTGTTATGATTAGGGTTAGAGTTAGAGTTAGGGTTAGGTTTAGGGTTAGGTGCAGGGTAAGTTTTAGGTTTAAGTCCTGGTTTAGGGTTAGAGTTAGTGTTCTATTTAGGGTCAAGTTTAGAGTTCGGGGTAGGTTTAGGATTAGGTCTATTGTTGGGCTTAGGATTAGGGTTAGGTTCAGAGCTATTGTAAGGCTTAAGTTTAGGGTTACAGATGGACTAGCTTTACGGTTAGAGTTAGGTTTAAGGTTAGGGTTTGGGCTAGGTTTACGTTTACAGTTATGGTTACGGTTAGGATTTGGTTGAAGTTTAGCATAGGCTGAGGGTTACTTTTAGGGTTAGGGCTAGAGTTTGGGTTTGTGTTCAGGTTAGTGTTATGGTTAGATTTAGGGTCCAGTTTAGGGTTAGGGGTTATGTTTAGTGTTAGGGTTAGTTTTAGGTTTAGGGTTAGTGTGAAGTTTAGGTTAAGGGTGAGAGTTACGATTAGGGTTAGTGTTAGACGTTAGGTTTAGGATGCGACTTTTAGGTTTATGGTTAGGGTAGGTTTAAGTTTAGGGTTAATGTTAGGGTTAGTGTTAGATTAGGGTTACTGTTCGTGTTAGGGTTACAGTTAGGGTTAGGGATAGCATTAGGTTTAGGGTTAGGAATATAGTTAGGGGTTAGGGTGAGGGTTGGGGATATGGTGAGGGTTAGGTTTAGGTTTACAGTTAAGGTGAGGGTTTAGGGTAATTGTTATGGTTAGGGTTAGAGTTAGGGTCATGGTGAAGTTTCAGTTAATAGAGGGATTCAGGGTTAATGTTAGATTTAGGGTTAAGGTTAGTGTTAGGGTTAGGTTTAGGTTAGGGTTAAGGTAGCGGTCGGGTTAGGGTTAAGACTAGGTTTACGGTAAAGTGTAAGGCTAGGTTAGGGTTAGGTTTAGAGTTAGTGCTAGGCTCTAGGGTTAGGGTTAAGGTCAGGTTTAGAGTTATTGTTAGGTTTACGGTTAAGGTTAGGGTAGAGTTAAGGTTAAGTTTAAGGTTAGGGTAAGAGTTAGGTTTACGTCACGTTTAGGGTTAGGATGAGGGATAGGGTTAGGGTTAGGGAAAGGGGTAGGGTTTCGTGTGAGGATTAGTGTTATGTTTACATTAAGCTGATGTTTTTGGGTGTTACAGTAAGGTTTAGGGTTAGAGTTAGGTTAGGTTTAGAGTTAGGGCTAGAGTATGGTGATAGTGCTTTAGGCTTAGGTTTAGGGTGAAATTTAGGTTAAGGATGAGGGTTAGGGTTGGGGTAGGTGTTTGGATTAATCTTAGGGTCAGGTTTAGGGTTTTGGTTTAGAGTTCAGTTTAGATTCACGGTTAGGGGTAGACTTAGGTTTAGGGCTAGGGTTAGGTTTAGCATTAGTTTAGCTCAGGGTTATGGTTTGAATGAAGTTAGGGTAGGTTTAGGGTTATGGTTAGGTTGAAATTTGGGTTAAGTGTGGGGGTTTGGTTTCGGGTTAGGGTTAGAGTTAGGGTTAGTGGTTCAGGTTAGGTTTAGGGTTAAGGTTAGGTTTAGGCTAAGCATTAGGGTTAGAGTTAGGGTTAGTGGTTAGTGTTTCAGTTAGGTTTAGGATAGGGTTATAATTAGGGTTAAGTTTAGGGTTACGGTAAGAGTTAGATTTATGTTTACAGTTAAGGTGAGGGTTTTGCGTAACTGTTACGGATAGGGTTAGGGCTAGGTTTTGGGTTCGAGTTGGGTTAGGGGTTAGGTTTAGGTTACGTTTATGGTAGGCCTAAAGTTAGGGTTAAGGTTAGGTTAGGGTTAGGGTCAGGGTTAGGATTAGAATTAGGTTTCGGGCGAGGGTTAGTGTCAGATTTATTACAAGGGTTAGGTTTAGGGTTACAGACGGGCCAAGGTTAAGGTTAGGGTTAGGTTTAGGGGTAGGATTAGGGCTAAAGTTAGGGTTAGCTTTAGGTTAGGGATAGGATGAAGTTTAAGATAGGGTGAGGGTGAGGGTTATGGCTAAGGTTTGGGTTAGTTTTCGGGTTAGTGTTAAGGTTATGTTTAGGGTTAGGGTTAAGTTTATGGGTTGTGTTTAGTTTTAGGGTTAGGGTTAGATTTAAGGTTAGGGTTAAGTTTAGTGTAACAGTTAAGGTTACGGTTTGTGTTAGGCATTGTGGTTGGGGTGAAGTTTAGGTTTAGGGTTAGGGTTGTGTATGCTTAGGATTATGGTTATGGTAAGGTGTTAGGGGTTAGAAGTGTAGTTTAGGGTTAGGGGTGGGTGAGGGTTCTGGTAAAGCATTGTGGTTCTGACCATGGTTAGGTTTGGTTTAGGGTTACGGTTAGGTTTATGATTAGGTTTCAGGTTAGTGTTCGAGTTAGAGTTAAGTTTTGGGTTAGGCTTTGGTGTTAGGGTTTAGCGTTTGGGTTAGGGTTAGGGTTATTGTTAGGGCTCAGGGGTTCAGGTTAGTGTTAGGGTTAGGGTTACGGATAGCATTAGGGTTAGGGTTGGGGATACGGTTAGGGGTTAGGGTGAGGGTTACGGTTCCTTTTACAGTTTAGGTGAGGGTTTAGGTTAAGTGTCATCATTAGGGTTAGAGTTAGGGTTATGGTTAGGTGTAGGGCAATATTTAGGTTTAGGTGCCGGTTTAGTGTTAGAGTCAGTGGTCAATTTAGGGTCAAGGTTAGATTTAGGGTTAGGGTAAGGTTTAGGTCTAGGGTTAGGATTAGGTTTAGGGTTAGGTTCAGGGCTATTGTAAGGGTTAGGTTTAGGGTTCCATTTGGACTAGCATTATGGTTAGAGTTATGTTCAAGGATAGGGTTTGGGTTAGGTTTAGGTTTAGGGTTAGGGTTTGGATGAAGTTTAGGATAGGGTGAGGGTTATTTTTATGGTTTGGGCTAAAGTTTGGTTTTGTGTTCAGCTTAGTGTTAAGGTTAGGTTTAGGGTTCGGTTTTGGGTTAGGGGTTATGTTTAGGGTTTGGGTTACGCTTTGGTTTAGGGTTAGTGAAGTTTAGGTTAAGGGTGAGGGTTAGGATAAAGGTTAGGATTAGGTTTATGGTAAGGTGTTAGTGGTTAGAGGTGTAGTTTAGGGTTAGGGTTTGGGTGAGGGTTCCGGTTAGGAATTGTGGTTCTGGTCATGGTTGGGTTTGGTTTAGGTTTATGATTAGGTTTCGGGTTAGTGGTAGAGTTAGGGTGAGAGTTAGGGTTAAGGTTTGGATTAGGCTTTGGTGTTAGGGGTTAGGGTTTGTGTTAGAGTTAGGGTTATCGTTAGGGCTCAGGGGTTTCAGGTTAGTTTTAGGGTTAAGGTTAGGGATTGCATTAGGGTTAGGTTTGGGGGATACGGTTAGGGGTTAGGGTGAGGGTTACGGTTAGTTTTGCAGTTAAAGTGTGGGTTTAGGATAAGTGTTATGATTAGGGTTAGAGTTGGAGTTATTTTTAGGTTTAGGGTTAGGTGTAGGGGAAGATTTAGGTTTAGGTCCAGGTTTAGGGTTAGAGTTAGTGTTCTCTTTAGGGTCAAGGGTGCAGTTAGGGTTAGGTTAGGATTAGGTCTAGGGCTAGGATTAGGTTTAGGGTTAATTTCCGGGCTATTGTAAGGGTTAGGTTTAGGGTTACAGATGGACTAGCGTTATGGTTAGAGGTAGGTTTAAGGTTAGGGTTTGGGTTAGGTTTAGGTTTAGGTTTAAGGTAGCGTTAGAGTTTGGATGAAGTTTAGGATAGCGTGAGGGTTATTTTTATGGTTAGGGCTAGAGTTTGGGTTTGTGTCCAGGTTAGCTTTAAGGCTAGGGTTCAGGTTAGGGTTAGGGGTTATGTTTAGGGTTAGGGTTATGTTTTGGTTTAGGGTTAGTGTGAAGTTTAGGTTAAGGGTGAGGGTTAGGATAAGAGTTAGAATTAGGGTTAGGATTATAGTTAGTGTTAGAGGTTAGATTTAGGATGCTAACGTTAGGTTTATGGTTAGGGTTGGGTTAATGTTAGAGTTAGGGTTAGATTAGGTTTAATGTTCGTGTTTGGGTTAGGGATAAGGTTAGGGATAGCATTAGGTTTAGGGTTGGGGATACGGTTAGGGGTTAGGGTGAGGGTTGTGGTTAGGGTGTGGGTTAGGGTTAGGTTTACAGTTAAGGTGAGGGTTTAGGGTCAGTGTTATAGTTAGGGTTCGAGTTAGAGTTTGGGTTAGGTTTAGGGTGAAGTTTCAGTTAATAGTCAGGGTCAGGGTAAGGGTTAGGGTTAAGATTACAGTTAGGGTTAAGTTTAGTGTTAGGGTTAGGGTTAGGGTAGGGGTAAGGTTAGGGTTAAGGCTAGGTTTACGGTAAAGGGTAGGGCTAGGTTAGGGTAAGGTTTAGAGTTAGAGCTAGTACTAGGGTTTAGGGTAAGAGGTAGGGTCAGGTTTAGAGTTTTTGTTAGTTTTAGGGTGGAGTTAAGGTTAAGTTTAGCGTTAGGGTAAGTGTTAGGTTTAGGTCCGGGTTAAGGTTAGGGTTAGGGAAAGGGTTAGGTGTTCGTGGGAGGGTTAGTGTTAGGTTTACACTTAAGCTGATGTTTTACAGTGTTACGGTTAGGTCAGGGTTGTAGTTAGGGTTAGGATGAGGTTTAGGTTTAGGGCTATATTTAGGGGATAGTTTAGGGTTTTTTAGGGTTAGGTTTGGTTTTAGGGTTAAGGTTAGGCTTAGGTTTATCTTGAAATTTATGTTAAGGATGAGGGTTAGGGTTAGCGTTAGGGTTAGGTGTTTGGGTTAAGGTTAGGGTTAGGTTTAGGGTTTGGGTTGGGGTTAGGTGTTTCGGTTAATGTTAGGGTCAGGTTTAGGGTAAGGGTTAGGGTTCGGTTTAGGATCAGGCTTAGGGTTAGGGTTAGAATTAGGGTTAGTGGTTAGGCTTAGGCTTAGGGTTAAGGTTAGGTTTAGGCTAAAGATCAGGATTTGATTTCGAGTTAGGTGTGAGTGTTTCGGTTAGGTTTAGGGTAGGGTTATATTTAGGGTTAGGTTAAGAGTTAGATTTATGGTTACAGTTAAGGGGAGGGTTTTGGGTAAGTGTTACATTTAGGGTTAGGGTTAGGTTTAGGCCTAGGGCTAGGGTTAGGTTTAGATTTCGGGTTACAGGTTAGGGTTAGGTTTAAGTTTATGGTAGGGTAAAGTTAGGGTTAAGGTTTGGTTAGGGTTAGGGTCAGGGTTAGGATTAGGATTAGGTTTAGGGTGAGGGTTAGGGTCAGAGTTATTGTAAGGGTTAGGTTTGGGGTTACAGGTGGGCCAAGGTTAAGGTTAGGGTCAGGGTTAAAGTTAGGGTGTGCTTTAGATTAGGGATAGGGTGAAGTTTAAGATAGGGTGAGGGTTAGGGTTATGGCTAAGGTTTGCTTGAGTTTTCAGGTTAGTGTTAAGGTTATGTTTAGGGTTAGGAATAAGTTTATGGGTTCTGTTTACTTTTAGGGTTAGGGGTAGATTTTAGGTTAGGGTTAAGTTCAGTGTTACGGTTAGGGTTAGGTTTACGGTTTGTGTTAGGCATTGTGGTTGGTGTGAGGATTAGGTTTAGGATTAGGGTTGGGTAGGGTTAGGATTATGGTTATGGTAAGGTGTTAGGGATTAGAGGAGTAGTTTTGGGTTAGGGCTTGGGTGAGGGTTCCGGTTAGGCATTGTGGTTCTGGTCATGGTTAGTTTTGGTTTAGGGTTAGGGTTAGTTTTATGATTAGGTTTAGGGTTAGTTTTATGATTAGGTTTAGGGTTAGTGTTAGAGTTAGGGTCAGGCTTTGGTGCTAGGGGTTAGGTTTTGGGTTAGGGTTAGGGTTATCGTTAGGGCTTAGGTTTTCAGGTGAGTGTTAGGGTTAGGGTTAGGGATAGCGTTAGGGTTAGCTTTTGGGGGTACGGTTAGGGGTTAGGTGAGGGTTACAGTTAGTATTGCAGTTAAGGTTAGGTTTTAGGGCAAGTGTTATGATTAGGGTTAGAGTTAGAGTTAGGGTTAGGTTTAGGGTTAGGTGCAGGGTAAGTTTTAGGTTTAAGTCCTGGTTTAGGGTTAGAGTTAGTGTTCTATTTAGGGTCAAGTTTAGAGTTTGGGGTAGGTTTAGGATTAGGTCTATTGTTGGGCTTAGGATTAGGGTTAGGTTCAGAGCTATTGTAAGGCTTAGGTTTAGGGTTACAGATGGACTAGCTTTACGGTTAGAGTTAGGTTTAAGGTTAGGGTTTGGGCTAGGTTTACGTTTACGGTTATGGTTACGGTTAGGATTTGGTTGAAGTTTAGCATAGGCTGAGGGTTACTTTTAGGGTTAGGGCTAGAGTTTGGGTTTGTGTTCAGGTTAGTGTTATGGTTAGATTTAGGGTCCAGTTTAGGGTTAGGGGTTATGTTTAGTGTTAGGGTTAGTTTTAGGTTTAGGGTTAGTGTGAAGTTTAGGTTAAGGGTGAGAGTTAGGATTAGGGTTAGTGTTAGACGTTAGGTTTAGGATGCGACTTTTAGGTTTATGGTTAGGGTAGGTTTAAGTTTAGGGTTAATGTTAGGGTTAGTGTTAGATTAGGGTTACTGTTCGTGTTAGGGTTACAGTTAGGGTTAGGGATAGCATTAGGTTTAGGGTTAGGAATATAGTTAGGGGTTAGGGTGAGGGTTGGGGATATGGTGAGGGTTAGGTTTAGGTTTACAGTTAAGGTGAGGGTTTAGGGTAATTGTTATGGTTAGGGTTAGAGTTAGGGTCATGGTGAAGTTTCAGTTAATAGAGGGATTCAGGGTTAATGTTAGATTTAGGGTTAAGGTTAGTGTTAGGGTTAGGTTTAGGTTAGGGTTAAGGTAGCGGTCGGGTTAGGGTTAAGACTAGGTTTACGGTAAAGTGTAAGGCTAGGTTAGGGTTAGGTTTAGAGTTAGTGCTAGGCTCTAGGGTTAGGGTTAAGGTCAGGTTTAGAGTTATTGTTAGGTTTACGGTTAAGGTTAGGGTAGAGTTAAGGTTAAGGTTAAGTTTAAGGTTAGGGTAAGAGTTAGGTTTACGTCAGGTTTAGGGTTAGGATGAGGGATAGGGTTAGGGTTAGGGAAAGGGTTAGGGTTTCGTGTGAGGATTAGTGTTATGTTTACATTAAGCTGATGTTTTTGGGTGTTACAGTAAGGTTTAGGGTTAGAGTTAGGTTAGGTTTAGAGTTAGGGCTAGAGTATGGTGATAGTGCTTTAGGCTTAGGTTTAGGGTGAAATTTAGGTTAAGGATGAGGGTTAGGGTTGGGGTAGGTGTTTGGATTAATCTTAGGGTCAGGTTTAGGGTTCTGGTTTAGAGTTCAGTTTAGATTCAGGGTTAGGGGTAGACTTAGGTTTAGGGCTAGGGTTAGGTTTAGCGTTAGTTTAGCTCAGGGTTAAGGTTTGAATGAAGTTAGGGTAGGTTTAGGGTTATGGTTAGGTTGAAATTTGGGTTAAGTGTGAGGGTTTGGTTTCGGGTTGGGGTTAGAGTTAGGGTTAGTGGTTAAGGTTAGGTTTAGGGTTAAGGTTAGGTTTAGGCTAAGCATTAGGGTTAGAGTTAGGGTTAGTGGTTAGTGTGTCAGTTAGGTTTAGGATAGGGTTATAATTAGGGTTAAGTTTAGGGTTACGGTAAGAGTTAGATTTACTTTTACAGTTAAGGTGAGGGTTTTGCGTAACTGTTACGGATAGGGTTAGGGCTAGGTTTAGGGTTAGAGTTGGGTTAGGGGTTAGGTTTAGGTTAAGTTTATGGTAGGCTTAAAGTTAGGGTTAAGGTTAGGTTAGGGTTAGGGTCAGGGTTAGGATTAGAATTAGGTTTCGGGCGAGGGTTAGTGTCAGATTTATTACAAGGGTTAGGTTTAGGGTTACAGACGGGCCAAGGTTAAGGTTAGGGTTAGGTTTAGGGGTAGGATTAGGGCTAAAGTTAGGGTTAGCTTTAGGTTAGGGATAGGATGAAGTTTAAGATAGGGTGAGGGTTAGGGTTATGGCTAAGGTTTGGGTTAGTTTTCGGGTTAGTGTTAAGGTTATGTTTAGGGTTAGGGTTAAGTTTATGGGTTGTGTTTAGTTTTAGGGTTAGGGTTAGATTTAAGGTTAGGGTTAAGTTTAGTGTAACAGTTAAGGTTACGGTTTGTGTTAGGCATTGTGGTTGGGGTGAGGTTTAGGTTTAGGGTTAGGGTTGTGTATGCTTAGGATTATGGTTATGGTAAGGTGTTAGGGGTTAGAAGTGTAGTTTAGGGTTAGGGGTGGGTGAGGGTTCTGGTAAAGCATTGTGGTTCCGACCATGGTTAGGTTTGGTTTAGGGTTACGGTTAGGTTTATGATTAGGTTTCAGGTTAGTGTTCGAGTTAGAGTTAAGTTTTGGGTTAGGTTTTGGTGTTAGGGTTTAGCGTTTGGGTTAGGGTTAGGGTTATTGTTAGGGCTCAGGGGTTCAGGCTAGTGTTAGGGTTAGGGTTACGGATACCATTAGGGTTAGGGTTGGGGATACGGTTAGGGGTTAGGGTGAGGGTTACGGTTCCTTTTACAGTTTAGGTGAGGGTTTAGGTTAAGTGTCATCATTAGGGTTAGAGTTAGGGTTATGGTTAGGTGTAGGGCAATATTTAGGTTTAGGTGCCGGTTTAGTGTTAGAGTCAGTGGTCAATTTAGGGTCAAGGTTAGATTTAGGGTTAGGGTAAGGTTTAGGTCTAGGGTTAGGATTAGGTTTAGGGTTAGGTTCAGGGCTATTGTAAGGGTTAGGTTTAGGGTTCCATTTGGACTAGCATTATGGTTAGAGTTATGTTCAAGGATCGGGTTTGGGTTAGGTTTAGGTTTAGGGTTAGGGTTTGGATGAAGTTTAGGATAGGGTGAGGGTTATTTTTATGGTTTGGGCTAAAGTTTGGTTTTGTGTTCAGCTTAGTGTTAAGGTTAGGTTTAGGGTTCGGTTTTGGGTTAGGGGTTATGTTTAGGGTTTGGGTTACGCTTTGGTTTAGGGTTAGTGAAGTTTAGGTTAAGGGTGAGGGTTAGGATAAAGGTTAGGATTAGGTTTATGGTAAGGTGTTAGTGGTTAGAGGTGTAGTTTAGGGTTAGGGTTTGGGTGAGGGTTCCGGTTAGGAATTGTGGTTCTGGTCATGGTTGGGTTTGGTTTAGGTTTATGATTAGGTTTCGGGTTAGTGTTAGAGTTAGGGTGAGAGTTAGGGTTAAGGTTTGGATTAGGCTTTGGTGTTAGGGGTTAGGGTTTGTGTTAGAGTTAGGGTTATCGTTAGGGCTCAGGGGTTTCAGGTTAGTTTTAGGGTTAAGGTTAGGGATTGCATTAGGGTTAGGTTTGGGGGATACGGTTAGGGGTTAGGGTGAGGGTTACGGTTAGTTTTGCAGTTAAAGTGTGGGTTTAGGATAAGTGTTATGATTAGGGTTAGAGTTGGAGTTATTTTTAGGTTTAGGGTTAGGTGTAGGGGAAGATTTAGGTTTAGGTCCAGGTTTAGGGTTAGAGTTAGTGTTCTCTTTAGGGTCAAGGGTGCAGTTAGGGTTAGGTTAGGATTAGGTCTAGGGCTAGGATTAGGTTTAGGGTTAATTTCCGGGCTATTGTAAGGGTTAGGTTTAGGGTTACAGATGGACTAGCGTTATGGTTAGAGGTAGGTTTAAGGTTAGGGTTTGGGTTAGGTTTAGGTTTAGGTTTAAGGTAGCGTTAGAGTTTGGATGAAGTTTAGGATAGCGTGAGGGTTATTTTTATGGTTAGGGCTAGAGTTTGGGTTTGTGTCCAGGTTAGCTTTAAGGCTAGGGTTCAGGTTAGGGTTAGGGGTTATGTTTAGGGTTAGGGTTATGTTTTGGTTTAGGGTTAGTGTGAAGTTTAGGTTAAGGGTGAGGGTTAGGATAAGAGTTAGAATTAGGGTTAGGATTATAGTTAGTGTTAGAGGTTAGATTTAGGATGCTAACGTTAGGTTTATGGTTAGGGTTGGGTTAATGTTAGAGTTAGGGTTAGATTAGGTTTAATGTTCGTGTTTGGGTTAGGGATAAGGTTAGGGATAGCATTAGGTTTAGGGTTGGGGATACGGTTAGGGGTTAGGGTGAGGGTTGTGGTTAGGGTGTGGGTTAGGGTTAGGTTTACAGTTAAGGTGAGGGTTTAGGGTCAGTGTTATAGTTAGGGTTCGAGTTAGAGTTTGGGTTAGGTTTAGGGTGAAGTTTCAGTTAATAGTCAGGGTCAGGGTAAGGGTTAGGGTTAAGATTACAGTTAGGGTTAAGTTTAGTGTTAGGGTTAGGGTTAGGGTAGGGGTAAGGTTAGGGTTAAGGCTAGGTTTACGGTAAAGGGTAGGGCTAGGTTAGGGTTAGGTTTAGAGTTAGAGCTAGTACTAGGGTTTAGGGTAAGAGGTAGGGTCAGGTTTAGAGTTTTTGTTAGTTTTAGGGTGGAGTTAAGGTTAAGTTTAGCGTTAGGGTAAGTGTTAGGTTTAGGTCCGGGTTAAGGTTAGGGTTAGGGAAAGGGTTAGGTGTTCGTGGGAGGGTTAGTGTTAGGTTTACACTTAAGCTGATGTTTTACAGTGTTACGGTTAGGTCAGGGTTGTAGTTAGGGTTAGGATGAGGTTTAGGTTTAGGGCTATATTTAGGGGATAGTTTAGGGTTTTTTAGGGTTAGGTTTGGTTTAGGGTTACGGTTAGGTTTATGATTAGGTTTCAGGTTAGTGTTCGAGTTAGAGTTAAGTTTTGGGTTAGGCTTTGGTGTTAGGGTTTAGCGTTTGGGTTAGGGTTAGGGTTATTGTTAGGGCTCAGGGGTTCAGGTTAGTGTTAGGGTTAGGGTTACGGATAGCATCAGGGTTAGCTTTGGGGATACGGTTAGGGGTTAGGGTGAGGGTTACGGTTCCTTTTACAGTTTAGGTGAGGGTTTAGGTTAAGTGTCATCATTGGGGTTAGAGTTAGGGTTATGGTTAGGTGTAGGGCAATATTTAGGTTTAGGTGCCGGTTTAGTGTTGGAGTCAGTGGTCAATTTAGGGTCAAGGTTAGATTTAGGGTTAGGGTAAGGTTTAGGTCTAGGGTTAGGATTAGGTTTAGGGTTAGGTTCAGGGCTATTGTAAGGGTTAGGTTTAGGGTTCCATTTGGACTAGCATTATGGTTAGAGTTATGTTCAAGGATCGGGTTTGGGTTAGGTTTAGGTTTAGGGTTAGGGTTTGGATGAAGTTTAGGATAGGGTGAGGGTTATTTTTATGGTTTGGGCTAAAGATTGGTTTTGTGTTCAGCTTAGTGTTAAGGTTAGGTTTAGGGTTCGGTTTTGGGTTAGGGGTTATGTTTAGGGTTTGGGTTACGCTTTGGTTTAGGGTTAGTGAAGTTTAGGTTAAGGGTGAGGGTTAGGATAAAGGTTAGGATTAGGTTTATGGTAAGGTGTTAGTGGTTAGAGGTGTAGTTTAGGGTTAGGGTTTGGGTGAGGGTTCCGGTTAGGAATTGTGGTTCTGGTCATGGTTGGGTTTGGTTTAGGTTTATGATTAGGTTTCGGGTTAGTGTTAGAGTTAGGGTGAGAGTTAGGGTTAAGGTTTGGATTAGGCTTTGGTGTTAGGGGTTAGGGTTTGTGTTAGAGTTAGGGTTATCGTTAGGGCTCAGGGGTTTCAGGTTAGTTTTAGGGTTAAGGTTAGGGATTGCATTAGGGTTAGGTTTGGGGGATACGGTTAGGGGTTAGGGTGAGGGTTACGGTTAGTTTTGCAGTTAAAGTGTGGGTTTAGGATAAGTGTTATGATTAGGGTTAGAGTTGGAGTTATTTTTAGGTTTAGGGTTAGGTGTAGGGGAAGATTTAGGTTTAGGTCCAGGTTTAGGGTTAGAGTTAGTGTTCTCTTTAGGGTCAAGGGTGCAGTTAGGGTTAGGTTAGGATTAGGTCTAGGGCTAGGATTAGGTTTAGGGTTAATTTCCGGGCTATTGTAAGGGTTAGGTTTAGGGTTACAGATGGACTAGCGTTATGGTTAGAGGTAGGTTTAAGGTTAGGGTTTGGGTTAGGTTTAGGTTTAGGTTTAAGGTAGCGTTAGAGTTTGGATGAAGTTTAGGATAGCGTGAGGGTTATTTTTATGGTTAGGGCTAGAGTTTGGGTTTGTGTCCAGGTTAGCTTTAAGGCTAGGGTTCAGGTTAGGGTTAGGGGTTATGTTTAGGGTTAGGGTTATGTTTTGGTTTAGGGTTAGTGTGAAGTTTAGGTTAAGGGTGAGGGTTAGGATAAGAGTTAGAATTAGGGTTAGGATTATAGTTAGTGTTAGAGGTTAGATTTAGGATGCTAACGTTAGGTTTATGGTTAGGGTTGGGTTAATGTTAGAGTTAGGGTTAGATTAGGTTTAATGTTCGTGTTTGGGTTAGGGATAAGGTTAGGGATAGCATTAGGTTTAGGGTTGGGGATACGGTTAGGGGTTAGGGTGAGGGTTGTGGTTAGGGTGTGGGTTAGGGTTAGGTTTACAGTTAAGGTGAGGGTTTAGGGTCAGTGTTATAGTTAGGGTTCGAGTTAGAGTTTGGGTTAGGTTTAGGGTGAAGTTTCAGTTAATAGTCAGGGTCAGGGTAAGGGTTAGGGTTAAGATTACAGTTAGGGTTAAGTTTAGTGTTAGGGTTAGGGTTAGGGTAGGGGTAAGGTTAGGGTTAAGGCTAGGTTTACGGTAAAGGGTAGGGCTAGGTTAGGGTTAGGTTTAGAGTTAGAGCTAGAACTAGGGTTTAGGGTAAGAGGTAGGGTCAGGTTTAGAGTTTTTGTTAGTTTTAGGGTGGAGTTAAGGTTAAGTTTAGCGTTAGGGTAAGTGTTAGGTTTAGGTCAGGGTTAAGGTTAGGGTTAGGGAAAGGGTTAGGTGTTCGTGGGAGGGTTAGTGTTAGGTTTACACTTAAGCTGATGTTTTACAGTGTTACGGTTAGGTCAGGGTTGTAGTTAGGGTTAGGATGAGGTTTAGGTTTAGGGCTATATTTAGGGGATAGTTTAGGGTTTTTTAGGGTTAGGTTTGGTTTTAGGGTTAAGGTTAGGCTTAGGTTTATCTTGAAATTTATGTTAAGGATGAGGGTTAGGGTTAGCGTTAGGGTTAGGTGTTTGGGTTAAGGTTAGGGTTAGGTTTAGGGTTTGGGTTGGGGTTAGGTGTTTCGGTTAATGTTAGGGTCAGGTTTAGGGTAAGGGTTAGGGTTCGGTTTAGGATCAGGCTTAGGGTTAGGGTTAGAATTAGGGTTAGTGGTTAGGCTTAGGCTTAGGGTTAAGGTTAGGTTTAGGCTAAAGATCAGGATTTGATTTCGAGTTAGGTGTTAGTGTTTCGGTTAGGTTTAGGGTAGGGTTATATTTAGGGTTAGGTTAAGAGTTATATTTAGGGTTACAGTTAAGGGGAGGGTTTTGGGTAAGTGTTACATTTAGGGTTAGGGTTAGGTTTAGGCCTAGGGCTAGGGTTAGGTTTAGATTTCGGGTTACAGGTTAGGGTTAGGTTTAAGTTTATGGTAGGGTAAAGTTAGGGTTAAGGTTTGGTTAGGGTTAGGGTCAGGGTTAGGATTAGGATTAGGTTTAGGGTGAGGGTTAGGGTCAGAGTTATTGTAAGGGTTAGGTTTGGGGTTACAGGTGGGCCAAGGTTAAGGTTAGGGTCAGGGTTAAAGTTAGGGTGTGCTTTAGATTAGGGATAGGGTGAAGTTTAAGATAGGGTGAGGGTTAGGGTTATGGCTAAGGTTTGCTTGAGTTTTCAGGTTAGTGTTAAGGTTATGTTTAGGGTTAGGAATAAGTTTATGGGTTCTGTTTACTTTTAGGGTTAGGGGTAGATTTTAGGTTAGGGTTAAGTTCAGTGTTACGGTTAGGGTTAGGTTTACGGTTTGTGTTAGGCATTGTGGTTGGTGTGAGGATTAGGTTTAGGATTAGGGTTGGGTAGGGTTAGAATTATGGTTATGGTAAGGTGTTAGGGATTAGAGGAGTAGTTTTGGGTTAGGGCTTGGGTGAGGGTTCCGGTTAGGCATTGTGGTTCTGGTCATGGTTAGTTTTGGTTTAGGGTTAGGGTTAGTTTTATGATTAGGTTTAGGGTTAGTTTTATGATTAGGTTTAGGGTTAGTGTTAGAGTTAGGGTCAGGCTTTGGTGCTAGGGGTTAGGTTTTGGGTTAGGGTTAGGGTTATCGTTAGGGCTTAGGTTTTCAGGTGAGTGTTAGGGTTAGGGTTAGGGATAGCGTTAGGGTTAGCTTTTGGGGGTACGGTTAGGGGTTAGGTGAGGGTTACAGTTAGTATTGCAGTTAAGGTTAGGTTTTAGGGCAAGTGTTATGATTAGGGTTAGAGTTAGAGTTAGGGTTAGGTTTAGGGTTAGGTGCAGGGTAAGTTTTAGGTTTAAGTCCTGGTTTAGGGTTAGAGTTAGTGTTCTATTTAGGGTCAAGTTTAGAGTTTGGGGTAGGTTTAGGATTAGGTCTATTGTTGGGCTTAGGATTAGGGTTAGGTTCAGAGCTATTGTAAGGCTTAGGTTTAGGGTTACAGATGGACTAGCTTTACGGTTAGAGTTAGGTTTAAGGTTAGGGTTTGGGCTAGGTTTACGTTTACGGTTATGGTTACGGTTAGGATTTGGTTGAAGTTTA
Source organism: Elephas maximus indicus (assembly GCF_024166365.1). Lineage (NCBI taxonomy): Eukaryota > Metazoa > Chordata > Mammalia > Proboscidea > Elephantidae > Elephas > Elephas maximus. The sequence goes on from NC_064836.1 coordinate 1,380,976, forward strand.
GCATAGGCTGAGGGTTACTTTTAGGGTTAGGGCTAGAGTTTGGGTTTGTGTTCAGGTTAGTGTTATGGTTAGATTTAGGGTCCAGTTTAGGGTTAGGGGTTATGTTTAGTGTTAGGGTTAGTTTTAGGTTTAGGGTTAGTGTGAAGTTTAGGTTAAGGGTGAGAGTTAGGATTAGGGTTAGTGTTAGACGTTAGGTTTAGGATGCTACTTTTAGGTTTATGGTTAGGGTAGGTTTACGTTTAGGGTTAATGTTAGGGTTAGTGTTAGATTAGGGTTACTGTTCGTGTTAGGGTTACAGTTAGGTTTAGGGATAGCATTAGGTTTAGGGTTAGGAATATAGTTAGGGGTTAGGGTGAGGGTTGGGGATATGGTGAGGGTTAGGTTTAGGTTTACAGTTAAGGTGAGGGTTTAGGGTAATTGTTATGGTTAGGGTTAGAGTTAGGGTCATGGTGAAGTTTCAGTTAATAGAGGGGTTCAGGGTTAATGTTAGATTTAGGGTTAAGGTTAGTGTTAGGGTTAGGTTTAGGTTAGGGTTAAGGTAGCGGTCGGGTTAGGGTTAAGACTAGGTTTACGGTAAAGTGTAAGGCTAGGTTAGGGTTAGGTTTAGAGTTAGTGCTAGGCTCTAGGGTTAGGGTTAAGGTCAGGTTTAGAGTTATTGTTAGGTTTACGGTTAAGGTTAGGGTAGAGTTAAGGTTAAGGTTAAGTTTAAGGTTAGGGTAAGAGTTAGGTTTACGTCAGGTTTAGGGTTAGGATGAGGGATAGGGTTAGGGTTAGGGAAAGGGTTAGGGTTTCGTGTGAGGATTAGTGTTATGTTTACATTAAGCTGATGTTTTTGGGTGTTACAGTAAGGTTTAGGGTTAGAGTTAGGTTAGGTTTAGAGTTAGGGCTAGAGTATGGTGATAGTGCTTTAGGCTTAGGTTTAGGGTGAAATTTAGGTTAAGGATGAGGGTTAGGGTTGGGGTAGGTGTTTGGATTAATCTTAGGGTCAGGTTTAGGGTTCTGGTTTAGAGTTCAGTTTAGATTCAGGGTTAGGGGTAGACTTAGGTTTAGGGCTAGGGTTAGGTTTAGCGTTAGTTTAGCTCAGGGTTATGGTTTGAATGAAGTTAGGGTAGGTTTAGGGTTATGGTTAGGTTGAAATTTTGGTTAAGTGTGGGGGTTTGGTTTCGGGTTAGGGTTAGAGTTAGGGTTAGTGGTTCAGGTTAGGTTTAGGGTTAAGGTTAGGTTTAGGCTAAGCATTAGGGTTAGTGGTTAGTGTTTCAGTTAGGTTTAGGATAGGGTTATAATTAGGGTTAAGTTTAGGGTTACGGTAAGAGTTAGATTTATGTTTACAGTTAAGGTGAGGGTTTTGCGTAACTGTTACGGATAGGGTTAGGGCTAGGTTTTGGGTTAGAGTTGGGTTAGGGGTTAGGTTTAGGTTACGTTTATGGTAGGCTTAAAGTTAGGGTTAAGGTTAGGTTAGGGTTAGGGTCAGGGTTAGGATTAGAATTAGGTTTCGGGCGAGGGTTAGTGTCAGATTTATTACAAGGGTTAGGTTTAGGGTTACAGACGGGCCAAGGTTAAGGTTAGGGTTAGGTTTAGGGGTAGGATTAGGGCTAAAGTTAGGGTTAGCTTTAGGTTAGGGATAGGATGAAGTTTAAGATAGGGTGAGGGTTAGGGTTATGGCTAAGGTTTGGGTTAGTTTTCGGGTTAGTGTTAAGGTTATGTTTAGGGTTAGGGTTAAGTTTATGGGTTGTGTTTAGTTTTAGGGTTAGGGTTAGATTTAAGGTTAGGGTTAAGTTTAGTGTAACAGTTAAGGTTACGGTTTGTGTTAGGCATTGTGGTTGGGGTGAGGTTTAGGTTTAGGGTTAGGGTTGTGTATGCTTAGGATTATGGTTATGGTAAGGTGTTAGGGGTTAGAAGTGTAGTTTAGGGTTAGGGGTGGGTGAGGGTTCTGGTAAAGCATTGTGGTTCTGACCATGGTTAGGTTTGGTTTAGGGTTACGGTTAGGTTTATGATTAGGTTTCAGGTTAGTGTTCGAGTTAGAGTTAAGTTTTGTGTTAGGCTTTGGTGTTAGGGTTTAGCATTTGGGTTAGGGTTAGGGTTATTGTTAGGGCTCAGGGGTTCAGGTTAGTGTTAGGGTTAGGGTTACGGATAGCATTAGGGTTAGGGTTGGGGATACGGTTAGGGGTTAGGGTGAGGGTTACGGTTCCTTTTACAGTTTAGGTGAGGGTTTAGGTTAAGTGTCATCATTAGGGTTAGAGTTAGGGTTATGGTTAGGTGTAGGGCAATATTTAGGTTTAGGTGCCGGTTTAGTGTTAGAGTCAGTGGTCAATTTAGGGTCAAGGTTAGATTTAGGGTTAGGGTAAGGTTTAGGTCTAGGGTTAGGATTAGGTTTAGGGTTAGGTTCAGGGCTATTGTAAGGGTTAGGTTTAGGGTTCCATTTGGACTAGCATTATGGTTAGAGTTATGTTCAAGGATAGGGTTTGGGTTAGGTTTAGGTTTAGGGTTAGGGTTTGGATGAAGTTTAGGATAGGGTGAGGGTTATTTTTATGGTTTGGGCTAAAGTTTGGTTTTGTGTTCAGCTTAGTGTTAAGGTTAGGTTTAGGGTTCGGTTTTGGGTTAGGGGTTATGTTTAGGGTTTGGGTTACGCTTTGGTTTAGGGTTAGTGAAGTTTAGGTTAAGGGTGAGGGTTAGGATAAAGGTTAGGATTAGGTTTATGGTAAGGTGTTAGTGGTTAGAGGTGTAGTTTAGGGTTAGGGTTTGGGTGAGGGTTCCGGTTAGGAATTGTGGTTCTGGTCATGGTTGGGTTTGGTTTAGGTTTATGATTAGGTTTCGGGTTAGTGTTAGAGTTAGGGTGAGAGTTAGGGTTAAGGTTTGGATTAGGCTTTGGTGTTAGGGGTTAGGGTTTGTGTTAGAGTTAGGGTTATCGTTAGGGCTCAGGGGTTTCAGGTTAGTTTTAGGGTTAAGGTTAGGGATTGCATTAGGGTTAGGTTTGGGGGATACGGTTAGGGGTTAGGGTGAGGGTTACGGTTAGTTTTGCAGTTAAAGTGTGGGTTTAGGATAAGTGTTATGATTAGGGTTAGAGTTGGAGTTATTTTTAGGTTTAGGGTTAGGTGTAGGGGAAGATTTAGGTTTAGGTCCAGGTTTAGGGTTAGAGTTAGTGTTCTCTTTAGGGTCAAGGGTGCAGTTAGGGTTAGGTTAGGATTAGGTCTAGGGCTAGGATTAGGTTTAGGGTTAATTTCCGGGCTATTGTAAGGGTTAGGTTTAGGGTTACAGATGGACTAGCGTTATGGTTAGAGGTAGGTTTAAGGTTAGGGTTTGGGTTAGGTTTAGGTTTAGGTTTAAGGTAGCGTTAGAGTTTGGATGAAGTTTAGGATAGCGTGAGGGTTATTTTTATGGTTAGGGCTAGAGTTTGGGTTTGTGTCCAGGTTAGCTTTAAGGCTAGGGTTCAGGTTAGGGTTAGGGGTTATGTTTAGGGTTAGGGTTATGTTTTGGTTTAGGGTTAGTGTGAAGTTTAGGTTAAGGGTGAGGGTTAGGATAAGAGTTAGAATTAGGGTTAGGATTATAGTTAGTGTTAGAGGTTAGATTTAGGATGCTAACGTTAGGTTTATGGTTAGGGTTGGGTTAATGTTAGAGTTAGGGTTAGATTAGGTTTAATGTTCGTGTTTGGGTTAGGGATAAGGTTAGGGATAGCATTAGGTTTAGGGTTGGGGATACGGTTAGGGGTTAGGGTGAGGGTTGTGGTTAGGGTGTGGGTTAGGGTTAGGTTTACAGTTAAGGTGAGGGTTTAGGGTCAGTGTTATAGTTAGGGTTCGAGTTAGAGTTTGGGTTAGGTTTAGGGTGAAGTTTCAGTTAATAGTCAGGGTCAGGGTAAGGGTTAGGGTTAAGATTACAGTTAGGGTTAAGTTTAGTGTTAGGGTTAGGGTTAGGGTAGGGGTAAGGTTAGGGTTAAGGCTAGGTTTACGGTAAAGGGTAGGGCTAGGTTAGGGTTAGGTTTAGAGTTAGAGCTAGTACTAGGGTTTAGGGTAAGAGGTAGGGTCAGGTTTAGAGTTTTTGTTAGTTTTAGGGTGGAGTTAAGGTTAAGTTTAGCGTTAGGGTAAGTGTTAGGTTTAGGTCCGGGTTAAGGTTAGGGTTAGGGAAAGGGTTAGGTGTTCGTGGGAGGGTTAGTGTTAGGTTTACACTTAAGCTGATGTTTTACAGTGTTACGGTTAGGTCAGGGTTGTAGTTAGGGTTAGGATGAGGTTTAGGTTTAGGGCTATATTTAGGGGATAGTTTAGGGTTTTTTAGGGTTAGGTTTGGTTTTAGGGTTAAGGTTAGGCTTAGGTTTATCTTGAAATTTATGTTAAGGATGAGGGTTAGGGTTAGCGTTAAGGTTAGGTGTTTGGGTTAAGGTTAGGGTTAGGTTTAGGGTTTGGGTTGGGGTTAGGTGTTTCGGTTAATGTTAGGGTCAGGTTTAGGGTAAGGGTTAGGGTTCGGTTTAGGATCAGGCTTAGGGTTAGGGTTAGAATTAGGGTTAGTGGTTAGGCTTAGGCTTAGGGTTAAGGTTAGGTTTAGGCTAAAGATCAGGATTTGATTTCGAGTTAGGTGTTAGTGTTTCGGTTAGGTTTAGGGTAGGGTTATATTTAGGGTTAGGTTAAGAGTTAGATTTAGGGTTACAGTTAAGGAGAGGGTTTTGGGTAAGTGTTACATTTAGGGTTAGGGTTAGGTTTAGGCCTAGGGCTAGGGTTAGGTTTAGATTTCGGGTTACAGGTTAGGGTTAGGTTTAAGTTTATGGTAGGGTAAAGTTAGGGTTAAGGTTTGGTTAGGGTTAGGGTCAGGGTTAGGATTAGGATTAGGTTTAGGGTGAGGGTTAGGGTCAGAGTTATTGTAAGGGTTAGGTTTGGGGTTACAGGTGGGCCAAGGTTAAGGTTAGGGTCAGGGTTAAAGTTAGGGTGTGCTTTAGATTAGGGATAGGGTGAAGTTTAAGATAGGGTGAGGGTTAGGGTTATGGCTAAGGTTTGCTTGAGTTTTCAGGTTAGTGTTAAGGTTATGTTTAGGGTTAGGAATAAGTTTATGGGTTCTCTTTACTTTTAGGGTTAGGGGTAGATTTTAGGTTAGGGTTAAGTTCAGTGTTACGGTTAGGGTTAGGTTTACGGTTTGTGTTAGGCATTGTGGTTGGTGTGAGGATTAGGTTTAGGATTAGGGTTGGGTAGGGTTAGAATTATGGTTATGGTAAGGTGTTAGGGATTAGAGGAGTAGTTTTGGGTTAGGGCTTGGGTGAGGGTTCCGGTTAGGCATTGTGGTTCTGGTCATGGTTAGTTTTGGTTTAGGGTTAGGGTTAGTTTTATGATTAGGTTTAGGGTTAGTTTTATGATTAGGTTTAGGGTTAGTGTTAGAGTTAGGGTCAGGCTTTGGTGCTAGGGGTTAGGTTTTGGGTTAGGGTTAGGGTTATCGTTAGGGCTTAGGTTTTCAGGTGAGTGTTAGGGTTAGGGTTAGGGATAGCGTTAGGGTTAGCTTTTGGGGGTACGGTTAGGGGTTAGGTGAGGGTTACAGTTAGTATTGCAGTTAAGGTTAGGTTTTAGGGCAAGTGTTATGATTAGGGTTAGAGTTAGAGTTAGGGTTAGGTTTAGGGTTAGGTGCAGGGTAAGTTTTAGGTTTAAGTCCTGGTTTAGGGTTAGAGTTAGTGTTCTATTTAGGGTCAAGTTTAGAGTTCGGGGTAGGTTTAGGATTAGGTCTATTGTTGGGCTTAGGATTAGGGTTAGGTTCAGAGCTATTGTAAGGCTTAGGTTTAGGGTTACAGATGGACTAGCTTTACGGTTAGAGTTAGGTTTAAGGTTAGGGTTTGGGCTAGGTTTACGTTTACGGTTATGGTTACGGTTAGGATTTGGTTGAAGTTTAGCATAGGCTGAGGGTTACTTTTAGGGTTAGGGCTAGAGTTTGGGTTTGTGTTCAGGTTAGTGTTATGGTTAGATTTAGGGTCCAGTTTAGGGTTAGGGGTTATGTTTAGTGTTAGGGTTAGTTTTAGGTTTAGGGTTAGTGTGAAGTTTAGGTTAAGGGTGAGAGTTAGGATTAGGGTTAGTGTTAGACGTTAGGTTTAGGATGCTACTTTTAGGTTTATGGTTAGGGTAGGTTTACGTTTAGGGTTAATGTTAGGGTTAGTGTTAGATTAGGGTTACTGTTCGTGTTAGGGTTACAGTTAGGTTTAGGGATAGCATTAGGTTTAGGGTTAGGAATATAGTTAGGGGTTAGGGTGAGGGTTGGGGATATGGTGAGGGTTAGGTTTAGGTTTACAGTTAAGGTGAGGGTTTAGGGTAATTGTTATGGTTAGGGTTAGAGTTAGGGTCATGGTGAAGTTTCAGTTAATAGAGGGGTTCAGGGTTAATGTTAGATTTAGGGTTAAGGTTAGTGTTAGGGTTAGGTTTAGGTTAGGGTTAAGGTAGCGGTCGGGTTAGGGTTAAGACTAGGTTTACGGTAAAGTGTAAGGCTAGGTTAGGGTTAGGTTTAGAGTTAGTGCTAGGCTCTAGGGTTAGGGTTAAGGTCAGGTTTAGAGTTATTGTTAGGTTTACGGTTAAGGTTAGGGTAGAGTTAAGGTTAAGGTTAAGTTTAAGGTTAGGGTAAGAGTTAGGTTTACGTCAGGTTTAGGGTTAGGATGAGGGATAGGGTTAGGGTTAGGGAAAGGGTTAGGGTTTCGTGTGAGGATTAGTGTTATGTTTACATTAAGCTGATGTTTTTGGGTGTTACAGTAAGGTTTAGGGTTAGAGTTAGGTTAGGTTTAGAGTTAGGGCTAGAGTATGGTGATAGTGCTTTAGGCTTAGGTTTAGGGTGAAATTTAGGTTAAGGATGAGGGTTAGGGTTGGGGTAGGTGTTTGGATTAATCTTAGGGTCAGGTTTAGGGTTCTGGTTTAGAGTTCAGTTTAGATTCAGGGTTAGGGGTAGACTTAGGTTTAGGGCTAGGGTTAGGTTTAGCGTTAGTTTAGCTCAGGGTTATGGTTTGAATGAAGTTAGGGTAGGTTTAGGGTTATGGTTAGGTTGAAATTTTGGTTAAGTGTGGGGGTTTGGTTTCGGGTTAGGGTTAGAGTTAGGGTTAGTGGTTCAGGTTAGGTTTAGGGTTAAGGTTAGGTTTAGGCTAAGCATTAGGGTTAGTGGTTAGTGTTTCAGTTAGGTTTAGGATAGGGTTATAATTAGGGTTAAGTTTAGGGTTACGGTAAGAGTTAGATTTATGTTTACAGTTAAGGTGAGGGTTTTGCGTAACTGTTACGGATAGGGTTAGGGCTAGGTTTTGGGTTCGAGTTGGGTTAGGGGTTAGGTTTAGGTTACGTTTATGGTAGGCTTAAAGTTAGGGTTAAGGTTAGGTTAGGGTTAGGGTCAGGGTTAGGATTAGAATTAGGTTTCGGGCGAGGGTTAGTGTCAGATTTATTACAAGGGTTAGGTTTAGGGTTACAGACGGGCCAAGGTTAAGGTTAGGGTTAGGTTTAGGGGTAGGATTAGGGCTAAAGTTAGGGTTAGCTTTAGGTTAGGGATAGGATGAAGTTTAAGATAGGGTGAGGGTTAGGGTTATGGCTAAGGTTTGGGTTAGTTTTCGGGTTAGTGTTAAGGTTATGTTTAGGGTTAGGGTTAAGTTTATGGGTTGTGTTTAGTTTTAGGGTTAGGGTTAGATTTAAGGTTAGGGTTAAGTTTAGTGTAACAGTTAAGGTTACGGTTTGTGTTAGGCATTGTGGTTGGGGTGAGGTTTAGGTTTAGGGTTAGGGTTGTGTATGCTTAGGATTATGGTTATGGTAAGGTGTTAGGGGTTAGAAGTGTAGTTTAGGGTTAGGGGTGGGTGAGGGTTCTGGTAAAGCATTGTGGTTCTGACCATGGTTAGGTTTGGTTTAGGGTTACGGTTAGGTTTATGATTAGGTTTCAGGTTAGTGTTCGAGTTAGAGTTAAGTTTTGTGTTAGGCTTTGGTGTTAGGGTTTAGCATTTGGGTTAGGGTTAGGGTTATTGTTAGGGCTCAGGGGTTCAGGTTAGTGTTAGGGTTAGGGTTACGGATAGCATTAGGGTTAGGGTTGGGGATACGGTTAGGGGTTAGGGTGAGGGTTACGGTTCCTTTTACAGTTTAGGTGAGGGTTTAGGTTAAGTGTCATCATTAGGGTTAGAGTTAGGGTTATGGTTAGGTGTAGGGCAATATTTAGGTTTAGGTGCCGGTTTAGTGTTAGAGTCAGTGGTCAATTTAGGGTCAAGGTTAGATTTAGGGTTAGGGTAAGGTTTAGGTCTAGGGTTAGGATTAGGTTTAGGGTTAGGTTCAGGGCTATTGTAAGGGTTAGGTTTAGGGTTCCATTTGGACTAGCATTATGGTTAGAGTTATGTTCAAGGATAGGGTTTGGGTTAGGTTTAGGTTTAGGGTTAGGGTTTGGATGAAGTTTAGGATAGGGTGAGGGTTATTTTTATGGTTTGGGCTAAAGTTTGGTTTTGTGTTCAGCTTAGTGTTAAGGTTAGGTTTAGGGTTCGGTTTTGGGTTAGGGGTTATGTTTAGGGTTTGGGTTACGCTTTGGTTTAGGGTTAGTGAAGTTTAGGTTAAGGGTGAGGGTTAGGATAAAGGTTAGGATTAGGTTTATGGTAAGGTGTTAGTGGTTAGAGGTGTAGTTTAGGGTTAGGGTTTGGGTGAGGGTTCCGGTTAGGAATTGTGGTTCTGGTCATGGTTGGGTTTGGTTTAGGTTTATGATTAGGTTTCGGGTTAGTGTTAGAGTTAGGGTGAGAGTTAGGGTTAAGGTTTGGATTAGGCTTTGGTGTTAGGGGTTAGGGTTTGTGTTAGAGTTAGGGTTATCGTTAGGGCTCAGGGGTTTCAGGTTAGTTTTAGGGTTAAGGTTAGGGATTGCATTAGGGTTAGGTTTGGGGGATACGGTTAGGGGTTAGGGTGAGGGTTACGGTTAGTTTTGCAGTTAAAGTGTGGGTTTAGGATAAGTGTTATGATTAGGGTTAGAGTTGGAGTTATTTTTAGGTTTAGGGTTAGGTGTAGGGGAAGATTTAGGTTTAGGTCCAGGTTTAGGGTTAGAGTTAGTGTTCTCTTTAGGGTCAAGGGTGCAGTTAGGGTTAGGTTAGGATTAGGTCTAGGGCTAGGATTAGGTTTAGGGTTAATTTCCGGGCTATTGTAAGGGTTAGGTTTAGGGTTACAGATGGACTAGCGTTATGGTTAGAGGTAGGTTTAAGGTTAGGGTTTGGGTTAGGTTTAGGTTTAGGTTTAAGGTAGCGTTAGAGTTTGGATGAAGTTTAGGATAGCGTGAGGGTTATTTTTATGGTTAGGGCTAGAGTTTGGGTTTGTGTCCAGGTTAGCTTTAAGGCTAGGGTTCAGGTTAGGGTTAGGGGTTATGTTTAGGGTTAGGGTTATGTTTTGGTTTAGGGTTAGTGTGAAGTTTAGGTTAAGGGTGAGGGTTAGGATAAGAGTTAGAATTAGGGTTAGGATTATAGTTAGTGTTAGAGGTTAGATTTAGGATGCTAACGTTAGGTTTATGGTTAGGGTTGGGTTAATGTTAGAGTTAGGGTTAGATTAGGTTTAATGTTCGTGTTTGGGTTAGGGATAAGGTTAGGGATAGCATTAGGTTTAGGGTTGGGGATACGGTTAGGGGTTAGGGTGAGGGTTGTGGTTAGGGTGTGGGTTAGGGTTAGGTTTACAGTTAAGGTGAGGGTTTAGGGTCAGTGTTATAGTTAGGGTTCGAGTTAGAGTTTGGGTTAGGTTTAGGGTGAAGTTTCAGTTAATAGTCAGGGTCAGGGTAAGGGTTAGGGTTAAGATTACAGTTAGGGTTAAGTTTAGTGTTAGGGTTAGGGTTAGGGTAGGGGTAAGGTTAGGGTTAAGGCTAGGTTTACGGTAAAGGGTAGGGCTAGGTTAGGGTTAGGTTTAGAGTTAGAGCTAGTACTAGGGTTTAGGGTAAGAGGTAGGGTCAGGTTTAGAGTTTTTGTTAGTTTTAGGGTGGAGTTAAGGTTAAGTTTAGCGTTAGGGTAAGTGTTAGGTTTAGGTCCGGGTTAAGGTTAGGGTTAGGGAAAGGGTTAGGTGTTCGTGGGAGGGTTAGTGTTAGGTTTACACTTAAGCTGATGTTTTACAGTGTTACGGTTAGGTCAGGGTTGTAGTTAGGGTTAGGATGAGGTTTAGGTTTAGGGCTATATTTAGGGGATAGTTTAGGGTTTTTTAGGGTTAGGTTTGGTTTTAGGGTTAAGGTTAGGCTTAGGTTTATCTTGAAATTTATGTTAAGGATGAGGGTTAGGGTTAGCGTTAAGGTTAGGTGTTTGGGTTAAGGTTAGGGTTAGGTTTAGGGTTTGGGTTGGGGTTAGGTGTTTCGGTTAATGTTAGGGTCAGGTTTAGGGTAAGGGTTAGGGTTCGGTTTAGGATCAGGCTTAGGGTTAGGGTTAGAATTAGGGTTAGTGGTTAGGCTTAGGCTTAGGGTTAAGGTTAGGTTTAGGCTAAAGATCAGGATTTGATTTCGAGTTAGGTGTTAGTGTTTCGGTTAGGTTTAGGGTAGGGTTATATTTAGGGTTAGGTTAAGAGTTAGATTTAGGGTTACAGTTAAGGAGAGGGTTTTGGGTAAGTGTTACATTTAGGGTTAGGGTTAGGTTTAGGCCTAGGGCTAGGGTTAGGTTTAGATTTCGGGTTACAGGTTAGGGTTAGGTTTAAGTTTATGGTAGGGTAAAGTTAGGGTTAAGGTTTGGTTAGGGTTAGGGTCAGGGTTAGGATTAGGATTAGGTTTAGGGTGAGGGTTAGGGTCAGAGTTATTGTAAGGGTTAGGTTTGGGGTTACAGGTGGGCCAAGGTTAAGGTTAGGGTCAGGGTTAAAGTTAGGGTGTGCTTTAGATTAGGGATAGGGTGAAGTTTAAGATAGGGTGAGGGTTAGGGTTATGGCTAAGGTTTGCTTGAGTTTTCAGGTTAGTGTTAAGGTTATGTTTAGGGTTAGGAATAAGTTTATGGGTTCTGTTTACTTTTAGGGTTAGGGGTAGATTTTAGGTTAGGGTTAAGTTCAGTGTTACGGTTAGGGTTAGGTTTACGGTTTGTGTTAGGCATTGTGGTTGGTGTGAGGATTAGGTTTAGGATTAGGGTTGGGTAGGGTTAGAATTATGGTTATGGTAAGGTGTTAGGGATTAGAGGAGTAGTTTTGGGTTAGGGCTTGGGTGAGGGTTCCGGTTAGGCATTGTGGTTCTGGTCATGGTTAGTTTTGGTTTAGGGTTAGGGTTAGTTTTATGATTAGGTTTAGGGTTAGTTTTATGATTAGGTTTAGGGTTAGTGTTAGAGTTAGGGTCAGGCTTTGGTGCTAGGGGTTAGGTTTTGGGTTAGGGTTAGGGTTATCGTTAGGGCTTAGGTTTTCAGGTGAGTGTTAGGGTTAGGGTTAGGGATAGCGTTAGGGTTAGCTTTTGGGGGTACGGTTAGGGGTTAGGTGAGGGTTACAGTTAGTATTGCAGTTAAGGTTAGGTTTTAGGGCAAGTGTTATGATTAGGGTTAGAGTTAGAGTTAGGGTTAGGTTTAGGGTTAGGTGCAGGGTAAGTTTTAGGTTTAAGTCCTGGTTTAGGGTTAGAGTTAGTGTTCTATTTAGGGTCAAGTTTAGAGTTCGGGGTAGGTTTAGGATTAGGTCTATTGTTGGGCTTAGGATTAGGGTTAGGTTCAGAGCTATTGTAAGGCTTAGGTTTAGGGTTACAGATGGACTAGCTTTACGGTTAGAGTTAGGTTTAAGGTTAGGGTTTGGGCTAGGTTTACGTTTACGGTTATGGTTAGGGTTAGGATTTGGTTGAAGTTTAGCATAGGCTGAGGGTTACTTTTAGGGTTAGGGCTAGAGTTTGGGTTTGTGTTCAGGTTAGTGTTATGGTTAGATTTAGGGTCCAGTTTAGGGTTAGGGGTTATGTTTAGTGTTAGGGTTAGTTTTAGGTTTAGGGTTAGTGTGAAGTTTAGGTTAAGGGTGAGAGTTAGGATTAGGGTTAGTGTTAGACGTTAGGTTTAGGATGCGACTTTTAGGTTTATGGTTAGGGTAGGTTTAAGTTTAGGGTTAATGTTAGGGTTAGTGTTAGATTAGGGTTACTGTTCGTGTTAGGGTTACAGTTAGGGTTAGGGATAGCATTAGGTTTAGGGTTAGGAATATAGTTAGGGGTTAGGGTGAGGGTTGGGGATATGGTGAGGGTTAGGTTTAGGTTTACAGTTAAGGTGAGGGTTTAGGGTAATTGTTATGGTTAGGGTTAGAGTTAGGGTCATGGTGAAGTTTCAGTTAATAGAGGGATTCAGGGTTAATGTTAGATTTAGGGTTAAGGTTAGTGTTAGGGTTAGGTTTAGGTTAGGGTTAAGGTAGCGGTCGGGTTAGGGTTAAGACTAGGTTTACGGTAAAGTGTAAGGCTAGGTTAGGGTTAGGTTTAGAGTTAGTGCTAGGCTCTAGGGTTAGGGTTAAGGTCAGGTTTAGAGTTATTGTTAGGTTTACGGTTAAGGTTAGGGTAGAGTTAAGGTTAAGTTTAAGGTTAGGGTAAGAGTTAGGTTTACGTCAGGTTTAGGGTTAGGATGAGGGATAGGGTTAGAGTTAGGGAAAGGGGTAGGGTTTCGTGTGAGGATTAGTGTTATGTTTACATTAAGCTGATGTTTTTGGGTGTTACAGTAAGGTTTAGGGTTAGAGTTAGGTTAGGTTTAGAGTTAGGGCTAGAGTATGGTGATAGTGCTTTAGGCTTAGGTTTAGGGTGAAATTTAGGTTAAGGATGAGGGTTAGGGTTGGGGTAGCTGTTTGGATTAATCTTAGGGTCAGGTTTAGGGTTTTGGTTTAGAGTTCAGTTTAGATTCACGGTTAGGGGTAGACTTAGGTTTAGGGCTAGGGTTAGGTTTAGCGTTAGTTTAGCTCAGGGTTATGGTTTGAATGAAGTTAGGGTAGGTTTAGGGTTATGGTTAGGTTGAAATTTTGGTTAAGTGTGGGGGTTTGGTTTCGGGTTAGGGTTAGAGTTAGGGTTAGTGGTTCAGGTTAGGTTTAGGGTTAAGGTTAGGTTTAGGCTAAGCATTAGGGTTAGTGGTTAGTGTTTCAGTTAGGTTTAGGATAGGGTTATAATTAGGGTTAAGTTTAGGGTTACGGTAAGAGTTAGATTTATGTTTACAGTTAAGGTGAGGGTTTTGCGTAACTGTTACGGATAGGGTTAGGGCTAGGTTTTGGGTTCGAGTTGGGTTAGGGGTTAGGTTTAGGTTACGTTTATGGTAGGCTTAAAGTTAGGGTTAAGGTTAGGTTAGGGTTAGGGTCAGGGTTAGGATTAGAATTAGGTTTCGGGCGAGGGTTAGTGTCAGATTTATTACAAGGGTTAGGTTTAGGGTTACAGACGGGCCAAGGTTAAGGTTAGGGTTAGGTTTAGGGGTAGGATTAGGGCTAAAGTTAGGGTTAGCTTTAGGTTAGGGATAGGATGAAGTTTAAGATAGGGTGAGGGTTAGGGTTATGGCTAAGGTTTGGGTTAGTTTTCGGGTTAGTGTTAAGGTTATGTTTAGGGTTAGGGTTAAGTTTATGGGTTGTGTTTAGTTTTAGGGTTAGGGTTAGATTTAAGGTTAGGGTTAAGTTTAGTGTAACAGTTAAGGTTACGGTTTGTGTTAGGCATTGTGGTTGGGGTGAGGTTTAGGTTTAGGGTTAGGGTTGTGTATGCTTAGGATTATGGTTATGGTAAGGTGTTAGGGGTTAGAAGTGTAGTTTAGGGTTAGGGGTGGGTGAGGGTTCTGGTAAAGCATTGTGGTTCTGACCATGGTTAGGTTTGGTTTAGGGTTACGGTTAGGTTTATGATTAGGTTTCAGGTTAGTGTTCGAGTTAGAGTTAAGTTTTGTGTTAGGCTTTGGTGTTAGGGTTTAGCATTTGGGTTAGGGTTAGGGTTATTGTTAGGGCTCAGGGGTTCAGGTTAGTGTTAGGGTTAGGGTTACGGATAGCATTAGGGTTAGGGTTGGGGATACGGTTAGGGGTTAGGGTGAGGGTTACGGTTCCTTTTACAGTTTAGGTGAGGGTTTAGGTTAAGTGTCATCATTAGGGTTAGAGTTAGGGTTATGGTTAGGTGTAGGGCAATATTTAGGTTTAGGTGCCGGTTTAGTGTTAGAGTCAGTGGTCAATTTAGGGTCAAGGTTAGATTTAGGGTTAGGGTAAGGTTTAGGTCTAGGGTTAGGATTAGGTTTAGGGTTAGGTTCAGGGCTATTGTAAGGGTTAGGTTTAGGGTTCCATTTGGACTAGCATTATGGTTAGAGTTATGTTCAAGGATAGGGTTTGGGTTAGGTTTAGGTTTAGGGTTAGGGTTTGGATGAAGTTTAGGATAGGGTGAGGGTTATTTTTATGGTTTGGGCTAAAGTTTGGTTTTGTGTTCAGCTTAGTGTTAAGGTTAGGTTTAGGGTTCGGTTTTGGGTTAGGGGTTATGTTTAGGGTTTGGGTTACGCTTTGGTTTAGGGTTAGTGAAGTTTAGGTTAAGGGTGAGGGTTAGGATAAAGGTTAGGATTAGGTTTATGGTAAGGTGTTAGTGGTTAGAGGTGTAGTTTAGGGTTAGGGTTTGGGTGAGGGTTCCGGTTAGGAATTGTGGTTCTGGTCATGGTTGGGTTTGGTTTAGGTTTATGATTAGGTTTCGGGTTAGTGTTAGAGTTAGGGTGAGAGTTAGGGTTAAGGTTTGGATTAGGCTTTGGTGTTAGGGGTTAGGGTTTGTGTTAGAGTTAGGGTTATCGTTAGGGCTCAGGGGTTTCAGGTTAGTTTTAGGGTTAAGGTTAGGGATTGCATTAGGGTTAGGTTTGGGGGATACGGTTAGGGGTTAGGGTGAGGGTTACGGTTAGTTTTGCAGTTAAAGTGTGGGTTTAGGATAAGTGTTATGATTAGGGTTAGAGTTGGAGTTATTTTTAGGTTTAGGGTTAGGTGTAGGGGAAGATTTAGGTTTAGGTCCAGGTTTAGGGTTAGAGTTAGTGTTCTCTTTAGGGTCAAGGGTGCAGTTAGGGTTAGGTTAGGATTAGGTCTAGGGCTAGGATTAGGTTTAGGGTTAATTTCCGGGCTATTGTAAGGGTTAGGTTTAGGGTTACAGATGGACTAGCGTTATGGTTAGAGGTAGGTTTAAGGTTAGGGTTTGGGTTAGGTTTAGGTTTAGGTTTAAGGTAGCGTTAGAGTTTGGATGAAGTTTAGGATAGCGTGAGGGTTATTTTTATGGTTAGGGCTAGAGTTTGGGTTTGTGTCCAGGTTAGCTTTAAGGCTAGGGTTCAGGTTAGGGTTAGGGGTTATGTTTAGGGTTAGGGTTATGTTTTGGTTTAGGGTTAGTGTGAAGTTTAGGTTAAGGGTGAGGGTTAGGATAAGAGTTAGAATTAGGGTTAGGATTATAGTTAGTGTTAGAGGTTAGATTTAGGATGCTAACGTTAGGTTTATGGTTAGGGTTGGGTTAATGTTAGAGTTAGGGTTAGATTAGGTTTAATGTTCGTGTTTGGGTTAGGGATAAGGTTAGGGATAGCATTAGGTTTAGGGTTGGGGATACGGTTAGGGGTTAGGGTGAGGGTTGTGGTTAGGGTGTGGGTTAGGGTTAGGTTTACAGTTAAGGTGAGGGTTTAGGGTCAGTGTTATAGTTAGGGTTCGAGTTAGAGTTTGGGTTAGGTTTAGGGTGAAGTTTCAGTTAATAGTCAGGGTCAGGGTAAGGGTTAGGGTTAAGATTACAGTTAGGGTTAAGTTTAGTGTTAGGGTTAGGGTTAGGGTAGGGGTAAGGTTAGGGTTAAGGCTAGGTTTACGGTAAAGGGTAGGGCTAGGTTAGGGTTAGGTTTAGAGTTAGAGCTAGTACTAGGGTTTAGGGTAAGAGGTAGGGTCAGGTTTAGAGTTTTTGTTAGTTTTAGGGTGGAGTTAAGGTTAAGTTTAGCGTTAGGGTAAGTGTTAGGTTTAGGTCCGGGTTAAGGTTAGGGTTAGGGAAAGGGTTAGGTGTTCGTGGGAGGGTTAGTGTTAGGTTTACACTTAAGCTGATGTTTTACAGTGTTACGGTTAGGTCAGGGTTGTAGTTAGGGTTAGGATGAGGTTTAGGTTTAGGGCTATATTTAGGGGATAGTTTAGGGTTTTTTAGGGTTAGGTTTGGTTTTAGGGTTAAGGTTAGGCTTAGGTTTATCTTGAAATTTATGTTAAGGATGAGGGTTAGGGTTAGCGTTAAGGTTAGGTGTTTGGGTTAAGGTTAGGGTTAGGTTTAGGGTTTGGGTTGGGGTTAGGTGTTTCGGTTAATGTTAGGGTCAGGTTTAGGGTAAGGGTTAGGGTTCGGTTTAGGATCAGGCTTAGGGTTAGGGTTAGAATTAGGGTTAGTGGTTAGGCTTAGGCTTAGGGTTAAGGTTAGGTTTAGGCTAAAGATCAGGATTTGATTTCGAGTTAGGTGTTAGTGTTTCGGTTAGGTTTAGGGTAGGGTTATATTTAGGGTTAGGTTAAGAGTTAGATTTAGGGTTACAGTTAAGGAGAGGGTTTTGGGTAAGTGTTACATTTAGGGTTAGGGTTAGGTTTAGGCCTAGGGCTAGGGTTAGGTTTAGATTTCGGGTTACAGGTTAGGGTTAGGTTTAAGTTTATGGTAGGGTAAAGTTAGGGTTAAGGTTTGGTTAGGGTTAGGGTCAGGGTTAGGATTAGGATTAGGTTTAGGGTGAGGGTTAGGGTCAGAGTTATTGTAAGGGTTAGGTTTGGGGTTACAGGTGGGCCAAGGTTAAGGTTAGGGTCAGGGTTAAAGTTAGGGTGTGCTTTAGATTAGGGATAGGGTGAAGTTTAAGATAGGGTGAGGGTTAGGGTTATGGCTAAGGTTTGCTTGAGTTTTCAGGTTAGTGTTAAGGTTATGTTTAGGGTTAGGAATAAGTTTATGGGTTCTGTTTACTTTTAGGGTTAGGGGTAGATTTTAGGTTAGGGTTAAGTTCAGTGTTACGGTTAGGGTTAGGTTTACGGTTTGTGTTAGGCATTGTGGTTGGTGTGAGGATTAGGTTTAGGATTAGGGTTGGGTAGGGTTAGAATTATGGTTATGGTAAGGTGTTAGGGATTAGAGGAGTAGTTTTGGGTTAGGGCTTGGGTGAGGGTTCCGGTTAGGCATTGTGGTTCTGGTCATGGTTAGTTTTGGTTTAGGGTTAGGGTTAGTTTTATGATTAGGTTTAGGGTTAGTTTTATGATTAGGTTTAGGGTTAGTGTTAGAGTTAGGGTCAGGCTTTGGTGCTAGGGGTTAGGTTTTGGGTTAGGGTTAGGGTTATCGTTAGGGCTTAGGTTTTCAGGTGAGTGTTAGGGTTAGGGTTAGGGATAGCGTTAGGGTTAGCTTTTGGGGGTACGGTTAGGGGTTAGGTGAGGGTTACAGTTAGTATTGCAGTTAAGGTTAGGTTTTAGGGCAAGTGTTATGATTAGGGTTAGAGTTAGAGTTAGGGTTAGGTTTAGGGTTAGGTGCAGGGTAAGTTTTAGGTTTAAGTCCTGGTTTAGGGTTAGAGTTAGTGTTCTATTTAGGGTCAAGTTTAGAGTTCGGGGTAGGTTTAGGATTAGGTCTATTGTTGGGCTTAGGATTAGGGTTAGGTTCAGAGCTATTGTAAGGCTTAGCTTTAGGGTTACAGATGGACTAGCTTTACGGTTAGAGTTAGGTTTAAGGTTAGGGTTTGGGCTAGGTTTACGTTTACGGTTATGGTTACGGTTAGGATTTGGTTGAAGTTTAGCATAGGCTGAGGGTTACTTTTAGGGTTAGGGCTAGAGTTTGGGTTTGTGTTCAGGTTAGTGTTATGGTTAGATTTAGGGTCCAGTTTAGGGTTAGGGGTTATGTTTAGTGTTAGGGTTAGTTTTAGGTTTAGGGTTAGTGTGAAGTTTAGGTTAAGGGTGAGAGTTAGGATTAGGGTTAGTGTTAGACGTTAGGTTTAGGATGCGACTTTTAGGTTTATGGTTAGGGTAGGTTTAAGTTTAGGGTTAATGTTAGGGTTAGTGTTAGATTAGGGTTACTGTTCGTGTTAGGGTTACAGTTAGGGTTAGGGATAGCATTAGGTTTAGGGTTAGGAATATAGTTAGGGGTTAGGGTGAGGGTTGGGGATATGGTGAGGGTTAGGTTTAGGTTTACAGTTAAGGTGAGGGTTTAGGGTAATTGTTATGGTTAGGGTTAGAGTTAGGGTCATGGTGAAGTTTCAGTTAATAGAGGGATTCAGGGTTAATGTTAGATTTAGGGTTAAGGTTAGTGTTAGGGTTAGGTTTAGGTTAGGGTTAAGGTAGCGGTCGGGTTAGGGTTAAGACTAGGTTTACGGTAAAGTGTAAGGCTAGGTTAGGGTTAGGTTTAGAGTTAGTGCTAGGCTCTAGGGTTAGGGTTAAGGTCAGGTTTAGAGTTATTGTTAGGTTTACGGTTAAGGTTAGGGTAGAGTTAAGGTTAAGTTTAAGGTTAGGGTAAGAGTTAGGTTTACGTCAGGTTTAGGGTTAGGATGAGGGATAGGGTTAGAGTTAGGGAAAGGGGTAGGGTTTCGTGTGAGGATTAGTGTTATGTTTACATTAAGCTGATGTTTTTGGGTGTTACAGTAAGGTTTAGGGTTAGAGTTAGGTTAGGTTTAGAGTTAGGGCTAGAGTATGGTGATAGTGCTTTAGGCTTAGGTTTAGGGTGAAATTTAGGTTAAGGATGAGGGTTAGGGTTGGGGTAGCTGTTTGGATTAATCTTAGGGTCAGGTTTAGGGTTTTGGTTTAGAGTTCAGTTTAGATTCACGGTTAGGGGTAGACTTAGGTTTAGGGCTAGGGTTAGGTTTAGCGTTAGTTTAGCTCAGGGTTATGGTTTGAATGAAGTTAGGGTAGGTTTAGGGTTATGGTTAGGTTGAAATTTTGGTTAAGTGTGGGGGTTTGGTTTCGGGTTAGGGTTAGAGTTAGGGTTAGTGGTTCAGGTTAGGTTTAGGGTTAAGGTTAGGTTTAGGCTAAGCATTAGGGTTAGTGGTTAGTGTTTCAGTTAGGTTTAGGATAGGGTTATAATTAGGGTTAAGTTTAGGGTTACGGTAAGAGTTAGATTTATGTTTACAGTTAAGGTGAGGGTTTTGCGTAACTGTTACGGATAGGGTTAGGGCTAGGTTTTGGGTTCGAGTTGGGTTAGGGGTTAGGTTTAGGTTACGTTTATGGTAGGCTTAAAGTTAGGGTTAAGGTTAGGTTAGGGTTAGGGTCAGGGTTAGGATTAGAATTAGGTTTCGGGCGAGGGTTAGTGTCAGATTTATTACAAGGGTTAGGTTTAGGGTTACAGACGGGCCAAGGTTAAGGTTAGGGTTAGGTTTAGGGGTAGGATTAGGGCTAAAGTTAGGGTTAGCTTTAGGTTAGGGATAGGATGAAGTTTAAGATAGGGTGAGGGTTAGGGTTATGGCTAAGGTTTGGGTTAGTTTTCGGGTTAGTGTTAAGGTTATGTTTAGGGTTAGGGTTAAGTTTATGGGTTGTGTTTAGTTTTAGGGTTAGGGTTAGATTTAAGGTTAGGGTTAAGTTTAGTGTAACAGTTAAGGTTACGGTTTGTGTTAGGCATTGTGGTTGGGGTGAGGTTTAGGTTTAGGGTTAGGGTTGTGTATGCTTAGGATTATGGTTATGGTAAGGTGTTAGGGGTTAGAAGTGTAGTTTAGGGTTAGGGGTGGGTGAGGGTTCTGGTAAAGCATTGTGGTTCTGACCATGGTTAGGTTTGGTTTAGGGTTACGGTTAGGTTTATGATTAGGTTTCAGGTTAGTGTTCGAGTTAGAGTTAAGTTTTGTGTTAGGCTTTGGTGTTAGGGTTTAGCGTTTGGGTTAGGGTTAGGGTTATTGTTAGGGCTCAGGGGTTCAGGTTAGTGTTAGGGTTAGGGTTACGGATAGCATCAGGGTTAGGGTTGGGGATACGGTTAGGGGTTAGGGTGAGGGTTACGGTTCCTTTTACAGTTTAGGTGAGGGTTTAGGTTAAGTGTCATCATTAGGGTTAGAGTTAGGGTTATGGTTAGGTGTAGGGCAATATTTAGGTTTAGGTGCCGGTTTAGTGTTAGAGTCAGTGGTCAATTTAGGGTCAAGGTTAGATTTAGGGTTAGGGTAAGGTTTAGGTCTAGGGTTAGGATTAGGTTTAGGGTTAGGTTCAGGGCTATTGTAAGGGTTAGGTTTAGGGTTCCATTTGGACTAGCATTATGGTTAGAGTTATGTTCAAGGATAGGGTTTGGGTTAGGTTTAGGTTTAGGGTTAGGGTTTGGATGAAGTTTAGGATAGGGTGAGGGTTATTTTTATGGTTTGGGCTAAAGTTTGGTTTTGTGTTCAGCTTAGTGTTAAGGTTAGGTTTAGGGTTCGGTTTTGGGTTAGGGGTTATGTTTAGGGTTTGGGTTACGCTTTGGTTTAGGGTTAGTGAAGTTTAGGTTAAGGGTGAGGGTTAGGATAAAGGTTAGGATTAGGTTTATGGTAAGGTGTTAGTGGTTAGAGGTGTAGTTTAGGGTTAGGGTTTGGGTGAGGGTTCCGGTTAGGAATTGTGGTTCTGGTCATGGTTGGGTTTGGTTTAGGTTTATGATTAGGTTTCGGGTTAGTGTTAGAGTTAGGGTGAGAGTTAGGGTTAAGGTTTGGATTAGGCTTTGGTGTTAGGGGTTAGGGTTTGTGTTAGAGTTAGGGTTATCGTTAGGGCTCAGGGGTTTCAGGTTAGTTTTAGGGTTAAGGTTAGGGATTGCATTAGGGTTAGGTTTGGGGGATACGGTTAGGGGTTAGGGTGAGGGTTACGGTTAGTTTTGCAGTTAAAGTGTGGGTTTAGGATAAGTGTTATGATTAGGGTTAGAGTTGGAGTTATTTTTAGGTTTAGGGTTAGGTGTAGGGGAAGATTTAGGTTTAGGTCCAGGTTTAGGGTTAGAGTTAGTGTTCTCTTTAGGGTCAAGGGTGCAGTTAGGGTTAGGTTAGGATTAGGTCTAGGGCTAGGATTAGGTTTAGGGTTAATTTCCGGGCTATTGTAAGGGTTAGGTTTAGGGTTACAGATGGACTAGCGTTATGGTTAGAGGTAGGTTTAAGGTTAGGGTTTGGGTTAGGTTTAGGTTTAGGTTTAAGGTAGCGTTAGAGTTTGGATGAAGTTTAGGATAGCGTGAGGGTTATTTTTATGGTTAGGGCTAGAGTTTGGGTTTGTGTCCAGGTTAGCTTTAAGGCTAGGGTTCAGGTTAGGGTTAGGGGTTATGTTTAGGGTTAGGGTTATGTTTTGGTTTAGGGTTAGTGTGAAGTTTAGGTTAAGGGTGAGGGTTAGGATAAGAGTTAGAATTAGGGTTAGGATTATAGTTAGTGTTAGAGGTTAGATTTAGGATGCTAACGTTAGGTTTATGGTTAGGGTTGGGTTAATGTTAGAGTTAGGGTTAGATTAGGTTTAATGTTCGTGTTTGGGTTAGGGATAAGGTTAGGGATAGCATTAGGTTTAGGGTTGGGGATACGGTTAGGGGTTAGGGTGAGGGTTGTGGTTAGGGTGTGGGTTAGGGTTAGGTTTACAGTTAAGGTGAGGGTTTAGGGTCAGTGTTATAGTTAGGGTTCGAGTTAGAGTTTGGGTTAGGTTTAGGGTGAAGTTTCAGTTAATAGTCAGGGTCAGGGTAAGGGTTAGGGTTAAGATTACAGTTAGGGTTAAGTTTAGTGTTAGGGTTAGGGTTAGGGTAGGGGTAAGGTTAGGGTTAAGGCTAGGTTTACGGTAAAGGGTAGGGCTAGGTTAGGGTTAGGTTTAGAGTTAGAGCTAGTACTAGGGTTTAGGGTAAGAGGTAGGGTCAGGTTTAGAGTTTTTGTTAGTTTTAGGGTGGAGTTAAGGTTAAGTTTAGCGTTAGGGTAAGTGTTAGGTTTAGGTCCGGGTTAAGGTTAGGGTTAGGGAAAGGGTTAGGTGTTCGTGGGAGGGTTAGTGTTAGGTTTACACTTAAGCTGATGTTTTACAGTGTTACGGTTAGGTCAGGGTTGTAGTTAGGGTTAGGATGAGGTTTAGGTTTAGGGCTATATTTAGGGGATAGTTTAGGGTTTTTTAGGGTTAGGTTTGGTTTTAGGGTTAAGGTTAGGCTTAGGTTTATCTTGAAATTTATGTTAAGGATGAGGGTTAGGGTTAGCGTTAAGGTTAGGTGTTTGGGTTAAGGTTAGGGTTAGGTTTAGGGTTTGGGTTGGGGTTAGGTGTTTCGGTTAATGTTAGGGTCAGGTTTAGGGTAAGGGTTAGGGTTCGGTTTAGGATCAGGCTTAGGGTTAGGGTTAGAATTAGGGTTAGTGGTTAGGCTTAGGCTTAGGGTTAAGGTTAGGTTTAGGCTAAAGATCAGGATTTGATTTCGAGTTAGGTGTTAGTGTTTCGGTTAGGTTTAGGGTAGGGTTATATTTAGGGTTAGGTTAAGAGTTAGATTTAGGGTTACAGTTAAGGAGAGGGTTTTGGGTAAGTGTTACATTTAGGGTTAGGGTTAGGTTTAGGCCTAGGGCTAGGGTTAGGTTTAGATTTCGGGTTACAGGTTAGGGTTAGGTTTAAGTTTATGGTAGGGTAAAGTTAGGGTTAAGGTTTGGTTAGGGTTAGGGTCAGGGTTAGGATTAGGATTAGGTTTAGGGTGAGGGTTAGGGTCAGAGTTATTGTAAGGGTTAGGTTTGGGGTTACAGGTGGGCCAAGGTTAAGGTTAGGGTCAGGGTTAAAGTTAGGGTGTGCTTTAGATTAGGGATAGGGTGAAGTTTAAGATAGGGTGAGGGTTAGGGT
Organism: Elephas maximus indicus; assembly: GCF_024166365.1. Taxonomy (NCBI): domain Eukaryota; kingdom Metazoa; phylum Chordata; class Mammalia; order Proboscidea; family Elephantidae; genus Elephas; species Elephas maximus. The sequence goes on from NC_064836.1 coordinate 1,403,496, forward strand.
TATGGCTAAGGTTTGCTTGAGTTTTCAGGTTAGTGTTAAGGTTATGTTTAGGGTTAGGAATAAGTTTATGGGTTCTGTTTACTTTTAGGGTTAGGGGTAGATTTTAGGTTAGGGTTAAGTTCAGTGTTACGGTTAGGGTTAGGTTTACGGTTTGTGTTAGGCATTGTGGTTGGTGTGAGGATTAGGTTTAGGATTAGGGTTGGGTAGGGTTAGAATTATGGTTATGGTAAGGTGTTAGGGATTAGAGGAGTAGTTTTGGGTTAGGGCTTGGGTGAGGGTTCCGGTTAGGCATTGTGGTTCTGGTCATGGTTAGTTTTGGTTTAGGGTTAGGGTTAGTTTTATGATTAGGTTTAGGGTTAGTTTTATGATTAGGTTTAGGGTTAGTGTTAGAGTTAGGGTCAGGCTTTGGTGCTAGGGGTTAGGTTTTGGGTTAGGGTTAGGGTTATCGTTAGGGCTTAGGTTTTCAGGTGAGTGTTAGGGTTAGGGTTAGGGATAGCGTTAGGGTTAGCTTTTGGGGGTACGGTTAGGGGTTAGGTGAGGGTTACAGTTAGTATTGCAGTTAAGGTTAGGTTTTAGGGCAAGTGTTATGATTAGGGTTAGAGTTAGAGTTAGGGTTAGGTTTAGGGTTAGGTGCAGGGTAAGTTTTAGGTTTAAGTCCTGGTTTAGGGTTAGAGTTAGTGTTCTATTTAGGGTCAAGTTTAGAGTTCGGGGTAGGTTTAGGATTAGGTCTATTGTTGGGCTTAGGATTAGGGTTAGGTTCAGAGCTATTGTAAGGCTTAGGTTTAGGGTTACAGATGGACTAGCTTTACGGTTAGAGTTAGGTTTAAGGTTAGGGTTTGGGCTAGGTTTACGTTTACGGTTATGGTTACGGTTAGGATTTGGTTGAAGTTTAGCATAGGCTGAGGGTTACTTTTAGGGTTAGGGCTAGAGTTTGGGTTTGTGTTCAGGTTAGTGTTATGGTTAGATTTAGGGTCCAGTTTAGGGTTAGGGGTTATGTTTAGTGTTAGGGTTAGTTTTAGGTTTAGGGTTAGTGTGAAGTTTAGGTTAAGGGTGAGAGTTAGGATTAGGGTTAGTGTTAGACGTTAGGTTTAGGATGCGACTTTTAGGTTTATGGTTAGGGTAGGTTTAAGTTTAGGGTTAATGTTAGGGTTAGTGTTAGATTAGGGTTACTGTTCGTGTTAGGGTTACAGTTAGGGTTAGGGATAGCATTAGGTTTAGGGTTAGGAATATAGTTAGGGGTTAGGGTGAGGGTTGGGGATATGGTGAGGGTTAGGTTTAGGTTTACAGTTAAGGTGAGGGTTTAGGGTAATTGTTATGGTTAGGGTTAGAGTTAGGGTCATGGTGAAGTTTCAGTTAATAGAGGGATTCAGGGTTAATGTTAGATTTAGGGTTAAGGTTAGTGTTAGGGTTAGGTTTAGGTTAGGGTTAAGGTAGCGGTCGGGTTAGGGTTAAGACTAGGTTTACGGTAAAGTGTAAGGCTAGGTTAGGGTTAGGTTTAGAGTTAGTGCTAGGCTCTAGGGTTAGGGTTAAGGTCAGGTTTAGAGTTATTGTTAGGTTTACGGTTAAGGTTAGGGTAGAGTTAAGGTTAAGTTTAAGGTTAGGGTAAGAGTTAGGTTTACGTCACGTTTAGGGTTAGGATGAGGGATAGGGTTAGAGTTAGGGAAAGGGGTAGGGTTTCGTGTGAGGATTAGTGTTATGTTTACATTAAGCTGATGTTTTTGGGTGTTACAGTAAGGTTTAGGGTTAGAGTTAGGTTAGGTTTAGAGTTAGGGCTAGAGTATGGTGATAGTGCTTTAGGCTTAGGTTTAGGGTGAAATTTAGGTTAAGGATGAGGGTTAGGGTTGGGGTAGCTGTTTGGATTAATCTTAGGGTCAGGTTTAGGGTTTTGGTTTAGAGTTCAGTTTAGATTCACGGTTAGGGGTAGACTTAGGTTTAGGGCTAGGGTTAGGTTTAGCGTTAGTTTAGCTCAGGGTTATGGTTTGAATGAAGTTAGGGTAGGTTTAGGGTTATGGTTAGGTTGAAATTTTGGTTAAGTGTGGGGGTTTGGTTTCGGGTTAGGGTTAGAGTTAGGGTTAGTGGTTCAGGTTAGGTTTAGGGTTAAGGTTAGGTTTAGGCTAAGCATTAGGGTTAGTGGTTAGTGTTTCAGTTAGGTTTAGGATAGGGTTATAATTAGGGTTAAGTTTAGGGTTACGGTAAGAGTTAGATTTATGTTTACAGTTAAGGTGAGGGTTTTGCGTAACTGTTACGGATAGGGTTAGGGCTAGGTTTTGGGTTCGAGTTGGGTTAGGGGTTAGGTTTAGGTTACGTTTATGGTAGGCTTAAAGTTAGGGTTAAGGTTAGGTTAGGGTTAGGGTCAGGGTTAGGATTAGAATTAGGTTTCGGGCGAGGGTTAGTGTCAGATTTATTACAAGGGTTAGGTTTAGGGTTACAGACGGGCCAAGGTTAAGGTTAGGGTTAGGTTTAGGGGTAGGATTAGGGCTAAAGTTAGGGTTAGCTTTAGGTTAGGGATAGGATGAAGTTTAAGATAGGGTGAGGGTTAGGGTTATGGCTAAGGTTTGGGTTAGTTTTCGGGTTAGTGTTAAGGTTATGTTTAGGGTTAGGGTTAAGTTTATGGGTTGTGTTTAGTTTTAGGGTTAGGGTTAGATTTAAGGTTAGGGTTAAGTTTAGTGTAACAGTTAAGGTTACGGTTTGTGTTAGGCATTGTGGTTGGGGTGAGGTTTAGGTTTAGGGTTAGGGTTGTGTATGCTTAGGATTATGGTTATGGTAAGGTGTTAGGGGTTAGAAGTGTAGTTTAGGGTTAGGGGTGGGTGAGGGTTCTGGTAAAGCATTGTGGTTCTGACCATGGTTAGGTTTGGTTTAGGGTTACGGTTAGGTTTATGATTAGGTTTCAGGTTAGTGTTCGAGTTAGAGTTAAGTTTTGTGTTAGGCTTTGGTGTTAGGGTTTAGCGTTTGGGTTAGGGTTAGGGTTATTGTTAGGGCTCAGGGGTTCAGGTTAGTGTTAGGGTTAGGGTTACGGATAGCATCAGGGTTCGGGTTGGGGATACGGTTAGGGGTTAGGGTGAGGGTTACGGTTCCTTTTACAGTTTAGGTGAGGGTTTAGGTTAAGTGTCATCATTAGGGTTAGAGTTAGGGTTATGGTTAGGTGTAGGGCAATATTTAGGTTTAGGTGCCGGTTTAGTGTTAGAGTCAGTGGTCAATTTAGGGTCAAGGTTAGATTTAGGGTTAGGGTAAGGTTTAGGTCTAGGGTTAGGATTAGGTTTAGGGTTAGGTTCAGGGCTATTGTAAGGGTTAGGTTTAGGGTTCCATTTGGACTAGCATTATGGTTAGAGTTATGTTCAAGGATAGGGTTTGGGTTAGGTTTAGGTTTAGGGTTAGGGTTTGGATGAAGTTTAGGATAGGGTGAGGGTTATTTTTATGGTTTGGGCTAAAGTTTGGTTTTGTGTTCAGCTTAGTGTTAAGGTTAGGTTTAGGGTTCGGTTTTGGGTTAGGGGTTATGTTTAGGGTTTGGGTTACGCTTTGGTTTAGGGTTAGTGAAGTTTAGGTTAAGGGTGAGGGTTAGGATAAAGGTTAGGATTAGGTTTATGGTAAGGTGTTAGTGGTTAGAGGTGTAGTTTAGGGTTAGGGTTTGGGTGAGGGTTCCGGTTAGGAATTGTGGTTCTGGTCATGGTTGGGTTTGGTTTAGGTTTATGATTAGGTTTCGGGTTAGTGTTAGAGTTAGGGTGAGAGTTAGGGTTAAGGTTTGGATTAGGCTTTGGTGTTAGGGGTTAGGGTTTGTGTTAGAGTTAGGGTTATCGTTAGGGCTCAGGGGTTTCAGGTTAGTTTTAGGGTTAAGGTTAGGGATTGCATTAGGGTTAGGTTTGGGGGATACGGTTAGGGGTTAGGGTGAGGGTTACGGTTAGTTTTGCAGTTAAAGTGTGGGTTTAGGATAAGTGTTATGATTAGGGTTAGAGTTGGAGTTATTTTTAGGTTTAGGGTTAGGTGTAGGGGAAGATTTAGGTTTAGGTCCAGGTTTAGGGTTAGAGTTAGTGTTCTCTTTAGGGTCAAGGGTGCAGTTAGGGTTAGGTTAGGATTAGGTCTAGGGCTAGGATTAGGTTTAGGGTTAATTTCCGGGCTATTGTAAGGGTTAGGTTTAGGGTTACAGATGGACTAGCGTTATGGTTAGAGGTAGGTTTAAGGTTAGGGTTTGGGTTAGGTTTAGGTTTAGGTTTAAGGTAGCGTTAGAGTTTGGATGAAGTTTAGGATAGCGTGAGGGTTATTTTTATGGTTAGGGCTAGAGTTTGGGTTTGTGTCCAGGTTAGCTTTAAGGCTAGGGTTCAGGTTAGGGTTAGGGGTTATGTTTAGGGTTAGGGTTATGTTTTGGTTTAGGGTTAGTGTGAAGTTTAGGTTAAGGGTGAGGGTTAGGATAAGAGTTAGAATTAGGGTTAGGATTATAGTTAGTGTTAGAGGTTAGATTTAGGATGCTAACGTTAGGTTTATGGTTAGGGTTGGGTTAATGTTAGAGTTAGGGTTAGATTAGGTTTAATGTTCGTGTTTGGGTTAGGGATAAGGTTAGGGATAGCATTAGGTTTAGGGTTGGGGATACGGTTAGGGGTTAGGGTGAGGGTTGTGGTTAGGGTGTGGGTTAGGGTTAGGTTTACAGTTAAGGTGAGGGTTTAGGGTCAGTGTTATAGTTAGGGTTCGAGTTAGAGTTTGGGTTAGGTTTAGGGTGAAGTTTCAGTTAATAGTCAGGGTCAGGGTAAGGGTTAGGGTTAAGATTACAGTTAGGGTTAAGTTTAGTGTTAGGGTTAGGGTTAGGGTAGGGGTAAGGTTAGGGTTAAGGCTAGGTTTACGGTAAAGGGTAGGGCTAGGTTAGGGTAAGGTTTAGAGTTAGAGCTAGTACTAGGGTTTAGGGTAAGAGGTAGGGTCAGGTTTAGAGTTTTTGTTAGTTTTAGGGTGGAGTTAAGGTTAAGTTTAGCGTTAGGGTAAGTGTTAGGTTTAGGTCCGGGTTAAGGTTAGGGTTAGGGAAAGGGTTAGGTGTTCGTGGGAGGGTTAGTGTTAGGTTTACACTTAAGCTGATGTTTTACAGTGTTACGGTTAGGTCAGGGTTGTAGTTAGGGTTAGGATGAGGTTTAGGTTTAGGGCTATATTTAGGGGATAGTTTAGGGTTTTTTAGGGTTAGGTTTGGTTTTAGGGTTAAGGTTAGGCTTAGGTTTATCTTGAAATTTATGTTAAGGATGAGGGTTAGGGTTAGCGTTAGGGTTAGGTGTTTGGGTTAAGGTTAGGGTTAGGTTTAGGGTTTGGGTTGGGGTTAGGTGTTTCGGTTAATGTTAGGGTCAGGTTTAGGGTAAGGGTTAGGGTTCGGTTTAGGATCAGGCTTAGGGTTAGGGTTAGAATTAGGGTTAGTGGTTAGGCTTAGGCTTAGGGTTAAGGTTAGGTTTAGGCTAAAGATCAGGATTTGATTTCGAGTTAGGTGTGAGTGTTTCGGTTAGGTTTAGGGTAGGGTTATATTTAGGGTTAGGTTAAGAGTTAGATTTATGGTTACAGTTAAGGGGAGGGTTTTGGGTAAGTGTTACATTTAGGGTTAGGGTTAGGTTTAGGCCTAGGGCTAGGGTTAGGTTTAGATTTCGGGTTACAGGTTAGGGTTAGGTTTAAGTTTATGGTAGGGTAAAGTTAGGGTTAAGGTTTGGTTAGGGTTAGGGTCAGGGTTAGGATTAGGATTAGGTTTAGGGTGAGGGTTAGGGTCAGAGTTATTGTAAGGGTTAGGTTTGGGGTTACAGGTGGGCCAAGGTTAAGGTTAGGGTCAGGGTTAAAGTTAGGGTGTGCTTTAGATTAGGGATAGGGTGAAGTTTAAGATAGGGTGAGGGTTAGGGTTATGGCTAAGGTTTGCTTGAGTTTTCAGGTTAGTGTTAAGGTTATGTTTAGGGTTAGGAATAAGTTTATGGGTTCTGTTTACTTTTAGGGTTAGGGGTAGATTTTAGGTTAGGGTTAAGTTCAGTGTTACGGTTAGGGTTAGGTTTACGGTTTGTGTTAGGCATTGTGGTTGGTGTGAGGATTAGGTTTAGGATTAGGGTTGGGTAGGGTTAGGATTATGGTTATGGTAAGGTGTTAGGGATTAGAGGAGTAGTTTTGGGTTAGGGCTTGGGTGAGGGTTCCGGTTAGGCATTGTGGTTCTGGTCATGGTTAGGTTTGGTTTAGGGTTAGGGTTAGTTTTATGATTAGGTTTAGGGTTAGTTTTATGATTAGGTTTAGGGTTAGTGTTAGAGTTAGGGTCAGGCTTTGGTGCTAGGGGTTAGGTTTTGGGTTAGGGTTAGGGTTATCGTTAGGGCTTAGGTTTTCAGGTGAGTGTTAGGGTTAGGGTTAGGGATAGCGTTAGGGTTAGCTTTTGGGGGTACGGTTAGGGGTTAGGTGAGGGTTACAGTTAGTATTGCAGTTAAGGTTAGGTTTTAGGGCAAGTGTTATGATTAGGGTTAGAGTTAGAGTTAGGGTTAGGTTTAGGGTTAGGTGCAGGGTAAGTTTTAGGTTTAAGTCCTGGTTTAGGGTTAGAGTTAGTGTTCTATTTAGGGTCAAGTTTAGAGTTCGGGGTAGGTTTAGGATTAGGTCTATTGTTGGGCTTAGGATTAGGGTTAGGTTCAGAGCTATTGTAAGGCTTAAGTTTAGGGTTACAGATGGACTAGCTTTACGGTTAGAGTTAGGTTTAAGGTTAGGGTTTGGGCTAGGTTTACGTTTACAGTTATGGTTACGGTTAGGATTTGGTTGAAGTTTAGCATAGGCTGAGGGTTACTTTTAGGGTTAGGGCTAGAGTTTGGGTTTGTGTTCAGGTTAGTGTTATGGTTAGATTTAGGGTCCAGTTTAGGGTTAGGGGTTATGTTTAGTGTTAGGGTTAGTTTTAGGTTTAGGGTTAGTGTGAAGTTTAGGTTAAGGGTGAGAGTTAGGATTAGGGTTAGTGTTAGACGTTAGGTTTAGGATGCGACTTTTAGGTTTATGGTTAGGGTAGGTTTAAGTTTAGGGTTAATGTTAGGGTTAGTGTTAGATTAGGGTTACTGTTCGTGTTAGGGTTACAGTTAGGGTTAGGGATAGCATTAGGTTTAGGGTTAGGAATATAGTTAGGGGTTAGGGTGAGGGTTGGGGATATGGTGAGGGTTAGGTTTAGGTTTACAGTTAAGGTGAGGGTTTAGGGTAATTGTTATGGTTAGGGTTAGAGTTAGGGTCATGGTGAAGTTTCAGTTAATAGAGGGATTCAGGGTTAATGTTAGATTTAGGGTTAAGGTTAGTGTTAGGGTTAGGTTTAGGTTAGGGTTAAGGTAGCGGTCGGGTTAGGGTTAAGACTAGGTTTACGGTAAAGTGTAAGGCTAGGTTAGGGTTAGGTTTAGAGTTAGTGCTAGGCTCTAGGGTTAGGGTTAAGGTCAGGTTTAGAGTTATTGTTAGGTTTACGGTTAAGGTTAGGGTAGAGTTAAGGTTAAGGTTAAGTTTAAGGTTAGGGTAAGAGTTAGGTTTACGTCACGTTTAGGGTTAGGATGAGGGATAGGGTTAGGGTTAGGGAAAGGGTTAGGGTTTCGTGTGAGGATTAGTGTTATGTTTACATTAAGCTGATGTTTTTGGGTGTTACAGTAAGGTTTAGGGTTAGAGTTAGGTTAGGTTTAGAGTTAGGGCTAGAGTATGGTGATAGTGCTTTAGGCTTAGGTTTAGGGTGAAATTTAGGTTAAGGATGAGGGTTAGGGTTGGGGTAGGTGTTTGGATTAATCTTAGGGTCAGGTTTAGGGTTCTGGTTTAGAGTTCAGTTTAGATTCAGGGTTAGGGGTAGACTTAGGTTTAGGGCTAGGGTTAGGTTTAGCGTTAGTTTAGCTCAGGGTTAAGGTTTGAATGAAGTTAGGGTAGGTTTAGGGTTATGGTTAGGTTGAAATTTGGGTTAAGTGTGAGGGTTTGGTTTCGGGTTGGGGTTAGAGTTAGGGTTAGTGGTTAAGGTTAGGTTTAGGGTTAAGGTTAGGTTTAGGCTAAGCATTAGGGTTAGAGTTAGGGTTAGTGGTTAGTGTGTCAGTTAGGTTTAGGATAGGGTTATAATTAGGGTTAAGTTTAGGGTTACGGTAAGAGTTAGATTTACTTTTACAGTTAAGGTGAGGGTTTTGCGTAACTGTTACGGATAGGGTTAGGGCTAGGTTTAGGGTTAGAGTTGGGTTAGGGGTTAGGTTTAGGTTAAGTTTATGGTAGGCTTAAAGTTAGGGTTAAGGTTAGGTTAGGGTTAGGGTCAGGGTTAGGATTAGAATTAGGTTTCGGGCGAGGGTTAGTGTCAGATTTATTACAAGGGTTAGGTTTAGGGTTACAGACGGGCCAAGGTTAAGGTTAGGGTTAGGTTTAGGGGTAGGATTAGGGCTAAAGTTAGGGTTAGCTTTAGGTTAGGGATAGGATGAAGTTTAAGATAGGGTGAGGGTTAGGGTTATGGCTAAGGTTTGGGTTAGTTTTCGGGTTAGTGTTAAGGTTATGTTTAGGGTTAGGGTTAAGTTTATGGGTTGTGTTTAGTTTTAGGGTTAGGGTTAGATTTAAGGTTAGGGTTAAGTTTAGTGTAACAGTTAAGGTTACGGTTTGTGTTAGGCATTGTGGTTGGGGTGAGGTTTAGGTTTAGGGTTAGGGTTGTGTATGCTTAGGATTATGGTTATGGTAAGGTGTTAGGGGTTAGAAGTGTAGTTTAGGGTTAGGGGTGGGTGAGGGTTCTGGTAAAGCATTGTGGTTCCGACCATGGTTAGGTTTGGTTTAGGGTTACGGTTAGGTTTATGATTAGGTTTCAGGTTAGTGTTCGAGTTAGAGTTAAGTTTTGGGTTAGGTTTTGGTGTTAGGGTTTAGCGTTTGGGTTAGGGTTAGGGTTATTGTTAGGGCTCAGGGGTTCAGGCTAGTGTTAGGGTTAGGGTTACGGATACCATTAGGGTTAGGGTTGGGGATACGGTTAGGGGTTAGGGTGAGGGTTACGGTTCCTTTTACAGTTTAGGTGAGGGTTTAGGTTAAGTGTCATCATTAGGGTTAGAGTTAGGGTTATGGTTAGGTGTAGGGCAATATTTAGGTTTAGGTGCCGGTTTAGTGTTAGAGTCAGTGGTCAATTTAGGGTCAAGGTTAGATTTAGGGTTAGGGTAAGGTTTAGGTCTAGGGTTAGGATTAGGTTTAGGGTTAGGTTCAGGGCTATTGTAAGGGTTAGGTTTAGGGTTCCATTTGGACTAGCATTATGGTTAGAGTTATGTTCAAGGATCGGGTTTGGGTTAGGTTTAGGTTTAGGGTTAGGGTTTGGATGAAGTTTAGGATAGGGTGAGGGTTATTTTTATGGTTTGGGCTAAAGTTTGGTTTTGTGTTCAGCTTAGTGTTAAGGTTAGGTTTAGGGTTCGGTTTTGGGTTAGGGGTTATGTTTAGGGTTTGGGTTACGCTTTGGTTTAGGGTTAGTGAAGTTTAGGTTAAGGGTGAGGGTTAGGATAAAGGTTAGGATTAGGTTTATGGTAAGGTGTTAGTGGTTAGAGGTGTAGTTTAGGGTTAGGGTTTGGGTGAGGGTTCCGGTTAGGAATTGTGGTTCTGGTCATGGTTGGGTTTGGTTTAGGTTTATGATTAGGTTTCGGGTTAGTGTTAGAGTTAGGGTGAGAGTTAGGGTTAAGGTTTGGATTAGGCTTTGGTGTTAGGGGTTAGGGTTTGTGTTAGAGTTAGGGTTATCGTTAGGGCTCAGGGGTTTCAGGTTAGTTTTAGGGTTAAGGTTAGGGATTGCATTAGGGTTAGGTTTGGGGGATACGGTTAGGGGTTAGGGTGAGGGTTACGGTTAGTTTTGCAGTTAAAGTGTGGGTTTAGGATAAGTGTTATGATTAGGGTTAGAGTTGGAGTTATTTTTAGGTTTAGGGTTAGGTGTAGGGGAAGATTTAGGTTTAGGTCCAGGTTTAGGGTTAGAGTTAGTGTTCTCTTTAGGGTCAAGGGTGCAGTTAGGGTTAGGTTAGGATTAGGTCTAGGGCTAGGATTAGGTTTAGGGTTAATTTCCGGGCTATTGTAAGGGTTAGGTTTAGGGTTACAGATGGACTAGCGTTATGGTTAGAGGTAGGTTTAAGGTTAGGGTTTGGGTTAGGTTTAGGTTTAGGTTTAAGGTAGCGTTAGAGTTTGGATGAAGTTTAGGATAGCGTGAGGGTTATTTTTATGGTTAGGGCTAGAGTTTGGGTTTGTGTCCAGGTTAGCTTTAAGGCTAGGGTTCAGGTTAGGGTTAGGGGTTATGTTTAGGGTTAGGGTTATGTTTTGGTTTAGGGTTAGTGTGAAGTTTAGGTTAAGGGTGAGGGTTAGGATAAGAGTTAGAATTAGGGTTAGGATTATAGTTAGTGTTAGAGGTTAGATTTAGGATGCTAACGTTAGGTTTATGGTTAGGGTTGGGTTAATGTTAGAGTTAGGGTTAGATTAGGTTTAATGTTCGTGTTTGGGTTAGGGATAAGGTTAGGGATAGCATTAGGTTTAGGGTTGGGGATACGGTTAGGGGTTAGGGTGAGGGTTGTGGTTAGGGTGTGGGTTAGGGTTAGGTTTACAGTTAAGGTGAGGGTTTAGGGTCAGTGTTATAGTTAGGGTTCGAGTTAGAGTTTGGGTTAGGTTTAGGGTGAAGTTTCAGTTAATAGTCAGGGTCAGGGTAAGGGTTAGGGTTAAGATTACAGTTAGGGTTAAGTTTAGTGTTAGGGTTAGGGTTAGGGTAGGGGTAAGGTTAGGGTTAAGGCTAGGTTTACGGTAAAGGGTAGGGCTAGGTTAGGGTTAGGTTTAGAGTTAGAGCTAGTACTAGGGTTTAGGGTAAGAGGTAGGGTCAGGTTTAGAGTTTTTGTTAGTTTTAGGGTGGAGTTAAGGTTAAGTTTAGCGTTAGGGTAAGTGTTAGGTTTAGGTCCGGGTTAAGGTTAGGGTTAGGGAAAGGGTTAGGTGTTCGTGGGAGGGTTAGTGTTAGGTTTACACTTAAGCTGATGTTTTACAGTGTTACGGTTAGGTCAGGGTTGTAGTTAGGGTTAGGATGAGGTTTAGGTTTAGGGCTATATTTAGGGGATAGTTTAGGGTTTTTTAGGGTTAGGTTTGGTTTAGGGTTACGGTTAGGTTTATGATTAGGTTTCAGGTTAGTGTTCGAGTTAGAGTTAAGTTTTGGGTTAGGCTTTGGTGTTAGGGTTTAGCGTTTGGGTTAGGGTTAGGGTTATTGTTAGGGCTCAGGGGTTCAGGTTAGTGTTAGGGTTAGGGTTACGGATAGCATCAGGGTTAGCTTTGGGGATACGGTTAGGGGTTAGGGTGAGGGTTACGGTTCCTTTTACAGTTTAGGTGAGGGTTTAGGTTAAGTGTCATCATTAGGGTTAGAGTTAGGGTTATGGTTAGGTGTAGGGCAATATTTAGGTTTAGGTGCCGGTTTAGTGTTGGAGTCAGTGGTCAATTTAGGGTCAAGGTTAGATTTAGGGTTAGGGTAAGGTTTAGGTCTAGGGTTAGGATTAGGTTTAGGGTTAGGTTCAGGGCTATTGTAAGGGTTAGGTTTAGGGTTCCATTTGGACTAGCATTATGGTTAGAGTTATGTTCAAGGATCGGGTTTGGGTTAGGTTTAGGTTTAGGGTTAGGGTTTGGATGAAGTTTAGGATAGGGTGAGGGTTATTTTTATGGTTTGGGCTAAAGATTGGTTTTGTGTTCAGCTTAGTGTTAAGGTTAGGTTTAGGGTTCGGTTTTGGGTTAGGGGTTATGTTTAGGGTTTGGGTTACGCTTTGGTTTAGGGTTAGTGAAGTTTAGGTTAAGGGTGAGGGTTAGGATAAAGGTTAGGATTAGGTTTATGGTAAGGTGTTAGTGGTTAGAGGTGTAGTTTAGGGTTAGGGTTTGGGTGAGGGTTCCGGTTAGGAATTGTGGTTCTGGTCATGGTTGGGTTTGGTTTAGGTTTATGATTAGGTTTCGGGTTAGTGTTAGAGTTAGGGTGAGAGTTAGGGTTAAGGTTTGGATTAGGCTTTGGTGTTAGGGGTTAGGGTTTGTGTTAGAGTTAGGGTTATCGTTAGGGCTCAGGGGTTTCAGGTTAGTTTTAGGGTTAAGGTTAGGGATTGCATTAGGGTTAGGTTTGGGGGATACGGTTAGGGGTTAGGGTGAGGGTTACGGTTAGTTTTGCAGTTAAAGTGTGGGTTTAGGATAAGTGTTATGATTAGGGTTAGAGTTGGAGTTATTTTTAGGTTTAGGGTTAGGTGTAGGGGAAGATTTAGGTTTAGGTCCAGGTTTAGGGTTAGAGTTAGTGTTCTCTTTAGGGTCAAGGGTGCAGTTAGGGTTAGGTTAGGATTAGGTCTAGGGCTAGGATTAGGTTTAGGGTTAATTTCCGGGCTATTGTAAGGGTTAGGTTTAGGGTTACAGATGGACTAGCGTTATGGTTAGAGGTAGGTTTAAGGTTAGGGTTTGGGTTAGGTTTAGGTTTAGGTTTAAGGTAGCGTTAGAGTTTGGATGAAGTTTAGGATAGCGTGAGGGTTATTTTTATGGTTAGGGCTAGAGTTTGGGTTTGTGTCCAGGTTAGCTTTAAGGCTAGGGTTCAGGTTAGGGTTAGGGGTTATGTTTAGGGTTAGGGTTATGTTTTGGTTTAGGGTTAGTGTGAAGTTTAGGTTAAGGGTGAGGGTTAGGATAAGAGTTAGAATTAGGGTTAGGATTATAGTTAGTGTTAGAGGTTAGATTTAGGATGCTAACGTTAGGTTTATGGTTAGGGTTGGGTTAATGTTAGAGTTAGGGTTAGATTAGGTTTAATGTTCGTGTTTGGGTTAGGGATAAGGTTAGGGATAGCATTAGGTTTAGGGTTGGGGATACGGTTAGGGGTTAGGGTGAGGGTTGTGGTTAGGGTGTGGGTTAGGGTTAGGTTTACAGTTAAGGTGAGGGTTTAGGGTCAGTGTTATAGTTAGGGTTCGAGTTAGAGTTTGGGTTAGGTTTAGGGTGAAGTTTCAGTTAATAGTCAGGGTCAGGGTAAGGGTTAGGGTTAAGATTACAGTTAGGGTTAAGTTTAGTGTTAGGGTTAGGGTTAGGGTAGGGGTAAGGTTAGGGTTAAGGCTAGGTTTACGGTAAAGGGTAGGGCTAGGTTAGGGTTAGGTTTAGAGTTAGAGCTAGTACTAGGGTTTAGGGTAAGAGGTAGGGTCAGGTTTAGAGTTTTTGTTAGTTTTAGGGTGGAGTTAAGGTTAAGTTTAGCGTTAGGGTAAGTGTTAGGTTTAGGTCCGGGTTAAGGTTAGGGTTAGGGAAAGGGTTAGGTGTTCGTGGGAGGGTTAGTGTTAGGTTTACACTTAAGCTGATGTTTTACAGTGTTACGGTTAGGTCAGGGTTGTAGTTAGGGTTAGGATGAGGTTTAGGTTTAGGGCTATATTTAGGGGATAGTTTAGGGTTTTTTAGGGTTAGGTTTGGTTTAGGGTTACGGTTAGGTTTATGATTAGGTTTCAGGTTAGTGTTCGAGTTAGAGTTAAGTTTTGGGTTAGGCTTTGGTGTTAGGGTTTAGCGTTTGGGTTAGGGTTAGGGTTATTGTTAGGGCTCAGGGGTTCAGGTTAGTGTTAGGGTTAGGGTTACGGATAGCATCAGGGTTAGCTTTGGGGATACGGTTAGGGGTTAGGGTGAGGGTTACGGTTCCTTTTACAGTTTAGGTGAGGGTTTAGGTTAAGTGTCATCATTAGGGTTAGAGTTAGGGTTATGGTTAGGTGTAGGGCAATATTTAGGTTTAGGTGCCGGTTTAGTGTTGGAGTCAGTGGTCAATTTAGGGTCAAGGTTAGATTTAGGGTTAGGGTAAGGTTTAGGTCTAGGGTTAGGATTAGGTTTAGGGTTAGGTTCAGGGCTATTGTAAGGGTTAGGTTTAGGGTTCCATTTGGACTAGCATTATGGTTAGAGTTATGTTCAAGGATCGGGTTTGGGTTAGGTTTAGGTTTAGGGTTAGGGTTTGGATGAAGTTTAGGATAGGGTGAGGGTTATTTTTATGGTTTGGGCTAAAGATTGGTTTTGTGTTCAGCTTAGTGTTAAGGTTAGGTTTAGGGTTCGGTTTTGGGTTAGGGGTTATGTTTAGGGTTTGGGTTACGCTTTGGTTTAGGGTTAGTGAAGTTTAGGTTAAGGGTGAGGGTTAGGATAAAGGTTAGGATTAGGTTTATGGTAAGGTGTTAGTGGTTAGAGGTGTAGTTTAGGGTTAGGGTTTGGGTGAGGGTTCCGGTTAGGAATTGTGGTTCTGGTCATGGTTGGGTTTGGTTTAGGTTTATGATTAGGTTTCGGGTTAGTGTTAGAGTTAGGGTGAGAGTTAGGGTTAAGGTTTGGATTAGGCTTTGGTGTTAGGGGTTAGGGTTTGTGTTAGAGTTAGGGTTATCGTTAGGGCTCAGGGGTTTCAGGTTAGTTTTAGGGTTAAGGTTAGGGATTGCATTAGGGTTAGGTTTGGGGGATACGGTTAGGGGTTAGGGTGAGGGTTACGGTTAGTTTTGCAGTTAAAGTGTGGGTTTAGGATAAGTGTTATGATTAGGGTTAGAGTTGGAGTTATTTTTAGGTTTAGGGTTAGGTGTAGGGGAAGATTTAGGTTTAGGTCCAGGTTTAGGGTTAGAGTTAGTGTTCTCTTTAGGGTCAAGGGTGCAGTTAGGGTTAGGTTAGGATTAGGTCTAGGGCTAGGATTAGGTTTAGGGTTAATTTCCGGGCTATTGTAAGGGTTAGGTTTAGGGTTACAGATGGACTAGCGTTATGGTTAGAGGTAGGTTTAAGGTTAGGGTTTGGGTTAGGTTTAGGTTTAGGTTTAAGGTAGCGTTAGAGTTTGGATGAAGTTTAGGATAGCGTGAGGGTTATTTTTATGGTTAGGGCTAGAGTTTGGGTTTGTGTCCAGGTTAGCTTTAAGGCTAGGGTTCAGGTTAGGGTTAGGGGTTATGTTTAGGGTTAGGGTTATGTTTTGGTTTAGGGTTAGTGTGAAGTTTAGGTTAAGGGTGAGGGTTAGGATAAGAGTTAGAATTAGGGTTAGGATTATAGTTAGTGTTAGAGGTTAGATTTAGGATGCTAACGTTAGGTTTATGGTTAGGGTTGGGTTAATGTTAGAGTTAGGGTTAGATTAGGTTTAATGTTCGTGTTTGGGTTAGGGATAAGGTTAGGGATAGCATTAGGTTTAGGGTTGGGGATACGGTTAGGGGTTAGGGTGAGGGTTGTGGTTAGGGTGTGGGTTAGGGTTAGGTTTACAGTTAAGGTGAGGGTTTAGGGTCAGTGTTATAGTTAGGGTTCGAGTTAGAGTTTGGGTTAGGTTTAGGGTGAAGTTTCAGTTAATAGTCAGGGTCAGGGTAAGGGTTAGGGTTAAGATTACAGTTAGGGTTAAGTTTAGTGTTAGGGTTAGGGTTAGGGTAGGGGTAAGGTTAGGGTTAAGGCTAGGTTTACGGTAAAGGGTAGGGCTAGGTTAGGGTTAGGTTTAGAGTTAGAGCTAGAACTAGGGTTTAGGGTAAGAGGTAGGGTCAGGTTTAGAGTTTTTGTTAGTTTTAGGGTGGAGTTAAGGTTAAGTTTAGCGTTAGGGTAAGTGTTAGGTTTAGGTCCGGGTTAAGGTTAGGGTTAGGGAAAGGGTTAGGTGTTCGTGGGAGGGTTAGTGTTAGGTTTACACTTAAGCTGATGTTTTACAGTGTTACGGTTAGGTCAGGGTTGTAGTTAGGGTTAGGATGAGGTTTAGGTTTAGGGCTATATTTAGGGGATAGTTTAGGGTTTTTTAGGGTTAGGTTTGGTTTTAGGGTTAAGGTTAGGCTTAGGTTTATCTTGAAATTTATGTTAAGGATGAGGGTTAGGGTTAGCGTTAGGGTTAGGTGTTTGGGTTAAGGTTAGGGTTAGGTTTAGGGTTTGGGTTGGGGTTAGGTGTTTCGGTTAATGTTAGGGTCAGGTTTAGGGTAAGGGTTAGGGTTCGGTTTAGGATCAGGCTTAGGGTTAGGGTTAGAATTAGGGTTAGTGGTTAGGCTTAGGCTTAGGGTTAAGGTTAGGTTTAGGCTAAAGATCAGGATTTGATTTCGAGTTAGGTGTTAGTGTTTCGGTTAGGTTTAGGGTAGGGTTATATTTAGGGTTAGGTTAAGAGTTATATTTAGGGTTACAGTTAAGGGGAGGGTTTTGGGTAAGTGTTACATTTAGGGTTAGGGTTAGGTTTAGGCCTAGGGCTAGGGTTAGGTTTAGATTTCGGGTTACAGGTTAGGGTTAGGTTTAAGTTTATGGTAGGGTAAAGTTAGGGTTAAGGTTTGGTTAGGGTTAGGGTCAGGGTTAGGATTAGGATTAGGTTTAGGGTGAGGGTTAGGGTCAGAGTTATTGTAAGGGTTAGGTTTGGGGTTACAGGTGGGCCAAGGTTAAGGTTAGGGTCAGGGTTAAAGTTAGGGTGTGCTTTAGATTAGGGATAGGGTGAAGTTTAAGATAGGGTGAGGGTTAGGGTTATGGCTAAGGTTTGCTTGAGTTTTCAGGTTAGTGTTAAGGTTATGTTTAGGGTTAGGAATAAGTTTATGGGTTCTGTTTACTTTTAGGGTTAGGGGTAGATTTTAGGTTAGGGTTAAGTTCAGTGTTACGGTTAGGGTTAGGTTTACGGTTTGTGTTAGGCATTGTGGTTGGTGTGAGGATTAGGTTTAGGATTAGGGTTGGGTAGGGTTAGAATTATGGTTATGGTAAGGTGTTAGGGATTAGAGGAGTAGTTTTGGGTTAGGGCTTGGGTGAGGGTTCCGGTTAGGCATTGTGGTTCTGGTCATGGTTAGTTTTGGTTTAGGGTTAGGGTTAGTTTTATGATTAGGTTTAGGGTTAGTTTTATGATTAGGTTTAGGGTTAGTGTTAGAGTTAGGGTCAGGCTTTGGTGCTAGGGGTTAGGTTTTGGGTTAGGGTTAGGGTTATCGTTAGGGCTTAGGTTTTCAGGTGAGTGTTAGGGTTAGGGTTAGGGATAGCGTTAGGGTTAGCTTTTGGGGGTACGGTTAGGGGTTAGGTGAGGGTTACAGTTAGTATTGCAGTTAAGGTTAGGTTTTAGGGCAAGTGTTATGATTAGGGTTAGAGTTAGAGTTAGGGTTAGGTTTAGGGTTAGGTGCAGGGTAAGTTTTAGGTTTAAGTCCTGGTTTAGGGTTAGAGTTAGTGTTCTATTTAGGGTCAAGTTTAGAGTTTGGGGTAGGTTTAGGATTAGGTCTATTGTTGGGCTTAGGATTAGGGTTAGGTTCAGAGCTATTGTAAGGCTTAGGTTTAGGGTTACAGATGGACTAGCTTTACGGTTAGAGTTAGGTTTAAGGTTAGGGTTTGGGCTAGGTTTACGTTTACGGTTATGGTTACGGTTAGGATTTGGTTGAAGTTTAGCATAGGCTGAGGGTTACTTTTAGGGTTAGGGCTAGAGTTTGGGTTTGTGTTCAGGTTAGTGTTATGGTTAGATTTAGGGTCCAGTTTAGGGTTAGGGGTTATGTTTAGTGTTAGGGTTAGTTTTAGGTTTAGGGTTAGTGTGAAGTTTAGGTTAAGGGTGAGAGTTAGGATTAGGGTTAGTGTTAGACGTTAGGTTTAGGATGCTACTTTTAGGTTTATGGTTAGGGTAGGTTTACGTTTAGGGTTAATGTTAGGGTTAGTGTTAGATTAGGGTTACTGTTCGTGTTAGGGTTACAGTTAGGTTTAGGGATAGCATTAGGTTTAGGGTTAGGAATATAGTTAGGGGTTAGGGTGAGGGTTGGGGATATGGTGAGGGTTAGGTTTAGGTTTACAGTTAAGGTGAGGGTTTAGGGTAATTGTTATGGTTAGGGTTAGAGTTAGGGTCATGGTGAAGTTTCAGTTAATAGAGGGGTTCAGGGTTAATGTTAGATTTAGGGTTAAGGTTAGTGTTAGGGTTAGGTTTAGGTTAGGGTTAAGGTAGCGGTCGGGTTAGGGTTAAGACTAGGTTTACGGTAAAGTGTAAGGCTAGGTTAGGGTTAGGTTTAGAGTTAGTGCTAGGCTCTAGGGTTAGGGTTAAGGTCAGGTTTAGAGTTATTGTTAGGTTTACGGTTAAGGTTAGGGTAGAGTTAAGGTTAAGGTTAAGTTTAAGGTTAGGGTAAGAGTTAGGTTTACGTCAGGTTTAGGGTTAGGATGAGGGATAGGGTTAGGGTTAGGGAAAGGGTTAGGGTTTCGTGTGAGGATTAGTGTTATGTTTACATTAAGCTGATGTTTTTGGGTGTTACAGTAAGGTTTAGGGTTAGAGTTAGGTTAGGTTTAGAGTT
Source organism: Elephas maximus indicus (assembly GCF_024166365.1). Classification (NCBI taxonomy): domain Eukaryota; kingdom Metazoa; phylum Chordata; class Mammalia; order Proboscidea; family Elephantidae; genus Elephas; species Elephas maximus. The sequence continues at coordinate 1,421,606 of NC_064836.1, forward strand.
AGGGCTAGAGTATGGTGATAGTGCTTTAGGCTTAGGTTTAGGGTGAAATTTAGGTTAAGGATGAGGGTTAGGGTTGGGGTAGGTGTTTGGATTAATCTTAGGGTCAGGTTTAGGGTTCTGGTTTAGAGTTCAGTTTAGATTCAGGGTTAGGGGTAGACTTAGGTTTAGGGCTAGGGTTAGGTTTAGCGTTAGTTTAGCTCAGGGTTATGGTTTGAATGAAGTTAGGGTAGGTTTAGGGTTATGGTTAGGTTGAAATTTTGGTTAAGTGTGGGGGTTTGGTTTCGGGTTAGGGTTAGAGTTAGGGTTAGTGGTTCAGGTTAGGTTTAGGGTTAAGGTTAGGTTTAGGCTAAGCATTAGGGTTAGTGGTTAGTGTTTCAGTTAGGTTTAGGATAGGGTTATAATTAGGGTTAAGTTTAGGGTTACGGTAAGAGTTAGATTTATGTTTACAGTTAAGGTGAGGGTTTTGCGTAACTGTTACGGATAGGGTTAGGGCTAGGTTTTGGGTTAGAGTTGGGTTAGGGGTTAGGTTTAGGTTACGTTTATGGTAGGCTTAAAGTTAGGGTTAAGGTTAGGTTAGGGTTAGGGTCAGGGTTAGGATTAGAATTAGGTTTCGGGCGAGGGTTAGTGTCAGATTTATTACAAGGGTTAGGTTTAGGGTTACAGACGGGCCAAGGTTAAGGTTAGGGTTAGGTTTAGGGGTAGGATTAGGGCTAAAGTTAGGGTTAGCTTTAGGTTAGGGATAGGATGAAGTTTAAGATAGGGTGAGGGTTAGGGTTATGGCTAAGGTTTGGGTTAGTTTTCGGGTTAGTGTTAAGGTTATGTTTAGGGTTAGGGTTAAGTTTATGGGTTGTGTTTAGTTTTAGGGTTAGGGTTAGATTTAAGGTTAGGGTTAAGTTTAGTGTAACAGTTAAGGTTACGGTTTGTGTTAGGCATTGTGGTTGGGGTGAGGTTTAGGTTTAGGGTTAGGGTTGTGTATGCTTAGGATTATGGTTATGGTAAGGTGTTAGGGGTTAGAAGTGTAGTTTAGGGTTAGGGGTGGGTGAGGGTTCTGGTAAAGCATTGTGGTTCTGACCATGGTTAGGTTTGGTTTAGGGTTACGGTTAGGTTTATGATTAGGTTTCAGGTTAGTGTTCGAGTTAGAGTTAAGTTTTGTGTTAGGCTTTGGTGTTAGGGTTTAGCATTTGGGTTAGGGTTAGGGTTATTGTTAGGGCTCAGGGGTTCAGGTTAGTGTTAGGGTTAGGGTTACGGATACCATTAGGGTTAGGGTTGGGGATACGGTTAGGGGTTAGGGTGAGGGTTACGGTTCCTTTTACAGTTTAGGTGAGGGTTTAGGTTAAGTGTCATCATTAGGGTTAGAGTTAGGGTTATGGTTAGGTGTAGGGCAATATTTAGGTTTAGGTGCCGGTTTAGTGTTAGAGTCAGTGGTCAATTTAGGGTCAAGGTTAGATTTAGGGTTAGGGTAAGGTTTAGGTCTAGGGTTAGGATTAGGTTTAGGGTTAGGTTCAGGGCTATTGTAAGGGTTAGGTTTAGGGTTCCATTTGGACTAGCATTATGGTTAGAGTTATGTTCAAGGATAGGGTTTGGGTTAGGTTTAGGTTTAGGGTTAGGGTTTGGATGAAGTTTAGGATAGGGTGAGGGTTATTTTTATGGTTTGGGCTAAAGTTTGGTTTTGTGTTCAGCTTAGTGTTAAGGTTAGGTTTAGGGTTCGGTTTTGGGTTAGGGGTTATGTTTAGGGTTTGGGTTACGCTTTGGTTTAGGGTTAGTGAAGTTTAGGTTAAGGGTGAGGGTTAGGATAAAGGTTAGGATTAGGTTTATGGTAAGGTGTTAGTGGTTAGAGGTGTAGTTTAGGGTTAGGGTTTGGGTGAGGGTTCCGGTTAGGAATTGTGGTTCTGGTCATGGTTGGGTTTGGTTTAGGTTTATGATTAGGTTTCGGGTTAGTGTTAGAGTTAGGGTGAGAGTTAGGGTTAAGGTTTGGATTAGGCTTTGGTGTTAGGGGTTAGGGTTTGTGTTAGAGTTAGGGTTATCGTTAGGGCTCAGGGGTTTCAGGTTAGTTTTAGGGTTAAGGTTAGGGATTGCATTAGGGTTAGGTTTGGGGGATACGGTTAGGGGTTAGGGTGAGGGTTACGGTTAGTTTTGCAGTTAAAGTGTGGGTTTAGGATAAGTGTTATGATTAGGGTTAGAGTTGGAGTTATTTTTAGGTTTAGGGTTAGGTGTAGGGGAAGATTTAGGTTTAGGTCCAGGTTTAGGGTTAGAGTTAGTGTTCTCTTTAGGGTCAAGGGTGCAGTTAGGGTTAGGTTAGGATTAGGTCTAGGGCTAGGATTAGGTTTAGGGTTAATTTCCGGGCTATTGTAAGGGTTAGGTTTAGGGTTACAGATGGACTAGCGTTATGGTTAGAGGTAGGTTTAAGGTTAGGGTTTGGGTTAGGTTTAGGTTTAGGTTTAAGGTAGCGTTAGAGTTTGGATGAAGTTTAGGATAGCGTGAGGGTTATTTTTATGGTTAGGGCTAGAGTTTGGGTTTGTGTCCAGGTTAGCTTTAAGGCTAGGGTTCAGGTTAGGGTTAGGGGTTATGTTTAGGGTTAGGGTTATGTTTTGGTTTAGGGTTAGTGTGAAGTTTAGGTTAAGGGTGAGGGTTAGGATAAGAGTTAGAATTAGGGTTAGGATTATAGTTAGTGTTAGAGGTTAGATTTAGGATGCTAACGTTAGGTTTATGGTTAGGGTTGGGTTAATGTTAGAGTTAGGGTTAGATTAGGTTTAATGTTCGTGTTTGGGTTAGGGATAAGGTTAGGGATAGCATTAGGTTTAGGGTTGGGGATACGGTTAGGGGTTAGGGTGAGGGTTGTGGTTAGGGTGTGGGTTAGGGTTAGGTTTACAGTTAAGGTGAGGGTTTAGGGTCAGTGTTATAGTTAGGGTTCGAGTTAGAGTTTGGGTTAGGTTTAGGGTGAAGTTTCAGTTAATAGTCAGGGTCAGGGTAAGGGTTAGGGTTAAGATTACAGTTAGGGTTAAGTTTAGTGTTAGGGTTAGGGTTAGGGTAGGGGTAAGGTTAGGGTTAAGGCTAGGTTTACGGTAAAGGGTAGGGCTAGGTTAGGGTTAGGTTTAGAGTTAGAGCTAGTACTAGGGTTTAGGGTAAGAGGTAGGGTCAGGTTTAGAGTTTTTGTTAGTTTTAGGGTGGAGTTAAGGTTAAGTTTAGCGTTAGGGTAAGTGTTAGGTTTAGGTCCGGGTTAAGGTTAGGGTTAGGGAAAGGGTTAGGTGTTCGTGGGAGGGTTAGTGTTAGGTTTACACTTAAGCTGATGTTTTACAGTGTTACGGTTAGGTCAGGGTTGTAGTTAGGGTTAGGATGAGGTTTAGGTTTAGGGCTATATTTAGGGGATAGTTTAGGGTTTTTTAGGGTTAGGTTTGGTTTTAGGGTTAAGGTTAGGCTTAGGTTTATCTTGAAATTTATGTTAAGGATGAGGGTTAGGGTTAGCGTTAAGGTTAGGTGTTTGGGTTAAGGTTAGGGTTAGGTTTAGGGTTTGGGTTGGGGTTAGGTGTTTCGGTTAATGTTAGGGTCAGGTTTAGGGTAAGGGTTAGGGTTCGGTTTAGGATCAGGCTTAGGGTTAGGGTTAGAATTAGGGTTAGTGGTTAGGCTTAGGCTTAGGGTTAAGGTTAGGTTTAGGCTAAAGATCAGGATTTGATTTCGAGTTAGGTGTTAGTGTTTCGGTTAGGTTTAGGGTAGGGTTATATTTAGGGTTAGGTTAAGAGTTAGATTTAGGGTTACAGTTAAGGAGAGGGTTTTGGGTAAGTGTTACATTTAGGGTTAGGGTTAGGTTTAGGCCTAGGGCTAGGGTTAGGTTTAGATTTCGGGTTACAGGTTAGGGTTAGGTTTAAGTTTATGGTAGGGTAAAGTTAGGGTTAAGGTTTGGTTAGGGTTAGGGTCAGGGTTAGGATTAGGATTAGGTTTAGGGTGAGGGTTAGGGTCAGAGTTATTGTAAGGGTTAGGTTTGGGGTTACAGGTGGGCCAAGGTTAAGGTTAGGGTCAGGGTTAAAGTTAGGGTGTGCTTTAGATTAGGGATAGGGTGAAGTTTAAGATAGGGTGAGGGTTAGGGTTATGGCTAAGGTTTGCTTGAGTTTTCAGGTTAGTGTTAAGGTTATGTTTAGGGTTAGGAATAAGTTTATGGGTTCTCTTTACTTTTAGGGTTAGGGGTAGATTTTAGGTTAGGGTTAAGTTCAGTGTTACGGTTAGGGTTAGGTTTACGGTTTGTGTTAGGCATTGTGGTTGGTGTGAGGATTAGGTTTAGGATTAGGGTTGGGTAGGGTTAGAATTATGGTTATGGTAAGGTGTTAGGGATTAGAGGAGTAGTTTTGGGTTAGGGCTTGGGTGAGGGTTCCGGTTAGGCATTGTGGTTCTGGTCATGGTTAGTTTTGGTTTAGGGTTAGGGTTAGTTTTATGATTAGGTTTAGGGTTAGTTTTATGATTAGGTTTAGGGTTAGTGTTAGAGTTAGGGTCAGGCTTTGGTGCTAGGGGTTAGGTTTTGGGTTAGGGTTAGGGTTATCGTTAGGGCTTAGGTTTTCAGGTGAGTGTTAGGGTTAGGGTTAGGGATAGCGTTAGGGTTAGCTTTTGGGGGTACGGTTAGGGGTTAGGTGAGGGTTACAGTTAGTATTGCAGTTAAGGTTAGGTTTTAGGGCAAGTGTTATGATTAGGGTTAGAGTTAGAGTTAGGGTTAGGTTTAGGGTTAGGTGCAGGGTAAGTTTTAGGTTTAAGTCCTGGTTTAGGGTTAGAGTTAGTGTTCTATTTAGGGTCAAGTTTAGAGTTCGGGGTAGGTTTAGGATTAGGTCTATTGTTGGGCTTAGGATTAGGGTTAGGTTCAGAGCTATTGTAAGGCTTAGGTTTAGGGTTACAGATGGACTAGCTTTACGGTTAGAGTTAGGTTTAAGGTTAGGGTTTGGGCTAGGTTTACGTTTACGGTTATGGTTACGGTTAGGATTTGGTTGAAGTTTAGCATAGGCTGAGGGTTACTTTTAGGGTTAGGGCTAGAGTTTGGGTTTGTGTTCAGGTTAGTGTTATGGTTAGATTTAGGGTCCAGTTTAGGGTTAGGGGTTATGTTTAGTGTTAGGGTTAGTTTTAGGTTTAGGGTTAGTGTGAAGTTTAGGTTAAGGGTGAGAGTTAGGATTAGGGTTAGTGTTAGACGTTAGGTTTAGGATGCGACTTTTAGGTTTATGGTTAGGGTAGGTTTAAGTTTAGGGTTAATGTTAGGGTTAGTGTTAGATTAGGGTTACTGTTCGTGTTAGGGTTACAGTTAGGGTTAGGGATAGCATTAGGTTTAGGGTTAGGAATATAGTTAGGGGTTAGGGTGAGGGTTGGGGATATGGTGAGGGTTAGGTTTAGGTTTACAGTTAAGGTGAGGGTTTAGGGTAATTGTTATGGTTAGGGTTAGAGTTAGGGTCATGGTGAAGTTTCAGTTAATAGAGGGATTCAGGGTTAATGTTAGATTTAGGGTTAAGGTTAGTGTTAGGGTTAGGTTTAGGTTAGGGTTAAGGTAGCGGTCGGGTTAGGGTTAAGACTAGGTTTACGGTAAAGTGTAAGGCTAGGTTAGGGTTAGGTTTAGAGTTAGTGCTAGGCTCTAGGGTTAGGGTTAAGGTCAGGTTTAGAGTTATTGTTAGGTTTACGGTTAAGGTTAGGGTAGAGTTAAGGTTAAGTTTAAGGTTAGGGTAAGAGTTAGGTTTACGTCAGGTTTAGGGTTAGGATGAGGGATAGGGTTAGAGTTAGGGAAAGGGGTAGGGTTTCGTGTGAGGATTAGTGTTATGTTTACATTAAGCTGATGTTTTTGGGTGTTACAGTAAGGTTTAGGGTTAGAGTTAGGTTAGGTTTAGAGTTAGGGCTAGAGTATGGTGATAGTGCTTTAGGCTTAGGTTTAGGGTGAAATTTAGGTTAAGGATGAGGGTTAGGGTTGGGGTAGCTGTTTGGATTAATCTTAGGGTCAGGTTTAGGGTTTTGGTTTAGAGTTCAGTTTAGATTCACGGTTAGGGGTAGACTTAGGTTTAGGGCTAGGGTTAGGTTTAGCGTTAGTTTAGCTCAGGGTTATGGTTTGAATGAAGTTAGGGTAGGTTTAGGGTTATGGTTAGGTTGAAATTTTGGTTAAGTGTGGGGGTTTGGTTTCGGGTTAGGGTTAGAGTTAGGGTTAGTGGTTCAGGTTAGGTTTAGGGTTAAGGTTAGGTTTAGGCTAAGCATTAGGGTTAGTGGTTAGTGTTTCAGTTAGGTTTAGGATAGGGTTATAATTAGGGTTAAGTTTAGGGTTACGGTAAGAGTTAGATTTATGTTTACAGTTAAGGTGAGGGTTTTGCGTAACTGTTACGGATAGGGTTAGGGCTAGGTTTTGGGTTAGAGTTGGGTTAGGGGTTAGGTTTAGGTTACGTTTATGGTAGGCTTAAAGTTAGGGTTAAGGTTAGGTTAGGGTTAGGGTCAGGGTTAGGATTAGAATTAGGTTTCGGGCGAGGGTTAGTGTCAGATTTATTACAAGGGTTAGGTTTAGGGTTACAGACGGGCCAAGGTTAAGGTTAGGGTTAGGTTTAGGGGTAGGATTAGGGCTAAAGTTAGGGTTAGCTTTAGGTTAGGGATAGGATGAAGTTTAAGATAGGGTGAGGGTTAGGGTTATGGCTAAGGTTTGGGTTAGTTTTCGGGTTAGTGTTAAGGTTATGTTTAGGGTTAGGGTTAAGTTTATGGGTTGTGTTTAGTTTTAGGGTTAGGGTTAGATTTAAGGTTAGGGTTAAGTTTAGTGTAACAGTTAAGGTTACGGTTTGTGTTAGGCATTGTGGTTGGGGTGAGGTTTAGGTTTAGGGTTAGGGTTGTGTATGCTTAGGATTATGGTTATGGTAAGGTGTTAGGGGTTAGAAGTGTAGTTTAGGGTTAGGGGTGGGTGAGGGTTCTGGTAAAGCATTGTGGTTCTGACCATGGTTAGGTTTGGTTTAGGGTTACGGTTAGGTTTATGATTAGGTTTCAGGTTAGTGTTCGAGTTAGAGTTAAGTTTTGTGTTAGGCTTTGGTGTTAGGGTTTAGCGTTTGGGTTAGGGTTAGGGTTATTGTTAGGGCTCAGGGGTTCAGGTTAGTGTTAGGGTTAGGGTTACGGATAGCATCAGGGTTAGGGTTGGGGATACGGTTAGGGGTTAGGGTGAGGGTTACGGTTCCTTTTACAGTTTAGGTGAGGGTTTAGGTTAAGTGTCATCATTAGGGTTAGAGTTAGGGTTATGGTTAGGTGTAGGGCAATATTTAGGTTTAGGTGCCGGTTTAGTGTTAGAGTCAGTGGTCAATTTAGGGTCAAGGTTAGATTTAGGGTTAGGGTAAGGTTTAGGTCTAGGGTTAGGATTAGGTTTAGGGTTAGGTTCAGGGCTATTGTAAGGGTTAGGTTTAGGGTTCCATTTGGACTAGCATTATGGTTAGAGTTATGTTCAAGGATAGGGTTTGGGTTAGGTTTAGGTTTAGGGTTAGGGTTTGGATGAAGTTTAGGATAGGGTGAGGGTTATTTTTATGGTTTGGGCTAAAGTTTGGTTTTGTGTTCAGCTTAGTGTTAAGGTTAGGTTTAGGGTTCGGTTTTGGGTTAGGGGTTATGTTTAGGGTTTGGGTTACGCTTTGGTTTAGGGTTAGTGAAGTTTAGGTTAAGGGTGAGGGTTAGGATAAAGGTTAGGATTAGGTTTATGGTAAGGTGTTAGTGGTTAGAGGTGTAGTTTAGGGTTAGGGTTTGGGTGAGGGTTCCGGTTAGGAATTGTGGTTCTGGTCATGGTTGGGTTTGGTTTAGGTTTATGATTAGGTTTCGGGTTAGTGTTAGAGTTAGGGTGAGAGTTAGGGTTAAGGTTTGGATTAGGCTTTGGTGTTAGGGGTTAGGGTTTGTGTTAGAGTTAGGGTTATCGTTAGGGCTCAGGGGTTTCAGGTTAGTTTTAGGGTTAAGGTTAGGGATTGCATTAGGGTTAGGTTTGGGGGATACGGTTAGGGGTTAGGGTGAGGGTTACGGTTAGTTTTGCAGTTAAAGTGTGGGTTTAGGATAAGTGTTATGATTAGGGTTAGAGTTGGAGTTATTTTTAGGTTTAGGGTTAGGTGTAGGGGAAGATTTAGGTTTAGGTCCAGGTTTAGGGTTAGAGTTAGTGTTCTCTTTAGGGTCAAGGGTGCAGTTAGGGTTAGGTTAGGATTAGGTCTAGGGCTAGGATTAGGTTTAGGGTTAATTTCCGGGCTATTGTAAGGGTTAGGTTTAGGGTTACAGATGGACTAGCGTTATGGTTAGAGGTAGGTTTAAGGTTAGGGTTTGGGTTAGGTTTAGGTTTAGGTTTAAGGTAGCGTTAGAGTTTGGATGAAGTTTAGGATAGCGTGAGGGTTATTTTTATGGTTAGGGCTAGAGTTTGGGTTTGTGTCCAGGTTAGCTTTAAGGCTAGGGTTCAGGTTAGGGTTAGGGGTTATGTTTAGGGTTAGGGTTATGTTTTGGTTTAGGGTTAGTGTGAAGTTTAGGTTAAGGGTGAGGGTTAGGATAAGAGTTAGAATTAGGGTTAGGATTATAGTTAGTGTTAGAGGTTAGATTTAGGATGCTAACGTTAGGTTTATGGTTAGGGTTGGGTTAATGTTAGAGTTAGGGTTAGATTAGGTTTAATGTTCGTGTTTGGGTTAGGGATAAGGTTAGGGATAGCATTAGGTTTAGGGTTGGGGATACGGTTAGGGGTTAGGGTGAGGGTTGTGGTTAGGGTGTGGGTTAGGGTTAGGTTTACAGTTAAGGTGAGGGTTTAGGGTCAGTGTTATAGTTAGGGTTCGAGTTAGAGTTTGGGTTAGGTTTAGGGTGAAGTTTCAGTTAATAGTCAGGGTCAGGGTAAGGGTTAGGGTTAAGATTACAGTTAGGGTTAAGTTTAGTGTTAGGGTTAGGGTTAGGGTAGGGGTAAGGTTAGGGTTAAGGCTAGGTTTACGGTAAAGGGTAGGGCTAGGTTAGGGTTAGGTTTAGAGTTAGAGCTAGTACTAGGGTTTAGGGTAAGAGGTAGGGTCAGGTTTAGAGTTTTTGTTAGTTTTAGGGTGGAGTTAAGGTTAAGTTTAGCGTTAGGGTAAGTGTTAGGTTTAGGTCCGGGTTAAGGTTAGGGTTAGGGAAAGGGTTAGGTGTTCGTGGGAGGGTTAGTGTTAGGTTTACACTTAAGCTGATGTTTTACAGTGTTACGGTTAGGTCAGGGTTGTAGTTAGGGTTAGGATGAGGTTTAGGTTTAGGGCTATATTTAGGGGATAGTTTAGGGTTTTTTAGGGTTAGGTTTGGTTTTAGGGTTAAGGTTAGGCTTAGGTTTATCTTGAAATTTATGTTAAGGATGAGGGTTAGGGTTAGCGTTAAGGTTAGGTGTTTGGGTTAAGGTTAGGGTTAGGTTTAGGGTTTGGGTTGGGGTTAGGTGTTTCGGTTAATGTTAGGGTCAGGTTTAGGGTAAGAGTTAGGGTTCGGTTTAGGATCAGGCTTAGGGTTAGGGTTAGAATTAGGGTTAGTGGTTAGGCTTAGGCTTAGGGTTAAGGTTAGGTTTAGGCTAAAGATCAGGATTTGATTTCGAGTTAGGTGTTAGTGTTTCGGTTAGGTTTAGGGTAGGGTTATATTTAGGGTTAGGTTAAGAGTTAGATTTAGGGTTACAGTTAAGGAGAGGGTTTTGGGTAAGTGTTACATTTAGGGTTAGGGTTAGGTTTAGGCCTAGGGCTAGGGTTAGGTTTAGATTTCGGGTTACAGGTTAGGGTTAGGTTTAAGTTTATGGTAGGGTAAAGTTAGGGTTAAGGTTTGGTTAGGGTTAGGGTCAGGGTTAGGATTAGGATTAGGTTTAGGGTGAGGGTTAGGGTCAGAGTTATTGTAAGGGTTAGGTTTGGGGTTACAGGTGGGCCAAGGTTAAGGTTAGGGTCAGGGTTAAAGTTAGGGTGTGCTTTAGATTAGGGATAGGGTGAAGTTTAAGATAGGGTGAGGGTTAGGGTTATGGCTAAGGTTTGCTTGAGTTTTCAGGTTAGTGTTAAGGTTATGTTTAGGGTTAGGAATAAGTTTATGGGTTCTGTTTACTTTTAGGGTTAGGGGTAGATTTTAGGTTAGGGTTAAGTTCAGTGTTACGGTTAGGGTTAGGTTTACGGTTTGTGTTAGGCATTGTGGTTGGTGTGAGGATTAGGTTTAGGATTAGGGTTGGGTAGGGTTAGAATTATGGTTATGGTAAGGTGTTAGGGATTAGAGGAGTAGTTTTGGGTTAGGGCTTGGGTGAGGGTTCCGGTTAGGCATTGTGGTTCTGGTCATGGTTAGTTTTGGTTTAGGGTTAGGGTTAGTTTTATGATTAGGTTTAGGGTTAGTTTTATGATTAGGTTTAGGGTTAGTGTTAGAGTTAGGGTCAGGCTTTGGTGCTAGGGGTTAGGTTTTGGGTTAGGGTTAGGGTTATCGTTAGGGCTTAGGTTTTCAGGTGAGTGTTAGGGTTAGGGTTAGGGATAGCGTTAGGGTTAGCTTTTGGGGGTACGGTTAGGGGTTAGGTGAGGGTTACAGTTAGTATTGCAGTTAAGGTTAGGTTTTAGGGCAAGTGTTATGATTAGGGTTAGAGTTAGAGTTAGGGTTAGGTTTAGGGTTAGGTGCAGGGTAAGTTTTAGGTTTAAGTCCTGGTTTAGGGTTAGAGTTAGTGTTCTATTTAGGGTCAAGTTTAGAGTTCGGGGTAGGTTTAGGATTAGGTCTATTTTTGGGCTTAGGATTAGGGTTAGGTTCAGAGCTATTGTAAGGCTTAGGTTTAGGGTTACAGATGGACTAGCTTTACGGTTAGAGTTAGGTTTAAGGTTAGGGTTTGGGCTAGGTTTACGTTTACGGTTATGGTTACGGTTAGGATTTGGTTGAAGTTTAGCATAGGCTGAGGGTTACTTTTAGGGTTAGGGCTAGAGTTTGGGTTTGTGTTCAGGTTAGTGTTATGGTTAGATTTAGGGTCCAGTTTAGGGTTAGGGGTTATGTTTAGTGTTAGGGTTAGTTTTAGGTTTAGGGTTAGTGTGAAGTTTAGGTTAAGGGTGAGAGTTAGGATTAGGGTTAGTGTTAGACGTTAGGTTTAGGATGCGACTTTTAGGTTTATGGTTAGGGTAGGTTTAAGTTTAGGGTTAATGTTAGGGTTAGTGTTAGATTAGGGTTACTGTTCGTGTTAGGGTTACAGTTAGGGTTAGGGATAGCATTAGGTTTAGGGTTAGGAATATAGTTAGGGGTTAGGGTGAGGGTTGGGGATATGGTGAGGGTTAGGTTTAGGTTTACAGTTAAGGTGAGGGTTTAGGGTAATTGTTATGGTTAGGGTTAGAGTTAGGGTCATGGTGAAGTTTCAGTTAATAGAGGGATTCAGGGTTAATGTTAGATTTAGGGTTAAGGTTAGTGTTAGGGTTAGGTTTAGGTTAGGGTTAAGGTAGCGGTCGGGTTAGGGTTAAGACTAGGTTTACGGTAAAGTGTAAGGCTAGGTTAGGGTTAGGTTTAGAGTTAGTGCTAGGCTCTAGGGTTAGGGTTAAGGTCAGGTTTAGAGTTATTGTTAGGTTTACGGTTAAGGTTAGGGTAGAGTTAAGGTTAAGTTTAAGGTTAGGGTAAGAGTTAGGTTTACGTCACGTTTAGGGTTAGGATGAGGGATAGGGTTAGAGTTAGGGAAAGGGGTAGGGTTTCGTGTGAGGATTAGTGTTATGTTTACATTAAGCTGATGTTTTTGGGTGTTACAGTAAGGTTTAGGGTTAGAGTTAGGTTAGGTTTAGAGTTAGGGCTAGAGTATGGTGATAGTGCTTTAGGCTTAGGTTTAGGGTGAAATTTAGGTTAAGGATGAGGGTTAGGGTTGGGGTAGCTGTTTGGATTAATCTTAGGGTCAGGTTTAGGGTTTTGGTTTAGAGTTCAGTTTAGATTCACGGTTAGGGGTAGACTTAGGTTTAGGGCTAGGGTTAGGTTTAGCGTTAGTTTAGCTCAGGGTTATGGTTTGAATGAAGTTAGGGTAGGTTTAGGGTTATGGTTAGGTTGAAATTTTGGTTAAGTGTGGGGGTTTGGTTTCGGGTTAGGGTTAGAGTTAGGGTTAGTGGTTCAGGTTAGGTTTAGGGTTAAGGTTAGGTTTAGGCTAAGCATTAGGGTTAGTGGTTAGTGTTTCAGTTAGGTTTAGGATAGGGTTATAATTAGGGTTAAGTTTAGGGTTACGGTAAGAGTTAGATTTATGTTTACAGTTAAGGTGAGGGTTTTGCGTAACTGTTACGGATAGGGTTAGGGCTAGGTTTTGGGTTAGAGTTGGGTTAGGGGTTAGGTTTAGGTTACGTTTATGGTAGGCTTAAAGTTAGGGTTAAGGTTAGGTTAGGGTTAGGGTCAGGGTTAGGATTAGAATTAGGTTTCGGGCGAGGGTTAGTGTCAGATTTATTACAAGGGTTAGGTTTAGGGTTACAGACGGGCCAAGGTTAAGGTTAGGGTTAGGTTTAGGGGTAGGATTAGGGCTAAAGTTAGGGTTAGCTTTAGGTTAGGGATAGGATGAAGTTTAAGATAGGGTGAGGGTTAGGGTTATGGCTAAGGTTTGGGTTAGTTTTCGGGTTAGTGTTAAGGTTATGTTTAGGGTTAGGGTTAAGTTTATGGGTTGTGTTTAGTTTTAGGGTTAGGGTTAGATTTAAGGTTAGGGTTAAGTTTAGTGTAACAGTTAAGGTTACGGTTTGTGTTAGGCATTGTGGTTGGGGTGAGGTTTAGGTTTAGGGTTAGGGTTGTGTATGCTTAGGATTATGGTTATGGTAAGGTGTTAGGGGTTAGAAGTGTAGTTTAGGGTTAGGGGTGGGTGAGGGTTCTGGTAAAGCATTGTGGTTCTGACCATGGTTAGGTTTGGTTTAGGGTTACGGTTAGGTTTATGATTAGGTTTCAGGTTAGTGTTCGAGTTAGAGTTAAGTTTTGTGTTAGGCTTTGGTGTTAGGGTTTAGCGTTTGGGTTAGGGTTAGGGTTATTGTTAGGGCTCAGGGGTTCAGGTTAGTGTTAGGGTTAGGGTTACGGATAGCATCAGGGTTAGGGTTGGGGATACGGTTAGGGGTTAGGGTGAGGGTTACGGTTCCTTTTACAGTTTAGGTGAGGGTTTAGGTTAAGTGTCATCATTAGGGTTAGAGTTAGGGTTATGGTTAGGTGTAGGGCAATATTTAGGTTTAGGTGCCGGTTTAGTGTTAGAGTCAGTGGTCAATTTAGGGTCAAGGTTAGATTTAGGGTTAGGGTAAGGTTTAGGTCTAGGGTTAGGATTAGGTTTAGGGTTAGGTTCAGGGCTATTGTAAGGGTTAGGTTTAGGGTTCCATTTGGACTAGCATTATGGTTAGAGTTATGTTCAAGGATAGGGTTTGGGTTAGGTTTAGGTTTAGGGTTAGGGTTTGGATGAAGTTTAGGATAGGGTGAGGGTTATTTTTATGGTTTGGGCTAAAGTTTGGTTTTGTGTTCAGCTTAGTGTTAAGGTTAGGTTTAGGGTTCGGTTTTGGGTTAGGGGTTATGTTTAGGGTTTGGGTTACGCTTTGGTTTAGGGTTAGTGAAGTTTAGGTTAAGGGTGAGGGTTAGGATAAAGGTTAGGATTAGGTTTATGGTAAGGTGTTAGTGGTTAGAGGTGTAGTTTAGGGTTAGGGTTTGGGTGAGGGTTCCGGTTAGGAATTGTGGTTCTGGTCATGGTTGGGTTTGGTTTAGGTTTATGATTAGGTTTCGGGTTAGTGTTAGAGTTAGGGTGAGAGTTAGGGTTAAGGTTTGGATTAGGCTTTGGTGTTAGGGGTTAGGGTTTGTGTTAGAGTTAGGGTTATCGTTAGGGCTCAGGGGTTTCAGGTTAGTTTTAGGGTTAAGGTTAGGGATTGCATTAGGGTTAGGTTTGGGGGATACGGTTAGGGGTTAGGGTGAGGGTTACGGTTAGTTTTGCAGTTAAAGTGTGGGTTTAGGATAAGTGTTATGATTAGGGTTAGAGTTGGAGTTATTTTTAGGTTTAGGGTTAGGTGTAGGGGAAGATTTAGGTTTAGGTCCAGGTTTAGGGTTAGAGTTAGTGTTCTCTTTAGGGTCAAGGGTGCAGTTAGGGTTAGGTTAGGATTAGGTCTAGGGCTAGGATTAGGTTTAGGGTTAATTTCCGGGCTATTGTAAGGGTTAGGTTTAGGGTTACAGATGGACTAGCGTTATGGTTAGAGGTAGGTTTAAGGTTAGGGTTTGGGTTAGGTTTAGGTTTAGGTTTAAGGTAGCGTTAGAGTTTGGATGAAGTTTAGGATAGCGTGAGGGTTATTTTTATGGTTAGGGCTAGAGTTTGGGTTTGTGTCCAGGTTAGCTTTAAGGCTAGGGTTCAGGTTAGGGTTAGGGGTTATGTTTAGGGTTAGGGTTATGTTTTGGTTTAGGGTTAGTGTGAAGTTTAGGTTAAGGGTGAGGGTTAGGATAAGAGTTAGAATTAGGGTTAGGATTATAGTTAGTGTTAGAGGTTAGATTTAGGATGCTAACGTTAGGTTTATGGTTAGGGTTGGGTTAATGTTAGAGTTAGGGTTAGATTAGGTTTAATGTTCGTGTTTGGGTTAGGGATAAGGTTAGGGATAGCATTAGGTTTAGGGTTGGGGATACGGTTAGGGGTTAGGGTGAGGGTTGTGGTTAGGGTGTGGGTTAGGGTTAGGTTTACAGTTAAGGTGAGGGTTTAGGGTCAGTGTTATAGTTAGGGTTCGAGTTAGAGTTTGGGTTAGGTTTAGGGTGAAGTTTCAGTTAATAGTCAGGGTCAGGGTAAGGGTTAGGGTTAAGATTACAGTTAGGGTTAAGTTTAGTGTTAGGGTTAGGGTTAGGGTAGGGGTAAGGTTAGGGTTAAGGCTAGGTTTACGGTAAAGGGTAGGGCTAGGTTAGGGTTAGGTTTAGAGTTAGAGCTAGTACTAGGGTTTAGGGTAAGAGGTAGGGTCAGGTTTAGAGTTTTTGTTAGTTTTAGGGTGGAGTTAAGGTTAAGTTTAGCGTTAGGGTAAGTGTTAGGTTTAGGTCCGGGTTAAGGTTAGGGTTAGGGAAAGGGTTAGGTGTTCGTGGGAGGGTTAGTGTTAGGTTTACACTTAAGCTGATGTTTTACAGTGTTACGGTTAGGTCAAGGTTGTAGTTAGGGTTAGGATGAGGTTTAGGTTTAGGGCTATATTTAGGGGATAGTTTAGGGTTTTTTAGGGTTAGGTTTGGTTTAGGGTTACGGTTAGGTTTATGATTAGGTTTCAGGTTAGTGTTCGAGTTAGAGTTAAGTTTTGGGTTAGGCTTTGGTGTTAGGGTTTAGCGTTTGGGTTAGGGTTAGGGTTATTGTTAGGGCTCAGGGGTTCAGGTTAGTGTTAGGGTTAGGGTTACGGATAGCATCAGGGTTAGGGTTGGGGATACGGTTAGGGGTTAGGGTGAGGGTTACGGTTCCTTTTACAGTTTAGGTGAGGGTTTAGGTTAAGTGTCATCATTAGGGTTAGAGTTAGGGTTATGGTTAGGTGTAGGGCAATATTTAGGTTTAGGTGCCGGTTTAGTGTTGGAGTCAGTGGTCAATTTAGGGTCAAGGTTAGATTTAGGGTTAGGGTAAGGTTTAGGTCTAGGGTTAGGATTAGGTTTAGGGTTAGGTTCAGGGCTATTGTAAGGGTTAGGTTTAGGGTTCCATTTGGACTAGCATTATGGTTAGAGTTATGTTCAAGGATAGGGTTTGGGTTAGGTTTAGGTTTAGGGTTAGGGTTTGGATGAAGTTTAGGATAGGGTGAGGGTTATTTTTATGGTTTGGGCTAAAGTTTGGTTTTGTGTTCAGCTTAGTGTTAAGGTTAGGTTTAGGGTTCGGTTTTGGGTTAGGGGTTATGTTTAGGGTTTGGGTTACGCTTTGGTTTAGGGTTAGTGAAGTTTAGGTTAAGGGTGAGGGTTAGGATAAAGGTTAGGATTAGGTTTATGGTAAGGTGTTAGTGGTTAGAGGTGTAGTTTAGGGTTAGGGTTTGGGTGAGGGTTCCGGTTAGGAATTGTGGTTCTGGTCATGGTTGGGTTTGGTTTAGGTTTATGATTAGGTTTCGGGTTAGTGTTAGAGTTAGGGTGAGAGTTAGGGTTAAGGTTTGGATTAGGCTTTGGTGTTAGGGGTTAGGGTTTGTGTTAGAGTTAGGGTTATCGTTAGGGCTCAGGGGTTTCAGGTTAGTTTTAGGGTTAAGGTTAGGGATTGCATTAGGGTTAGGTTTGGGGGATACGGTTAGGGGTTAGGGTGAGGGTTACGGTTAGTTTTGCAGTTAAAGTGTGGGTTTAGGATAAGTGTTATGATTAGGGTTAGAGTTGGAGTTATTTTTAGGTTTAGAGTTAGGTGTAGGGGAAGATTTAGGTTTAGGTCCAGGTTTAGGGTTAGAGTTAGTGTTCTCTTTAGGGTCAAGGGTGCAGTTAGGGTTAGGTTAGGATTAGGTCTAGGGCTAGGATTAGGTTTAGGGTTAATTTCCGGGCTATTGTAAGGGTTAGGTTTAGGGTTACAGATGGACTAGCGTTATGGTTAGAGGTAGGTTTAAGGTTAGGGTTTGGGTTAGGTTTAGGTTTAGGTTTAAGGTAGCGTTAGAGTTTGGATGAAGTTTAGGATAGCGTGAGGGTTATTTTTATGGTTAGGGCTAGAGTTTGGGTTTGTGTCCAGGTTAGCTTTAAGGCTAGGGTTCAGGTTAGGGTTAGGGGTTATGTTTAGGGTTAGGGTTATGTTTTGGTTTAGGGTTAGTGTGAAGTTTAGGTTAAGGGTGAGGGTTAGGATAAGAGTTAGAATTAGGGTTAGGATTATAGTTAGTGTTAGAGGTTAGATTTAGGATGCTAACGTTAGGTTTATGGTTAGGGTTGGGTTAATGTTAGAGTTAGGGTTAGATTAGGTTTAATGTTCGTGTTTGGGTTAGGGATAAGGTTAGGGATAGCATTAGGTTTAGGGTTGGGGATACGGTTAGGGGTTAGGGTGAGGGTTGTGGTTAGGGTGTGGGTTAGGGTTAGGTTTACAGTTAAGGTGAGGGTTTAGGGTCAGTGTTATAGTTAGGGTTCGAGTTAGAGTTTGGGTTAGGTTTAAGGTGAAGTTTCAGTTAATAGTCAGGGTCAGGGTAAGGGTTAGGGTTAAGATTACAGTTAGGGTTAAGTTTAGTGTTAGGGTTAGGGTTAGGGTAGGGGTAAGGTTAGGGTTAAGGCTAGGTTTACGGTAAAGGGTAGGGCTAGGTTAGGGTTAGGTTTAGAGTTAGAGCTAGTACTAGGGTTTAGGGTAAGAGGTAGGGTCAGGTTTAGAGTTTTTGTTAGTTTTAGGGTGGAGTTAAGGTTAAGTTTAGCGTTAGGGTAAGTGTTAGGTTTAGGTCCGGGTTAAGGTTAGGGTTAGGGAAAGGGTTAGGTGTTCGTGGGAGGGTTAGTGTTAGGTTTACACTTAAGCTGATGTTTTACAGTGTTACGGTTAGGTCAGGGTTGTAGTTAGGGTTAGGATGAGGTTTAGGTTTAGGGCTATATTTAGGGGATAGTTTAGGGTTTTTTAGGGTTAGGTTTGGTTTTAGGGTTAAGGTTAGGCTTAGGTTTATCTTGAAATTTATGTTAAGGATGAGGGTTAGGGTTAGCGTTAAGGTTAGGTGTTTGGGTTAAGGTTAGGGTTAGGTTTAGGGTTTGGGTTGGGGTTAGGTGTTTCGGTTAATGTTAGGGTCAGGTTTAGGGTAAGGGTTAGGGTTCGGTTTAGGATCAGGCTTAGGGTTAGGGTTAGAATTAGGGTTAGTGGTTAGGCTTAGGCTTAGGGTTAAGGTTAGGTTTAGGCTAAAGATCAGGATTTGATTTCGAGTTAGGTGTTAGTGTTTCGGTTAGGTTTAGGGTAGGGTTATATTTAGGGTTAGGTTAAGAGTTAGATTTAGGGTTACAGTTAAGGAGAGGGTTTTGGGTAAGTGTTACATTTAGGGTTAGGGTTAGGTTTAGGCCTAGGGCTAGGGTTAGGTTTAGATTTCGGGTTACAGGTTAGGGTTAGGTTTAAGTTTATGGTAGGGTAAAGTTAGGGTTAAGGTTTGGTTAGGGTTAGGGTCAGGGTTAGGATTAGGATTAGGTTTAGGGTGAGGGTTAGGGTCAGAGTTATTGTAAGGGTTAGGTTTGGGGTTACAGGTGGGCCAAGGTTAAGGTTAGGGTCAGGGTTAAAGTTAGGGTGTGCTTTAGATTAGGGATAGGGTGAAGTTTAAGATAGGGTGAGGGTTAGGGTTATGGCTAAGGTTTGCTTGAGTTTTCAGGTTAGTGTTAAGGTTATGTTTAGGGTTAGGAATAAGTTTATGGGTTCTGTTTACTTTTAGGGTTAGGGGTAGATTTTAGGTTAGGGTTAAGTTCAGTGTTACGGTTAGGGTTAGGTTTACGGTTTGTGTTAGGCATTGTGGTTGGTGTGAGGATTAGGTTTAGGATTAGGGTTGGGTAGGGTTAGAATTATGGTTATGGTAAGGTGTTAGGGATTAGAGGAGTAGTTTTGGGTTAGGGCTTGGGTGAGGGTTCCGGTTAGGCATTGTGGTTCTGGTCATGGTTAGTTTTGGTTTAGGGTTAGGGTTAGTTTTATGATTAGGTTTAGGGTTAGTTTTATGATTAGGTTTAGGGTTAGTGTTAGAGTTAGGGTCAGGCTTTGGTGCTAGGGGTTAGGTTTTGGGTTAGGGTTAGGGTTATCGTTAGGGCTTAGGTTTTCAGGTGAGTGTTAGGGTTAGGGTTAGGGATAGCGTTAGGGTTAGCTTTTGGGGGTACGGTTAGGGGTTAGGTGAGGGTTACAGTTAGTATTGCAGTTAAGGTTAGGTTTTAGGGCAAGTGTTATGATTAGGGTTAGAGTTAGAGTTAGGGTTAGGTTTAGGGTTAGGTGCAGGGTAAGTTTTAGGTTTAAGTCCTGGTTTAGGGTTAGAGTTAGTGTTCTATTTAGGGTCAAGTTTAGAGTTCGGGGTAGGTTTAGGATTAGGTCTATTGTTGGGCTTAGGATTAGGGTTAGGTTCAGAGCTATTGTAAGGCTTAGGTTTAGGGTTACAGATGGACTAGCTTTACGGTTAGAGTTAGGTTTAAGGTTAGGGTTTGGGCTAGGTTTACGTTTACGGTTATGGTTAGGGTTAGGATTTGGTTGAAGTTTAGCATAGGCTGAGGGTTACTTTTAGGGTTAGGGCTAGAGTTTGGGTTTGTGTTCAGGTTAGTGTTATGGTTAGATTTAGGGTCCAGTTTAGGGTTAGGGGTTATGTTTAGTGTTAGGGTTAGTTTTAGGTTTAGGGTTAGTGTGAAGTTTAGGTTAAGGGTGAGAGTTAGGATTAGGGTTAGTGTTAGACGTTAGGTTTAGGATGCGACTTTTAGGTTTATGGTTAGGGTAGGTTTAAGTTTAGGGTTAATGTTAGGGTTAGTGTTAGATTAGGGTTACTGTTCGTGTTAGGGTTACAGTTAGGGTTAGGGATAGCATTAGGTTTAGGGTTAGGAATATAGTTAGGGGTTAGGGTGAGGGTTGGGGATATGGTGAGGGTTAGGTTTAGGTTTACAGTTAAGGTGAGGGTTTAGGGTAATTGTTATGGTTAGGGTTAGAGTTAGGGTCATGGTGAAGTTTCAGTTAATAGAGGGATTCAGGGTTAATGTTAGATTTAGGGTTAAGGTTAGTGTTTGGGTTAGGTTTAGGTTAGGGTTAAGGTAGCGGTCGGGTTAGGGTTAAGACTAGGTTTACGGTAAAGTGTAAGGCTAGGTTAGGGTTAGGTTTAGAGTTAGTGCTAGGCTCTAGGGTTAGGGTTAAGGTCAGGTTTAGAGTTATTGTTAGGTTTACGGTTAAGGTTAGGGTAGAGTTAAGGTTAAGTTTAAGGTTAGGGTAAGAGTTAGGTTTACGTCAGGTTTAGGGTTAGGATGAGGGATAGGGTTAGAGTTAGGGAAAGGGGTAGGGTTTCGTGTGAGGATTAGTGTTATGTTTACATTAAGCTGATGTTTTTGGGTGTTACAGTAAGGTTTAGGGTTAGAGTTAGGTTAGGTTTAGAGTTAGGGCTAGAGTATGGTGATAGTGCTTTAGGCTTAGGTTTAGGGTGAAATTTAGGTTAAGGATGAGGGTTAGGGTTGGGGTAGCTGTTTGGATTAATCTTAGGGTCAGGTTTAGGGTTTTGGTTTAGAGTTCAGTTTAGATTCACGGTTAGGGGTAGACTTAGGTTTAGGGCTAGGGTTAGGTTTAGCGTTAGTTTAGCTCAGGGTTATGGTTTGAATGAAGTTAGGGTAGGTTTAGGGTTATGGTTAGGTTGAAATTTTGGTTAAGTGTGGGGGTTTGGTTTCGGGTTAGGGTTAGAGTTAGGGTTAGTGGTTCAGGTTAGGTTTAGGGTTAAGGTTAGGTTTAGGCTAAGCATTAGGGTTAGTGGTTAGTGTTTCAGTTAGGTTTAGGATAGGGTTATAATTAGGGTTAAGTTTAGGGTTACGGTAAGAGTTAGATTTATGTTTACAGTTAAGGTGAGGGTTTTGCGTAACTGTTACGGATAGGGTTAGGGCTAGGTTTTGGGTTCGAGTTGGGTTAGGGGTTAGGTTTAGGTTACGTTTATGGTAGGCTTAAAGTTAGGGTTAAGGTTAGGTTAGGGTTAGGGTCAGGGTTAGGATTAGAATTAGGTTTCGGGCGAGGGTTAGTGTCAGATTTATTACAAGGGTTAGGTTTAGGGTTACAGACGGGCCAAGGTTAAGGTTAGGGTTAGGTTTAGGGGTAGGATTAGGGCTAAAGTTAGGGTTAGCTTTAGGTTAGGGATAGGATGAAGTTTAAGATAGGGTGAGGGTTAGGGTTATGGCTAAGGTTTGGGTTAGTTTTCGGGTTAGTGTTAAGGTTATGTTTAGGGTTAGGGTTAAGTTTATGGGTTGTGTTTAGTTTTAGGGTTAGGGTTAGATTTAAGGTTAGGGTTAAGTTTAGTGTAACAGTTAAGGTTACGGTTTGTGTTAGGCATTGTGGTTGGGGTGAGGTTTAGGTTTAGGGTTAGGGTTGTGTATGCTTAGGATTATGGTTATGGTAAGGTGTTAGGGGTTAGAAGTGTAGTTTAGGGTTAGGGGTGGGTGAGGGTTCTGGTAAAGCATTGTGGTTCTGACCATGGTTAGGTTTGGTTTAGGGTTACGGTTAGGTTTATGATTAGGTTTCAGGTTAGTGTTCGAGTTAGAGTTAAGTTTTGTGTTAGGCTTTGGTGTTAGGGTTTAGCGTTTGGGTTAGGGTTAGGGTTATTGTTAGGGCTCAGGGGTTCAGGTTAGTGTTAGGGTTAGGGTTACGGATAGCATCAGGGTTAGGGTTGGGGATACGGTTAGGGGTTAGGGTGAGGGTTACGGTTCCTTTTACAGTTTAGGTGAGGGTTTAGGTTAAGTGTCATCATTAGGGTTAGAGTTAGGGTTATGGTTAGGTGTAGGGCAATATTTAGGTTTAGGTGCCGGTTTAGTGTTAGAGTCAGTGGTCAATTTAGGGTCAAGGTTAGATTTAGGGTTAGGGTAAGGTTTAGGTCTAGGGTTAGGATTAGGTTTAGGGTTAGGTTCAGGGCTATTGTAAGGGTTAGGTTTAGGGTTCCATTTGGACTAGCATTATGGTTAGAGTTATGTTCAAGGATAGGGTTTGGGTTAGGTTTAGGTTTAGGGTTAGGGTTTGGATGAAGTTTAGGATAGGGTGAGGGTTATTTTTATGGTTTGGGCTAAAGTTTGGTTTTGTGTTCAGCTTAGTGTTAAGGTTAGGTTTAGGGTTCGGTTTTGGGTTAGGGGTTATGTTTAGGGTTTGGGTTACGCTTTGGTTTAGGGTTAGTGAAGTTTAGGTTAAGGGTGAGGGTTAGGATAAAGGTTAGGATTAGGTTTATGGTAAGGTGTTAGTGGTTAGAGGTGTAGTTTAGGGTTAGGGTTTGGGTGAGGGTTCCGGTTAGGAATTGTGGTTCTGGTCATGGTTGGGTTTGGTTTAGGTTTATGATTAGGTTTCGGGTTAGTGTTAGAGTTAGGGTGAGAGTTAGGGTTAAGGTTTGGATTAGGCTTTGGTGTTAGGGGTTAGGGTTTGTGTTAGAGTTAGGGTTATCGTTAGGGCTCAGGGGTTTCAGGTTAGTTTTAGGGTTAAGGTTAGGGATTGCATTAGGGTTAGGTTTGGGGGATACGGTTAGGGGTTAGGGTGAGGGTTACGGTTAGTTTTGCAGTTAAAGTGTGGGTTTAGGATAAGTGTTATGATTAGGGTTAGAGTTGGAGTTATTTTTAGGTTTAGGGTTAGGTGTAGGGGAAGATTTAGGTTTAGGTCCAGGTTTAGGGTTAGAGTTAGTGTTCTCTTTAGGGTCAAGGGTGCAGTTAGGGTTAGGTTAGGATTAGGTCTAGGGCTAGGATTAGGTTTAGGGTTAATTTCCGGGCTATTGTAAGGGTTAGGTTTAGGGTTACAGATGGACTAGCGTTATGGTTAGAGGTAGGTTTAAGGTTAGGGTTTGGGTTAGGTTTAGGTTTAGGTTTAAGGTAGCGTTAGAGTTTGGATGAAGTTTAGGATAGCGTGAGGGTTATTTTTATGGTTAGGGCTAGAGTTTGGGTTTGTGTCCAGGTTAGCTTTAAGGCTAGGGTTCAGGTTAGGGTTAGGGGTTATGTTTAGGGTTAGGGTTATGTTTTGGTTTAGGGTTAGTGTGAAGTTTAGGTTAAGGGTGAGGGTTAGGATAAGAGTTAGAATTAGGGTTAGGATTATAGTTAGTGTTAGAGGTTAGATTTAGGATGCTAACGTTAGGTTTATGGTTAGGGTTGGGTTAATGTTAGAGTTAGGGTTAGATTAGGTTTAATGTTCGTGTTTGGGTTAGGGATAAGGTTAGGGATAGCATTAGGTTTAGGGTTGGGGATACGGTTAGGGGTTAGGGTGAGGGTTGTGGTTAGGGTGTGGGTTAGGGTTAGGTTTACAGTTAAGGTGAGGGTTTAGGGTCAGTGTTATAGTTAGGGTTCGAGTTAGAGTTTGGGTTAGGTTTAGGGTGAAGTTTCAGTTAATAGTCAGGGTCAGGGTAAGGGTTAGGGTTAAGATTACAGTTAGGGTTAAGTTTAGTGTTAGGGTTAGGGTTAGGGTAGGGGTAAGGTTAGGGTTAAGGCTAGGTTTACGGTAAAGGGTAGGGCTAGGTTAGGGTTAGGTTTAGAGTTAGAGCTAGTACTAGGGTTTAGGGTAAGAGGTAGGGTCAGGTTTAGAGTTTTTGTTAGTTTTAGGGTGGAGTTAAGGTTAAGTTTAGCGTTAGGGTAAGTGTTAGGTTTAGGTCCGGGTTAAGGTTAGGGTTAGGGAAAGGGTTAGGTGTTCGTGGGAGGGTTAGTGTTAGGTTTACACTTAAGCTGATGTTTTACAGTGTTACGGTTAGGTCAGGGTTGTAGTTAGGGTTAGGATGAGGTTTAGGTTTAGGGCTATATTTAGGGGATAGTTTAGGGTTTTTTAGGGTTAGGTTTGGTTTTAGGGTTAAGGTTAGGCTTAGGTTTATCTTGAAATTTATGTTAAGGATGAGGGTTAGGGTTAGCGTTAAGGTTAGGTGTTTGGGTTAAGGTTAGGGTTAGGTTTAGGGTTTGGGTTGGGGTTAGGTGTTTCGGTTAATGTTAGGGTCAGGTTTAGGGTAAGGGTTAGGGTTCGGTTTAGGATCAGGCTTAGGGTTAGGGTTAGAATTAGGGTTAGTGGTTAGGCTTAGGCTTAGGGTTAAGGTTAGGTTTAGGCTAAAGATCAGGATTTGATTTCGAGTTAGGTGTTAGTGTTTCGGTTAGGTTTAGGGTAGGGTTATATTTAGGGTTAGGTTAAGAGTTAGATTTAGGGTTACAGTTAAGGAGAGGGTTTTGGGTAAGTGTTACATTTAGGGTTAGGGTTAGGTTTAGGCCTAGGGCTAGGGTTAGGTTTAGATTTCGGGTTACAGGTTAGGGTTATGTTTAAGTTTATGGTAGGGTAAAGTTAGGGTTAAGGTTTGGTTAGGGTTAGGGTCAGGGTTAGGATTAGGATTAGGTTTAGGGTGAGGGTTAGGGTCAGAGTTATTGTAAGGGTTAGGTTTGGGGTTACAGGTGGGCCAAGGTTAAGGTTAGGGTCAGGGTTAAAGTTAGGGTGTGCTTTAGATTAGGGATAGGGTGAAGTTTAAGATAGGGTGAGGGTTAGGGTTATGGCTAAGGTTTGCTTGAGTTTTCAGGTTAGTGTTAAGGTTATGTTTAGGGTTAGGAATAAGTTTATGGGTTCTGTTTACTTTTAGGGTTAGGGGTAGATTTTAGGTTAGGGTTAAGTTCAGTGTTACGGTTAGGGTTAGGTTTACGGTTTGTGTTAGGCATTGTGGTTGGTGTGAGGATTAGGTTTAGGATTAGGGTTGGGTAGGGTTAGAATTATGGTTATGGTAAGGTGTTAGGGATTAGAGGAGTAGTTTTGGGTTAGGGCTTGGGTGAGGGTTCCGGTTAGGCATTGTGGTTCTGGTCATGGTTAGTTTTGGTTTAGGGTTAGGGTTAGTTTTATGATTAGGTTTAGGGTTAGTTTTATGATTAGGTTTAGGGTTAGTGTTAGAGTTAGGGTCAGGCTTTGGTGCTAAGGGTTAGGTTTTGGGTTAGGGTTAGGGTTATCGTTAGGGCTTAGGTTTTCAGGTGAGTGTTAGGGTTAGGGTTAGGGATAGCGTTAGGGTTAGCTTTTGGGGGTACGGTTAGGGGTTAGGTGAGGGTTACAGTTAGTATTGCAGTTAAGGTTAGGTTTTAGGGCAAGTGTTATGATTAGGGTTAGAGTTAGAGTTAGGGTTAGGTTTAGGGTTAGGTGCAGGGTAAGTTTTAGGTTTAAGTCCTGGTTTAGGGTTAGAGTTAGTGTTCTATTTAGGGTCAAGTTTAGAGTTCGGGGTAGGTTTAGGATTAGGTCTATTGTTGGGCTTAGGATTAGGGTTAGGTTCAGAGCTATTGTAAGGCTTAGGTTTAGGGTTACAGATGGACTAGCTTTACGGTTAGAGTTAGGTTTAAGGTTAGGGTTTGGGCTAGGTTTACGTTTACGGTTATGGTTACGGTTAGGATTTGGTTGAAGTTTAGCATAGGCTGAGGGTTACTTTTAGGGTTAGGGCTAGAGTTTGGGTTTGTGTTCAGGTTAGTGTTATGGTTAGATTTAGGGTCCAGTTTAGGGTTAGGGGTTATGTTTAGTGTTAGGGTTAGTTTTAGGTTTAGGGTTAGTGTGAAGTTTAGGTTAAGGGTGAGAGTTAGGATTAGGGTTAGTGTTAGACGTTAGGTTTAGGATGCGACTTTTAGGTTTATGGTTAGGGTAGGTTTAAGTTTAGGGTTAATGTTAGGGTTAGTGTTAGATTAGGGTTACTGTTCGTGTTAGGGTTACAGTTAGGGTTAGGGATAGCATTAGGTTTAGGGTTAGGAATATAGTTAGGGGTTAGGGTGAGGGTTGGGGATATGGTGAGGGTTAGGTTTAGGTTTACAGTTAAGGTGAGGGTTTAGGGTAATTGTTATGGTTAGGGTTAGAGTTAGGGTCATGGTGAAGTTTCAGTTAATAGAGGGATTCAGGGTTAATGTTAGATTTAGGGTTAAGGTTAGTGTTAGGGTTAGGTTTAGGTTAGGGTTAAGGTAGCGGTCGGGTTAGGGTTAAGACTAGGTTTACGGTAAAGTGTAAGGCTAGGTTAGGGTTAGGTTTAGAGTTAGTGCTAGGCTCTAGGGTTAGGGTTAAGGTCAGGTTTAGAGTTATTGTTAGGTTTACGGTTAAGGTTAGGGTAGAGTTAAGGTTAAGTTTAAGGTTAGGGTAAGAGTTAGGTTTACGTCACGTTTAGGGTTAGGATGAGGGATAGGGTTAGAGTTAGGGAAAGGGGTAGGGTTTCGTGTGAGGATTAGTGTTATGTTTACATTAAGCTGATGTTTTTGGGTGTTACAGTAAGGTTTAGGGTTAGAGTTAGGTTAGGTTTAGAGTTAGGGCTAGAGTATGGTGATAGTGCTTTAGGCTTAGGTTTAGGGTGAAATTTAGGTTAAGGATGAGGGTTAGGGTTGGGGTAGCTGTTTGGATTAATCTTAGGGTCAGGTTTAGGGTTTTGGTTTAGAGTTCAGTTTAGATTCACGGTTAGGGGTAGACTTAGGTTTAGGGCTAGGGTTAGGTTTAGCGTTAGTTTAGCTCAGGGTTATGGTTTGAATGAAGTTAGGGTAGGTTTAGGGTTATGGTTAGGTTGAAATTTTGGTTAAGTGTGGGGGTTTGGTTTCGGGTTAGGGTTAGAGTTAGGGTTAGTGGTTCAGGTTAGGTTTAGGGTTAAGGTTAGGTTTAGGCTAAGCATTAGGGTTAGTGGTTAGTGTTTCAGTTAGGTTTAGGATAGGGTTATAATTAGGGTTAAGTTTAGGGTTACGGTAAGAGTTAGATTTATGTTTACAGTTAAGGTGAGGGTTTTGCGTAACTGTTACGGATAGGGTTAGGGCTAGGTTTTGGGTTAGAGTTGGGTTAGGGGTTAGGTTTAGGTTACGTTTATGGTAGGCTTAAAGTTAGGGTTAAGGTTAGGTTAGGGTTAGGGTCAGGGTTAGGATTAGAATTAGGTTTCGGGCGAGGGTTAGTGTCAGATTTATTACAAGGGTTAGGTTTAGGGTTACAGACGGGCCAAGGTTAAGGTTAGGGTTAGGTTTAGGGGTAGGATTAGGGCTAAAGTTAGGGTTAGCTTTAGGTTAGGGATAGGATGAAGTTTAAGATAGGGTGAGGGTTAGGGTTATGGCTAAGGTTTGGGTTAGTTTTCGGGTTAGTGTTAAGGTTATGTTTAGGGTTAGGGTTAAGTTTATGGGTTGTGTTTAGTTTTAGGGTTAGGGTTAGATTTAAGGTTAGGGTTAAGTTTAGTGTAACAGTTAAGGTTACGGTTTGTGTTAGGCATTGTGGTTGGGGTGAGGTTTAGGTTTAGGGTTAGGGTTGTGTATGCTTAGGATTATGGTTATGGTAAGGTGTTAGGGGTTAGAAGTGTAGTTTAGGGTTAGGGGTGGGTGAGGGTTCTGGTAAAGCATTGTGGTTCTGACCATGGTTAGGTTTGGTTTAGGGTTACGGTTAGGTTTATGATTAGGTTTCAGGTTAGTGTTCGAGTTAGAGTTAAGTTTTGTGTTAGGCTTTGGTGTTAGGGTTTAGCGTTTGGGTTAGGGTTAGGGTTATTGTTAGGGCTCAGGGGTTCAGGTTAGTGTTAGGGTTAGGGTTACGGATAGCATTAGGGTTAGGGTTGGGGATACGGTTAGGGGTTAGGGTGAGGGTTACGGTTCCTTTTACAGTTTAGGTGAGGGTTTAGGTTAAGTGTCATCATTAGGGTTAGAGTTAGGGTTATGGTTAGGTGTAGGGCAATATTTAGGTTTAGGTGCCGGTTTAGTGTTAGAGTCAGTGGTCAATTTAGGGTCAAGGTTAGATTTAGGGTTAGGGTAAGGTTTAGGTCTAGGGTTAGGATTAGGTTTAGGGTTAGGTTCAGGGCTATTGTAAGGGTTAGGTTTAGGGTTCCATTTGGACTAGCATTATGGTTAGAGTTATGTTCAAGGATAGGGTTTGGGTTAGGTTTAGGTTTAGGGTTAGGGTTTGGATGAAGTTTAGGATAGGGTGAGGGTTATTTTTATGGTTTGGGCTAAAGTTTGGTTTTGTGTTCAGCTTAGTGTTAAGGTTAGGTTTAGGGTTCGGTTTTGGGTTAGGGGTTATGTTTAGGGTTTGGGTTACGCTTTGGTTTAGGGTTAGTGAAGTTTAGGTTAAGGGTGAGGGTTAGGATAAAGGTTAGGATTAGGTTTATGGTAAGGTGTTAG
Organism: Elephas maximus indicus; assembly: GCF_024166365.1. NCBI lineage: Eukaryota > Metazoa > Chordata > Mammalia > Proboscidea > Elephantidae > Elephas > Elephas maximus. The sequence continues at coordinate 1,449,143 of NC_064836.1, forward strand.
TGGTTAGAGGTGTAGTTTAGGGTTAGGGTTTGGGTGAGGGTTCCGGTTAGGAATTGTGGTTCTGGTCATGGTTGGGTTTGGTTTAGGTTTATGATTAGGTTTCGGGTTAGTGTTAGAGTTAGGGTGAGAGTTAGGGTTAAGGTTTGGATTAGGCTTTGGTGTTAGGGGTTAGGGTTTGTGTTAGAGTTAGGGTTATCGTTAGGGCTCAGGGGTTTCAGGTTAGTTTTAGGGTTAAGGTTAGGGATTGCATTAGGGTTAGGTTTGGGGGATACGGTTAGGGGTTAGGGTGAGGGTTACGGTTAGTTTTGCAGTTAAAGTGTGGGTTTAGGATAAGTGTTATGATTAGGGTTAGAGTTGGAGTTATTTTTAGGTTTAGGGTTAGGTGTAGGGGAAGATTTAGGTTTAGGTCCAGGTTTAGGGTTAGAGTTAGTGTTCTCTTTAGGGTCAAGGGTGCAGTTAGGGTTAGGTTAGGATTAGGTCTAGGGCTAGGATTAGGTTTAGGGTTAATTTCCGGGCTATTGTAAGGGTTAGGTTTAGGGTTACAGATGGACTAGCGTTATGGTTAGAGGTAGGTTTAAGGTTAGGGTTTGGGTTAGGTTTAGGTTTAGGTTTAAGGTAGCGTTAGAGTTTGGATGAAGTTTAGGATAGCGTGAGGGTTATTTTTATGGTTAGGGCTAGAGTTTGGGTTTGTGTCCAGGTTAGCTTTAAGGCTAGGGTTCAGGTTAGGGTTAGGGGTTATGTTTAGGGTTAGGGTTATGTTTTGGTTTAGGGTTAGTGTGAAGTTTAGGTTAAGGGTGAGGGTTAGGATAAGAGTTAGAATTAGGGTTAGGATTATAGTTAGTGTTAGAGGTTAGATTTAGGATGCTAACGTTAGGTTTATGGTTAGGGTTGGGTTAATGTTAGAGTTAGGGTTAGATTAGGTTTAATGTTCGTGTTTGGGTTAGGGATAAGGTTAGGGATAGCATTAGGTTTAGGGTTGGGGATACGGTTAGGGGTTAGGGTGAGGGTTGTGGTTAGGGTGTGGGTTAGGGTTAGGTTTACAGTTAAGGTGAGGGTTTAGGGTCAGTGTTATAGTTAGGGTTCGAGTTAGAGTTTGGGTTAGGTTTAGGGTGAAGTTTCAGTTAATAGTCAGGGTCAGGGTAAGGGTTAGGGTTAAGATTACAGTTAGGGTTAAGTTTAGTGTTAGGGTTAGGGTTAGGGTAGGGGTAAGGTTAGGGTTAAGGCTAGGTTTACGGTAAAGGGTAGGGCTAGGTTAGGGTTAGGTTTAGAGTTAGAGCTAGTACTAGGGTTTAGGGTAAGAGGTAGGGTCAGGTTTAGAGTTTTTGTTAGTTTTAGGGTGGAGTTAAGGTTAAGTTTAGCGTTAGGGTAAGTGTTAGGTTTAGGTCCGGGTTAAGGTTAGGGTTAGGGAAAGGGTTAGGTGTTCGTGGGAGGGTTAGTGTTAGGTTTACACTTAAGCTGATGTTTTACAGTGTTACGGTTAGGTCAGGGTTGTAGTTAGGGTTAGGATGAGGTTTAGGTTTAGGGCTATATTTAGGGGATAGTTTAGGGTTTTTTAGGGTTAGGTTTGGTTTTAGGGTTAAGGTTAGGCTTAGGTTTATCTTGAAATTTATGTTAAGGATGAGGGTTAGGGTTAGCGTTAAGGTTAGGTGTTTGGGTTAAGGTTAGGGTTAGGTTTAGGGTTTGGGTTGGGGTTAGGTGTTTCGGTTAATGTTAGGGTCAGGTTTAGGGTAAGGGTTAGGGTTCGGTTTAGGATCAGGCTTAGGGTTAGGGTTAGAATTAGGGTTAGTGGTTAGGCTTAGGCTTAGGGTTAAGGTTAGGTTTAGGCTAAAGATCAGGATTTGATTTCGAGTTAGGTGTTAGTGTTTCGGTTAGGTTTAGGGTAGGGTTATATTTAGGGTTAGGTTAAGAGTTAGATTTAGGGTTACAGTTAAGGAGAGGGTTTTGGGTAAGTGTTACATTTAGGGTTAGGGTTAGGTTTAGGCCTAGGGCTAGGGTTAGGTTTAGATTTCGGGTTACAGGTTAGGGTTAGGTTTAAGTTTATGGTAGGGTAAAGTTAGGGTTAAGGTTTGGTTAGGGTTAGGGTCAGGGTTAGGATTAGGATTAGGTTTAGGGTGAGGGTTAGGGTCAGAGTTATTGTAAGGGTTAGGTTTGGGGTTACAGGTGGGCCAAGGTTAAGGTTAGGGTCAGGGTTAAAGTTAGGGTGTGCTTTAGATTAGGGATAGGGTGAAGTTTAAGATAGGGTGAGGGTTAGGGTTATGGCTAAGGTTTGCTTGAGTTTTCAGGTTAGTGTTAAGGTTATGTTTAGGGTTAGGAATAAGTTTATGGGTTCTGTTTACTTTTAGGGTTAGGGGTAGATTTTAGGTTAGGGTTAAGTTCAGTGTTACGGTTAGGGTTAGGTTTACGGTTTGTGTTAGGCATTGTGGTTGGTGTGAGGATTAGGTTTAGGATTAGGGTTGGGTAGGGTTAGAATTATGGTTATGGTAAGGTGTTAGGGATTAGAGGAGTAGTTTTGGGTTAGGGCTTGGGTGAGGGTTCCGGTTAGGCATTGTGGTTCTGGTCATGGTTAGTTTTGGTTTAGGGTTAGGGTTAGTTTTATGATTAGGTTTAGGGTTAGTTTTATGATTAGGTTTAGGGTTAGTGTTAGAGTTAGGGTCAGGCTTTGGTGCTAGGGGTTAGGTTTTGGGTTAGGGTTAGGGTTATCGTTAGGGCTTAGGTTTTCAGGTGAGTGTTAGGGTTAGGGTTAGGGATAGCGTTAGGGTTAGCTTTTGGGGGTACGGTTAGGGGTTAGGTGAGGGTTACAGTTAGTATTGCAGTTAAGGTTAGGTTTTAGGGCAAGTGTTATGATTAGGGTTAGAGTTAGAGTTAGGGTTAGGTTTAGGGTTAGGTGCAGGGTAAGTTTTAGGTTTAAGTCCTGGTTTAGGGTTAGAGTTAGTGTTCTATTTAGGGTCAAGTTTAGAGTTCGGGGTAGGTTTAGGATTAGGTCTATTGTTGGGCTTAGGATTAGGGTTAGGTTCAGAGCTATTGTAAGGCTTAGCTTTAGGGTTACAGATGGACTAGCTTTACGGTTAGAGTTAGGTTTAAGGTTAGGGTTTGGGCTAGGTTTACGTTTACGGTTATGGTTACGGTTAGGATTTGGTTGAAGTTTAGCATAGGCTGAGGGTTACTTTTAGGGTTAGGGCTAGAGTTTGGGTTTGTGTTCAGGTTAGTGTTATGGTTAGATTTAGGGTCCAGTTTAGGGTTAGGGGTTATGTTTAGTGTTAGGGTTAGTTTTAGGTTTAGGGTTAGTGTGAAGTTTAGGTTAAGGGTGAGAGTTAGGATTAGGGTTAGTGTTAGACGTTAGGTTTAGGATGCGACTTTTAGGTTTATGGTTAGGGTAGGTTTAAGTTTAGGGTTAATGTTAGGGTTAGTGTTAGATTAGGGTTACTGTTCGTGTTAGGGTTACAGTTAGGGTTAGGGATAGCATTAGGTTTAGGGTTAGGAATATAGTTAGGGGTTAGGGTGAGGGTTGGGGATATGGTGAGGGTTAGGTTTAGGTTTACAGTTAAGGTGAGGGTTTAGGGTAATTGTTATGGTTAGGGTTAGAGTTAGGGTCATGGTGAAGTTTCAGTTAATAGAGGGATTCAGGGTTAATGTTAGATTTAGGGTTAAGGTTAGTGTTAGGGTTAGGTTTAGGTTAGGGTTAAGGTAGCGGTCGGGTTAGGGTTAAGACTAGGTTTACGGTAAAGTGTAAGGCTAGGTTAGGGTTAGGTTTAGAGTTAGTGCTAGGCTCTAGGGTTAGGGTTAAGGTCAGGTTTAGAGTTATTGTTAGGTTTACGGTTAAGGTTAGGGTAGAGTTAAGGTTAAGTTTAAGGTTAGGGTAAGAGTTAGGTTTACGTCACGTTTAGGGTTAGGATGAGGGATAGGGTTAGAGTTAGGGAAAGGGGTAGGGTTTCGTGTGAGGATTAGTGTTATGTTTACATTAAGCTGATGTTTTTGGGTGTTACAGTAAGGTTTAGGGTTAGAGTTAGGTTAGGTTTAGAGTTAGGGCTAGAGTATGGTGATAGTGCTTTAGGCTTAGGTTTAGGGTGAAATTTAGGTTAAGGATGAGGGTTAGGGTTGGGGTAGCTGTTTGGATTAATCTTAGGGTCAGGTTTAGGGTTTTGGTTTAGAGTTCAGTTTAGATTCACGGTTAGGGGTAGACTTAGGTTTAGGGCTAGGGTTAGGTTTAGCGTTAGTTTAGCTCAGGGTTATGGTTTGAATGAAGTTAGGGTAGGTTTAGGGTTATGGTTAGGTTGAAATTTTGGTTAAGTGTGGGGGTTTGGTTTCGGGTTAGGGTTAGAGTTAGGGTTAGTGGTTCAGGTTAGGTTTAGGGTTAAGGTTAGGTTTAGGCTAAGCATTAGGGTTAGTGGTTAGTGTTTCAGTTAGGTTTAGGATAGGGTTATAATTAGGGTTAAGTTTAGGGTTACGGTAAGAGTTAGATTTATGTTTACAGTTAAGGTGAGGGTTTTGCGTAACTGTTACGGATAGGGTTAGGGCTAGGTTTTGGGTTCGAGTTGGGTTAGGGGTTAGGTTTAGGTTACGTTTATGGTAGGCTTAAAGTTAGGGTTAAGGTTAGGTTAGGGTTAGGGTCAGGGTTAGGATTAGAATTAGGTTTCGGGCGAGGGTTAGTGTCAGATTTATTACAAGGGTTAGGTTTAGGGTTACAGACGGGCCAAGGTTAAGGTTAGGGTTAGGTTTAGGGGTAGGATTAGGGCTAAAGTTAGGGTTAGCTTTAGGTTAGGGATAGGATGAAGTTTAAGATAGGGTGAGGGTTAGGGTTATGGCTAAGGTTTGGGTTAGTTTTCGGGTTAGTGTTAAGGTTATGTTTAGGGTTAGGGTTAAGTTTATGGGTTGTGTTTAGTTTTAGGGTTAGGGTTAGATTTAAGGTTAGGGTTAAGTTTAGTGTAACAGTTAAGGTTACGGTTTGTGTTAGGCATTGTGGTTGGGGTGAGGTTTAGGTTTAGGGTTAGGGTTGTGTATGCTTAGGATTATGGTTATGGTAAGGTGTTAGGGGTTAGAAGTGTAGTTTAGGGTTAGGGGTGGGTGAGGGTTCTGGTAAAGCATTGTGGTTCCGACCATGGTTAGGTTTGGTTTAGGGTTACGGTTAGGTTTATGATTAGGTTTCAGGTTAGTGTTCGAGTTAGAGTTAAGTTTTGTGTTAGGCTTTGGTGTTAGGGTTTAGCGTTTGGGTTAGGGTTAGGGTTATTGTTAGGGCTCAGGGGTTCAGGTTAGTGTTAGGGTTAGGGTTACGGATAGCATCAGGGTTAGGGTTGGGGATACGGTTAGGTGTTAGGGTGAGGGTTACGGTTCCTTTTACAGTTTAGGTGAGGGTTTAGGTTAAGTGTCATCATTAGGGTTAGAGTTAGGGTTATGGTTAGGTGTAGGGCAATATTTAGGTTTAGGTGCCGGTTTAGTGTTAGAGTCAGTGGTCAATTTAGGGTCAAGGTTAGATTTAGGGTTAGGGTAAGGTTTAGGTCTAGGGTTAGGATTAGGTTTAGGGTTAGGTTCAGGGCTATTGTAAGGGTTAGGTTTAGGGTTCCATTTGGACTAGCATTATGGTTAGAGTTATGTTCAAGGATAGGGTTTGGGTTAGGTTTAGGTTTAGGGTTAGGGTTTGGATGAAGTTTAGGATAGGGTGAGGGTTATTTTTATGGTTTGGGCTAAAGTTTGGTTTTGTGTTCAGCTTAGTGTTAAGGTTAGGTTTAGGGTTCGGTTTTGGGTTAGGGGTTATGTTTAGGGTTTGGGTTACGCTTTGGTTTAGGGTTAGTGAAGTTTAGGTTAAGGGTGAGGGTTAGGATAAAGGTTAGGATTAGGTTTATGGTAAGGTGTTAGTGGTTAGAGGTGTAGTTTAGGGTTAGGGTTTGGGTGAGGGTTCCGGTTAGGAATTGTGGTTCTGGTCATGGTTGGGTTTGGTTTAGGTTTATGATTAGGTTTCGGGTTAGTGTTAGAGTTAGGGTGAGAGTTAGGGTTAAGGTTTGGATTAGGCTTTGGTGTTAGGGGTTAGGGTTTGTGTTAGAGTTAGGGTTATCGTTAGGGCTCAGGGGTTTCAGGTTAGTTTTAGGGTTAAGGTTAGGGATTGCATTAGGGTTAGGTTTGGGGGATACGGTTAGGGGTTAGGGTGAGGGTTACGGTTAGTTTTGCAGTTAAAGTGTGGGTTTAGGATAAGTGTTATGATTAGGGTTAGAGTTGGAGTTATTTTTAGGTTTAGGGTTAGGTGTAGGGGAAGATTTAGGTTTAGGTCCAGGTTTAGGGTTAGAGTTAGTGTTCTCTTTAGGGTCAAGGGTGCAGTTAGGGTTAGGTTAGGATTAGGTCTAGGGCTAGGATTAGGTTTAGGGTTAATTTCCGGGCTATTGTAAGGGTTAGGTTTAGGGTTACAGATGGACTAGCGTTATGGTTAGAGGTAGGTTTAAGGTTAGGGTTTGGGTTAGGTTTAGGTTTAGGTTTAAGGTAGCGTTAGAGTTTGGATGAAGTTTAGGATAGCGTGAGGGTTATTTTTATGGTTAGGGCTAGAGTTTGGGTTTGTGTCCAGGTTAGCTTTAAGGCTAGGGTTCAGGTTAGGGTTAGGGGTTATGTTTAGGGTTAGGGTTATGTTTTGGTTTAGGGTTAGTGTGAAGTTTAGGTTAAGGGTGAGGGTTAGGATAAGAGTTAGAATTAGGGTTAGGATTATAGTTAGTGTTAGAGGTTAGATTTAGGATGCTAACGTTAGGTTTATGGTTAGGGTTGGGTTAATGTTAGAGTTAGGGTTAGATTAGGTTTAATGTTCGTGTTTGGGTTAGGGATAAGGTTAGGGATAGCATTAGGTTTAGGGTTGGGGATACGGTTAGGGGTTAGGGTGAGGGTTGTGGTTAGGGTGTGGGTTAGGGTTAGGTTTACAGTTAAGGTGAGGGTTTAGGGTCAGTGTTATAGTTAGGGTTCGAGTTAGAGTTTGGGTTAGGTTTAGGGTGAAGTTTCAGTTAATAGTCAGGGTCAGGGTAAGGGTTAGGGTTAAGATTACAGTTAGGGTTAAGTTTAGTGTTAGGGTTAGGGTTAGGGTAGGGGTAAGGTTAGGGTTAAGGCTAGGTTTACGGTAAAGGGTAGGGCTAGGTTAGGGTTAGGTTTAGAGTTAGAGCTAGTACTAGGGTTTAGGGTAAGAGGTAGGGTCAGGTTTAGAGTTTTTGTTAGTTTTAGGGTGGAGTTAAGGTTAAGTTTAGCGTTAGGGTAAGTGTTAGGTTTAGGTCCGGGTTAAGGTTAGGGTTAGGGAAAGGGTTAGGTGTTCGTGGGAGGGTTAGTGTTAGGTTTACACTTAAGCTGATGTTTTACAGTGTTACGGTTAGGTCAGGGTTGTAGTTAGGGTTAGGATGAGGTTTAGGTTTAGGGCTATATTTAGGGGATAGTTTAGGGTTTTTTAGGGTTAGGTTTGGTTTTAGGGTTAAGGTTAGGCTTAGGTTTATCTTGAAATTTATGTTAAGGATGAGGGTTAGGGTTAGCGTTAAGGTTAGGTGTTTGGGTTAAGGTTAGGGTTAGGTTTAGGGTTTGGGTTGGGGTTAGGTGTTTCGGTTAATGTTAGGGTCAGGTTTAGGGTAAGGGTTAGGGTTCGGTTTAGGATCAGGCTTAGGGTTAGGGTTAGAATTAGGGTTAGTGGTTAGGCTTAGGCTTAGGGTTAAGGTTAGGTTTAGGCTAAAGATCAGGATTTGATTTCGAGTTAGGTGTTAGTGTTTCGGTTAGGTTTAGGGTAGGGTTATATTTAGGGTTAGGTTAAGAGTTAGATTTAGGGTTACAGTTAAGGAGAGGGTTTTGGGTAAGTGTTACATTTAGGGTTAGGGTTAGGTTTAGGCCTAGGGCTAGGGTTAGGTTTAGATTTCGGGTTACAGGTTAGGGTTAGGTTTAAGTTTATGGTAGGGTAAAGTTAGGGTTAAGGTTTGGTTAGGGTTAGGGTCAGGGTTAGGATTAGGATTAGGTTTAGGGTGAGGGTTAGGGTCAGAGTTATTGTAAGGGTTAGGTTTGGGGTTACAGGTGGGCCAAGGTTAAGGTTAGGGTCAGGGTTAAAGTTAGGGTGTGCTTTAGATTAGGGATAGGGTGAAGTTTAAGATAGGGTGAGGGTTAGGGTTATGGCTAAGGTTTGCTTGAGTTTTCAGGTTAGTGTTAAGGTTATGTTTAGGGTTAGGAATAAGTTTATGGGTTCTGTTTACTTTTAGGGTTAGGGGTAGATTTTAGGTTAGGGTTAAGTTCAGTGTTACGGTTAGGGTTAGGTTTACGGTTTGTGTTAGGCATTGTGGTTGGTGTGAGGATTAGGTTTAGGATTAGGGTTGGGTAGGGTTAGAATTATGGTTATGGTAAGGTGTTAGGGATTAGAGGAGTAGTTTTGGGTTAGGGCTTGGGTGAGGGTTCCGGTTAGGCATTGTGGTTCTGGTCATGGTTAGTTTTGGTTTAGGGTTAGGGTTAGTTTTATGATTAGGTTTAGGGTTAGTTTTATGATTAGGTTTAGGGTTAGTGTTAGAGTTAGGGTCAGGCTTTGGTGCTAGGGGTTAGGTTTTGGGTTAGGGTTAGGGTTATCGTTAGGGCTTAGGTTTTCAGGTGAGTGTTAGGGTTAGGGTTAGGGATAGCGTTAGGGTTAGCTTTTGGGGGTACGGTTAGGGGTTAGGTGAGGGTTACAGTTAGTATTGCAGTTAAGGTTAGGTTTTAGGGCAAGTGTTATGATTAGGGTTAGAGTTAGAGTTAGGGTTAGGTTTAGGGTTAGGTGCAGGGTAAGTTTTAGGTTTAAGTCCTGGTTTAGGGTTAGAGTTAGTGTTCTATTTAGGGTCAAGTTTAGAGTTCGGGGTAGGTTTAGGATTAGGTCTATTGTTGGGCTTAGGATTAGGGTTAGGTTCAGAGCTATTGTAAGGCTTAGCTTTAGGGTTACAGATGGACTAGCTTTACGGTTAGAGTTAGGTTTAAGGTTAGGGTTTGGGCTAGGTTTACGTTTACGGTTATGGTTACGGTTAGGATTTGGTTGAAGTTTAGCATAGGCTGAGGGTTACTTTTAGGGTTAGGGCTAGAGTTTGGGTTTGTGTTCAGGTTAGTGTTATGGTTAGATTTAGGGTCCAGTTTAGGGTTAGGGGTTATGTTTAGTGTTAGGGTTAGTTTTAGGTTTAGGGTTAGTGTGAAGTTTAGGTTAAGGGTGAGAGTTAGGATTAGGGTTAGTGTTAGACGTTAGGTTTAGGATGCGACTTTTAGGTTTATGGTTAGGGTAGGTTTAAGTTTAGGGTTAATGTTAGGGTTAGTGTTAGATTAGGGTTACTGTTCGTGTTAGGGTTACAGTTAGGGTTAGGGATAGCATTAGGTTTAGGGTTAGGAATATAGTTAGGGGTTAGGGTGAGGGTTGGGGATATGGTGAGGGTTAGGTTTAGGTTTACAGTTAAGGTGAGGGTTTAGGGTAATTGTTATGGTTAGGGTTAGAGTTAGGGTCATGGTGAAGTTTCAGTTAATAGAGGGATTCAGGGTTAATGTTAGATTTAGGGTTAAGGTTAGTGTTAGGGTTAGGTTTAGGTTAGGGTTAAGGTAGCGGTCGGGTTAGGGTTAAGACTAGGTTTACGGTAAAGTGTAAGGCTAGGTTAGGGTTAGGTTTAGAGTTAGTGCTAGGCTCTAGGGTTAGGGTTAAGGTCAGGTTTAGAGTTATTGTTAGGTTTACGGTTAAGGTTAGGGTAGAGTTAAGGTTAAGTTTAAGGTTAGGGTAAGAGTTAGGTTTACGTCACGTTTAGGGTTAGGATGAGGGATAGGGTTAGAGTTAGGGAAAGGGGTAGGGTTTCGTGTGAGGATTAGTGTTATGTTTACATTAAGCTGATGTTTTTGGGTGTTACAGTAAGGTTTAGGGTTAGAGTTAGGTTAGGTTTAGAGTTAGGGCTAGAGTATGGTGATAGTGCTTTAGGCTTAGGTTTAGGGTGAAATTTAGGTTAAGGATGAGGGTTAGGGTTGGGGTAGCTGTTTGGATTAATCTTAGGGTCAGGTTTAGGGTTTTGGTTTAGAGTTCAGTTTAGATTCACGGTTAGGGGTAGACTTAGGTTTAGGGCTAGGGTTAGGTTTAGCGTTAGTTTAGCTCAGGGTTATGGTTTGAATGAAGTTAGGGTAGGTTTAGGGTTATGGTTAGGTTGAAATTTTGGTTAAGTGTGGGGGTTTGGTTTCGGGTTAGGGTTAGAGTTAGGGTTAGTGGTTCAGGTTAGGTTTAGGGTTAAGGTTAGGTTTAGGCTAAGCATTAGGGTTAGTGGTTAGTGTTTCAGTTAGGTTTAGGATAGGGTTATAATTAGGGTTAAGTTTAGGGTTACGGTAAGAGTTAGATTTATGTTTACAGTTAAGGTGAGGGTTTTGCGTAACTGTTACGGATAGGGTTAGGGCTAGGTTTTGGGTTCGAGTTGGGTTAGGGGTTAGGTTTAGGTTACGTTTATGGTAGGCTTAAAGTTAGGGTTAAGGTTAGGTTAGGGTTAGGGTCAGGGTTAGGATTAGAATTAGGTTTCGGGCGAGGGTTAGTGTCAGATTTATTACAAGGGTTAGGTTTAGGGTTACAGACGGGCCAAGGTTAAGGTTAGGGTTAGGTTTAGGGGTAGGATTAGGGCTAAAGTTAGGGTTAGCTTTAGGTTAGGGATAGGATGAAGTTTAAGATAGGGTGAGGGTTAGGGTTATGGCTAAGGTTTGGGTTAGTTTTCGGGTTAGTGTTAAGGTTATGTTTAGGGTTAGGGTTAAGTTTATGGGTTGTGTTTAGTTTTAGGGTTAGGGTTAGATTTAAGGTTAGGGTTAAGTTTAGTGTAACAGTTAAGGTTACGGTTTGTGTTAGGCATTGTGGTTGGGGTGAGGTTTAGGTTTAGGGTTAGGGTTGTGTATGCTTAGGATTATGGTTATGGTAAGGTGTTAGGGGTTAGAAGTGTAGTTTAGGGTTAGGGGTGGGTGAGGGTTCTGGTAAAGCATTGTGGTTCTGACCATGGTTAGGTTTGGTTTAGGGTTACGGTTAGGTTTATGATTAGGTTTCAGGTTAGTGTTCGAGTTAGAGTTAAGTTTTGTGTTAGGCTTTGGTGTTAGGGTTTAGCGTTTGGGTTAGGGTTAGGGTTATTGTTAGGGCTCAGGGGTTCAGGTTAGTGTTAGGGTTAGGGTTACGGATAGCATTAGGGTTAGGGTTGGGGATACGGTTAGGGGTTAGGGTGAGGGTTACGGTTCCTTTTACAGTTTAGGTGAGGGTTTAGGTTAAGTGTCATCATTAGGGTTAGAGTTAGGGTTATGGTTAGGTGTAGGGCAATATTTAGGTTTAGGTGCCGGTTTAGTGTTAGAGTCAGTGGTCAATTTAGGGTCAAGGTTAGATTTAGGGTTAGGGTAAGGTTTAGGTCTAGGGTTAGGATTAGGTTTAGGGTTAGGTTCAGGGCTATTGTAAGGGTTAGGTTTAGGGTTCCATTTGGACTAGCATTATGGTTAGAGTTATGTTCAAGGATAGGGTTTGGGTTAGGTTTAGGTTTAGGGTTAGGGTTTGGATGAAGTTTAGGATAGGGTGAGGGTTATTTTTATGGTTTGGGCTAAAGTTTGGTTTTGTGTTCAGCTTAGTGTTAAGGTTAGGTTTAGGGTTCGGTTTTGGGTTAGGGGTTATGTTTAGGGTTTGGGTTACGCTTTGGTTTAGGGTTAGTGAAGTTTAGGTTAAGGGTGAGGGTTAGGATAAAGGTTAGGATTAGGTTTATGGTAAGGTGTTAGTGGTTAGAGGTGTAGTTTAGGGTTAGGGTTTGGGTGAGGGTTCCGGTTAGGAATTGTGGTTCTGGTCATGGTTGGGTTTGGTTTAGGTTTATGATTAGGTTTCGGGTTAGTGTTAGAGTTAGGGTGAGAGTTAGGGTTAAGGTTTGGATTAGGCTTTGGTGTTAGGGGTTAGGGTTTGTGTTAGAGTTAGGGTTATCGTTAGGGCTCAGGGGTTTCAGGTTAGTTTTAGGGTTAAGGTTAGGGATTGCATTAGGGTTAGGTTTGGGGGATACGGTTAGGGGTTAGGGTGAGGGTTACGGTTAGTTTTGCAGTTAAAGTGTGGGTTTAGGATAAGTGTTATGATTAGGGTTAGAGTTGGAGTTATTTTTAGGTTTAGGGTTAGGTGTAGGGGAAGATTTAGGTTTAGGTCCAGGTTTAGGGTTAGAGTTAGTGTTCTCTTTAGGGTCAAGGGTGCAGTTAGGGTTAGGTTAGGATTAGGTCTAGGGCTAGGATTAGGTTTAGGGTTAATTTCCGGGCTATTGTAAGGGTTAGGTTTAGGGTTACAGATGGACTAGCGTTATGGTTAGAGGTAGGTTTAAGGTTAGGGTTTGGGTTAGGTTTAGGTTTAGGTTTAAGGTAGCGTTAGAGTTTGGATGAAGTTTAGGATAGCGTGAGGGTTATTTTTATGGTTAGGGCTAGAGTTTGGGTTTGTGTCCAGGTTAGCTTTAAGGCTAGGGTTCAGGTTAGGGTTAGGGGTTATGTTTAGGGTTAGGGTTATGTTTTGGTTTAGGGTTAGTGTGAAGTTTAGGTTAAGGGTGAGGGTTAGGATAAGAGTTAGAATTAGGGTTAGGATTATAGTTAGTGTTAGAGGTTAGATTTAGGATGCTAACGTTAGGTTTATGGTTAGGGTTGGGTTAATGTTAGAGTTAGGGTTAGATTAGGTTTAATGTTCGTGTTTGGGTTAGGGATAAGGTTAGGGATAGCATTAGGTTTAGGGTTGGGGATACGGTTAGGGGTTAGGGTGAGGGTTGTGGTTAGGGTGTGGGTTAGGGTTAGGTTTACAGTTAAGGTGAGGGTTTAGGGTCAGTGTTATAGTTAGGGTTCGAGTTAGAGTTTGGGTTAGGTTTAGGGTGAAGTTTCAGTTAATAGTCAGGGTCAGGGTAAGGGTTAGGGTTAAGATTACAGTTAGGGTTAAGTTTAGTGTTAGGGTTAGGGTTAGGGTAGGGGTAAGGTTAGGGTTAAGGCTAGGTTTACGGTAAAGGGTAGGGCTAGGTTAGGGTTAGGTTTAGAGTTAGAGCTAGTACTAGGGTTTAGGGTAAGAGGTAGGGTCAGGTTTAGAGTTTTTGTTAGTTTTAGGGTGGAGTTAAGGTTAAGTTTAGCGTTAGGGTAAGTGTTAGGTTTAGGTCCGGGTTAAGGTTAGGGTTAGGGAAAGGGTTAGGTGTTCGTGGGAGGGTTAGTGTTAGGTTTACACTTAAGCTGATGTTTTACAGTGTTACGGTTAGGTCAGGGTTGTAGTTAGGGTTAGGATGAGGTTTAGGTTTAGGGCTATATTTAGGGGATAGTTTAGGGTTTTTTAGGGTTAGGTTTGGTTTAGGGTTACGGTTAGGTTTATGATTAGGTTTCAGGTTAGTGTTCGAGTTAGAGTTAAGTTTTGGGTTAGGCTTTGGTGTTAGGGTTTAGCGTTTGGGTTAGGGTTAGGGTTATTGTTAGGGCTCAGGGGTTCAGGTTAGTGTTAGGGTTAGGGTTACGGATAGCATCAGGGTTAGGGTTGGGGATACGGTTAGGGGTTAGGGTGAGGGTTACGGTTCCTTTTACAGTTTAGGTGAGGGTTTAGGTTAAGTGTCATCATTAGGGTTAGAGTTAGGGTTATGGTTAGGTGTAGGGCAATATTTAGGTTTAGGTGCCGGTTTAGTGTTGGAGTCAGTGGTCAATTTAGGGTCAAGGTTAGATTTAGGGTTAGGGTAAGGTTTAGGTCTAGGGTTAGGATTAGGTTTAGGGTTAGGTTCAGGGCTATTGTAAGGGTTAGGTTTAGGGTTCCATTTGGACTAGCATTATGGTTAGAGTTATGTTCAAGGATCGGGTTTGGGTTAGGTTTAGGTTTAGGGTTAGGGTTTGGATGAAGTTTAGGATAGGGTGAGGGTTATTTTTATGGTTTGGGCTAAAGTTTGGTTTTGTGTTCAGCTTAGTGTTAAGGTTAGGTTTAGGGTTCGGTTTTGGGTTAGGGGTTATGTTTAGGGTTTGGGTTACGCTTTGGTTTAGGGTTAGTGAAGTTTAGGTTAAGGGTGAGGGTTAGGATAAAGGTTAGGATTAGGTTTATGGTAAGGTGTTAGTGGTTAGAGGTGTAGTTTAGGGTTAGGGTTTGGGTGAGGGTTCCGGTTAGGAATTGTGGTTCTGGTCATGGTTGGGTTTGGTTTAGGTTTATGATTAGGTTTCGGGTTAGTGTTAGAGTTAGGGTGAGAGTTAGGGTTAAGGTTTGGATTAGGCTTTGGTGTTAGGGGTTAGGGTTTGTGTTAGAGTTAGGGTTATCGTTAGGGCTCAGGGGTTTCAGGTTAGTTTTAGGGTTAAGGTTAGGGATTGCATTAGGGTTAGGTTTGGGGGATACGGTTAGGGGTTAGGGTGAGGGTTACGGTTAGTTTTGCAGTTAAAGTGTGGGTTTAGGATAAGTGTTATGATTAGGGTTAGAGTTGGAGTTATTTTTAGGTTTAGGGTTAGGTGTAGGGGAAGATTTAGGTTTAGGTCCAGGTTTAGGGTTAGAGTTAGTGTTCTCTTTAGGGTCAAGGGTGCAGTTAGGGTTAGGTTAGGATTAGGTCTAGGGCTAGGATTAGGTTTAGGGTTAATTTCCGGGCTATTGTAAGGGTTAGGTTTAGGGTTACAGATGGACTAGCGTTATGGTTAGAGGTAGGTTTAAGGTTAGGGTTTGGGTTAGGTTTAGGTTTAGGTTTAAGGTAGCGTTAGAGTTTGGATGAAGTTTAGGATAGCGTGAGGGTTATTTTTATGGTTAGGGCTAGAGTTTGGGTTTGTGTCCAGGTTAGCTTTAAGGCTAGGGTTCAGGTTAGGGTTAGGGGTTATGTTTAGGGTTAGGGTTATGTTTTGGTTTAGGGTTAGTGTGAAGTTTAGGTTAAGGGTGAGGGTTAGGATAAGAGTTAGAATTAGGGTTAGGATTATAGTTAGTGTTAGAGGTTAGATTTAGGATGCTAACGTTAGGTTTATGGTTAGGGTTGGGTTAATGTTAGAGTTAGGGTTAGATTAGGTTTAATGTTCGTGTTTGGGTTAGGGATAAGGTTAGGGATAGCATTAGGTTTAGGGTTGGGGATACGGTTAGGGGTTAGGGTGAGGGTTGTGGTTAGGGTGTGGGTTAGGGTTAGGTTTACAGTTAAGGTGAGGGTTTAGGGTCAGTGTTATAGTTAGGGTTCGAGTTAGAGTTTGGGTTAGGTTTAGGGTGAAGTTTCAGTTAATAGTCAGGGTCAGGGTAAGGGTTAGGGTTAAGATTACAGTTAGGGTTAAGTTTAGTGTTAGGGTTAGGGTTAGGGTAGGGGTAAGGTTAGGGTTAAGGCTAGGTTTACGGTAAAGGGTAGGGCTAGGTTAGGGTTAGGTTTAGAGTTAGAGCTAGTACTAGGGTTTAGGGTAAGAGGTAGGGTCAGGTTTAGAGTTTTTGTTAGTTTTAGGGTGGAGTTAAGGTTAAGTTTAGCGTTAGGGTAAGTGTTAGGTTTAGGTCCGGGTTAAGGTTAGGGTTAGGGAAAGGGTTAGGTGTTCGTGGGAGGGTTAGTGTTAGGTTTACACTTAAGCTGATGTTTTACAGTGTTACGGTTAGGTCAGGGTTGTAGTTAGGGTTAGGATGAGGTTTAGGTTTAGGGCTATATTTAGGGGATAGTTTAGGGTTTTTTAGGGTTAGGTTTGGTTTTAGGGTTAAGGTTAGGCTTAGGTTTATCTTGAAATTTATGTTAAGGATGAGGGTTAGGGTTAGCGTTAGGGTTAGGTGTTTGGGTTAAGGTTAGGGTTAGGTTTAGGGTTTGGGTTGGGGTTAGGTGTTTCGGTTAATGTTAGGGTCAGGTTTAGGGTAAGGGTTAGGGTTCGGTTTAGGATCAGGCTTACGGTTAGGGTTAGAATTAGGGTTAGTGGTTAGGCTTAGGCTTAGGGTTAAGGTTAGGTTTAGGCTAAAGATCAGGATTTGATTTCGAGTTAGGTGTTAGTGTTTCGGTTAGGTTTAGGGTAGGGTTATATTTAGGGTTAGGTTAAGAGTTAGATTTAGGGTTACAGTTAAGGAGAGGGTTTTGGGTAAGTGTTACATTTAGGGTTAGGGTTAGGTTTAGGCCTAGGGCTAGGGTTAGGTTTAGATTTCGGGTTACAGGTTAGGGTTAGGTTTAAGTTTATGGTAGGGTAAAGTTAGGGTTAAGGTTTGGTTAGGGTTAGGGTCAGGGTTAGGATTAGGATTAGGTTTAGGGTGAGGGTTAGGGTCAGAGTTATTGTAAGGGTTAGGTTTGGGGTTACAGGTGGGCCAAGGTTAAGGTTAGGGTCAGGGTTAAAGTTAGGGTGTGCTTTAGATTAGGGATAGGGTGAAGTTTAAGATAGGGTGAGGGTTAGGTTTATGGCTAAGGTTTGCTTGAGTTTTCAGGTTAGTGTTAAGGTTATGTTTAGGGTTAGGAATAAGTTTATGGGTTCTGTTTACTTTTAGGGTTAGGGGTAGATTTTAGGTTAGGGTTAAGTTCAGTGTTACGGTTAGGGTTAGGTTTACGGTTTGTGTTAGGCATTGTGGTTGGTGTGAGGATTAGGTTTAGGATTAGGGTTGGGTAGGGTTAGAATTATGGTTATGGTAAGGTGTTAGGGATTAGAGGAGTAGTTTTGGGTTAGGGCTTGGGTGAGGGTTCCGGTTAGGCATTGTGGTTCTGGTCATGGTTAGTTTTGGTTTAGGGTTAGGGTTAGTTTTATGATTAGGTTTAGGGTTAGTTTTATGATTAGGTTTAGGGTTAGTGTTAGAGTTAGGGTCAGGCTTTGGTGCTAGGGGTTAGGTTTTGGGTTAGGGTTAGGGTTATCGTTAGGGCTTAGGTTTTCAGGTGAGTGTTAGGGTTAGGGTTAGGGATAGCGTTAGGGTTAGCTTTTGGGGGTACGGTTAGGGGTTAGGTGAGGGTTACAGTTAGTATTGCAGTTAAGGTTAGGTTTTAGGGCAAGTGTTATGATTAGGGTTAGAGTTAGAGTTAGGGTTAGGTTTAGGGTTAGGTGCAGGGTAAGTTTTAGGTTTAAGTCCTGGTTTAGGGTTAGAGTTAGTGTTCTATTTAGGGTCAAGTTTAGAGTTCGGGGTAGGTTTAGGATTAGGTCTATTGTTGGGCTTAGGATTAGGGTTAGGTTCAGAGCTATTGTAAGGCTTAGCTTTAGGGTTACAGATGGACTAGCTTTACGGTGAGAGTTAGGTTTAAGGTTAGGGTTTGGGCTAGGTTTACGTTTACGGTTATGGTTACGGTTAGGATTTGGTTGAAGTTTAGCATAGGCTGAGGGTTACTTTTAGGGTTAGGGCTAGAGTTTGGGTTTGTGTTCAGGTTAGTGTTATGGTTAGATTTAGGGTCCAGTTTAGGGTTAGGGGTTATGTTTAGTGTTAGGGTTAGTTTTAGGTTTAGGGTTAGTGTGAAGTTTAGGTTAAGGGTGAGAGTTAGGATTAGGGTTAGTGTTAGACGTTAGGTTTAGGATGCTACTTTTAGGTTTATGGTTAGGGTAGGTTTAAGTTTAGGGTTAATGTTAGGGTTAGTGTTAGATTAGGGTTACTGTTCGTGTTAGGGTTACAGTTAGGTTTAGGGATAGCATTAGGTTTAGGGTTAGGAATATAGTTAGGGGTTAGGGTGAGGGTTGGGGATATGGTGAGGGTTAGGTTTAGGTTTACAGTTAAGGTGAGGGTTTAGGGTAATTGTTATGGTTAGGGTTAGAGTTAGGGTCATGGTGAAGTTTCAGTTAATAGAGGGGTTCAGGGTTAATGTTAGATTTAGGGTTAAGGTTAGTGTTAGGGTTAGGTTTAGGTTAGGGTTAAGGTAGCGGTCGGGTTAGGGTTAAGACTAGGTTTACGGTAAAGTGTAAGGCTAGGTTAGGGTTAGGTTTAGAGTTAGTGCTAGGCTCTAGGGTTAGGGTTAAGGTCAGGTTTAGAGTTATTGTTAGGTTTATGGTTAAGGTTAGGGTAGAGTTAAGGTTAAGGTTAAGTTTAAGGTTAGGGTAAGAGTTAGGTTTACGTCAGGTTTAGGGTTAGGATGAGGGATAGGGTTAGGGTTAGGGAAAGGGTTAGGGTTTCGTGTGAGGATTAGTGTTATGTTTACATTAAGCTGATGTTTTTGGGTGTTACAGTAAGGTTTAGGGTTAGAGTTAGGTTAGGTTTAGAGTTAGGGCTAGAGTATGGTGATAGTGCTTTAGGCTTAGGTTTAGGGTGAAATTTAGGTTAAGGATGAGGGTTAGGGTTGGGGTAGGTGTTTGGATTAATCTTAGGGTCAGGTTTAGGGTTCTGGTTTAGAGTTCAGTTTAGATTCAGGGTTAGGGGTAGACTTAGGTTTAGGGCTAGGGTTAGGTTTAGCATTAGTTTAGCTCAGGGTTAAGGTTTGAATGAAGTTAGGGTAGGTTTAGGGTTATGGTTAGGTTGAAATTTTGGTTAAGTGTGGGGGTTTGGTTTCGGGTTAGGGTTAGAGTTAGGGTTAGTGGTTAAGGTTAGGTTTAGGGTTAAGGTTAGGTTTAGGCTAAGCATTAGGGTTAGAGTTAGGGTTAGTGGTTAGTGTTTCAGTTAGGTTTAGGATAGGGTTATAATTAGGGTTAAGTTTAGGGTTACGGTAAGAGTTAGATTTACGTTTACAGTTAAGGTGAGGGTTTTGCGTAACTGTTACGGATAGGGTTAGTCCTAGGTTTAGGGTTAGAGTTGGGTTAGGGGTTAGGTTTAGGTTACGTTTATGGTAGGCTTAAAGTTAGGGTTAAGGTTAGGTTAGGGTTAGGGTCAGGGTTAGGATTAGAATTAGGTTTCGGGCGAGGGTTAGTGTCAGATTTATTACAAGGGTTAGGTTTAGGGTTACAGACGGGCCAAGGTTAAGGTTAGGGTTAGGTTTAGGGGTAGGATTAGGGCTAAAGTTAGGGTTAGCTTTAGGTTAGGGATAGGATGAATTTTAAGATAGGGTGAGGGTTAGGGTTATGGCTAAGGTTTGGGTTAGTTTTCGGGTTAGTGTTAAGGTTATGTTTAGGGTTAGGGTTAAGTTTATGGGTTGTGTTTAGTTTTAGGGTTAGGGTTAGATTTAAGGTTAGGGTTAAGTTTAGTGTAACAGTTAAGGTTACGGTTTGTGTTAGGCATTGTGGTTGGGGTGAGGTTTAGGTTTAGGGTTAGGGTTGTGTATGCTTAGGATTATGGTTATGGTAAGGTGTTAGGGGTTAGAAGTGTAGTTTAGGGTTAGGGGTGGGTGAGGGTTCTGGTAAAGCATTGTGGTTCCGACCATGGTTAGGTTTGGTTTAGGGTTACGGTTAGGTTTATGATTAGGTTTCAGGTTAATGTTCGAGTTAGAGTTAAGGTTTGGGTTAGGCTTTGGTGTTAGGGGTTAGGGTTTTGGGTTAGGGTTAGGGTTATTGTTAGTGCTCAGGGGTTCAGGTTAGTGTTAGGGTTAGGGTTACGGATAGCATCAGGGTTAGGGTTGGGGATACGGTTAGGGGTTAGGGTGAGGGTTACGGTTCCTTTTACAGTTTAGGTGAGGGTTTAGGTTAAGTGTCATCATTAGGGTTAGAGTTAGGGTTATGGTTAGGTGTAGGGCAATATTTAGGTTTAGGTGCCGGTTTAGTGTTGGAGTCAGTGGTCAATTTAGGGTCAAGGTTAGATTTAGGGTTAGGGTAAGGTTTAGGTCTAGGGTTAGGATTAGGTTTAGGGTTAGGTTCAGGGCTATTGTAAGGGTTAGGTTTAGGGTTCCATTTGGACTAGCATTATGGTTAGAGTTATGTTCAAGGATAGGGTTTGGGTTAGGTTTAGGTTTAGGGTTAGGGTTTGGATGAAGTTTAGGATAGGGTGAGGGTTATTTTTATGGTTTGGGCTAAAGATTGGTTTTGTGTTCAGCTTAGTGTTAAGGTTAGGTTTAGGGTTCGGTTTTGGGTTAGGGGTTATGTTTAGGGTTTGGGTTACGCTTTGGTTTAGGGTTAGTGAAGTTTAGGTTAAGGGTGAGGGTTAGGATAAAGGTTAGGATTAGGTTTATGGTAAGGTGTTAGTGGTTAGAGGTGTAGTTTAGGGTTAGGGTTTGGGTGAGGGTTCCGGTTAGGAATTGTGGTTCTGGTCATGGTTGGGTTTGGTTTAGGTTTATGATTAGGTTTCGGGTTAGTGTTAGAGTTAGGGTGAGAGTTAGGGTTAAGGTTTGGATTAGGCTTTGGTGTTAGGGGTTAGGGTTTGTGTTAGAGTTAGGGTTATCGTTAGGGCTCAGGGGTTTCAGGTTAGTTTTAGGGTTAAGGTTAGGGATTGCATTAGGGTTAGGTTTGGGGGATACGGTTAGGGGTTAGGGTGAGGGTTACGGTTAGTTTTGCAGTTAAAGTGTGGGTTTAGGATAAGTGTTATGATTAGGGTTAGAGTTGGAGTTATTTTTAGGTTTAGGGTTAGGTGTAGGGGAAGATTTAGGTTTAGGTCCAGGTTTAGGGTTAGAGTTAGTGTTCTCTTTAGGGTCAAGGGTGCAGTTAGGGTTAGGTTAGGATTAGGTCTAGGGCTAGGATTAGGTTTAGGGTTAATTTCCGGGCTATTGTAAGGGTTAGGTTTAGGGTTACAGATGGACTAGCGTTATGGTTAGAGGTAGGTTTAAGGTTAGGGTTTGGGTTAGGTTTAGGTTTAGGTTTAAGGTAGCGTTAGAGTTTGGATGAAGTTTAGGATAGCGTGAGGGTTATTTTTATGGTTAGGGCTAGAGTTTGGGTTTGTGTCCAGGTTAGCTTTAAGGCTAGGGTTCAGGTTAGGGTTAGGGGTTATGTTTAGGGTTAGGGTTATGTTTTGGTTTAGGGTTAGTGTGAAGTTTAGGTTAAGGGTGAGGGTTAGGATAAGAGTTAGAATTAGGGTTAGGATTATAGTTAGTGTTAGAGGTTAGATTTAGGATGCTGACGTTAGGTTTATGGTTAGGGTTGGGTTAATGTTAGAGTTAGGGTTAGATTAGGTTTAATGTTCGTGTTTGGGTTAGGGATAAGGTTAGGGATAGCATTAGGTTTAGGGTTGGGGATACGGTTAGGGGTTAGGGTGAGGGTTGTGGTTAGGGTGTGGGTTAGGGTTAGGTTTACAGTTAAGGTGAGGGTTTAGGGTCAGTGTTATAGTTAGGGTTCGAGTTAGAGTTTGGGTTAGGTTTAGGGTGAAGTTTCAGTTAATAGTCAGGGTCAGGGTAAGGGTTAGGGTTAAGATTACAGTTAGGGTTAAGTTTAGTGTTAGGGTTAGGGTTAGGGTAGGGGTAAGGTTAGGGTTAAGGCTAGGTTTACGGTAAAGGGTAGGGCTAGGTTAGGGTTAGGTTTAGAGTTAGAGCTAGTACTAGGGTTTAGGGTAAGAGGTAGGGTCAGGTTTAGAGTTTTTGTTAGTTTTAGGGTGGAGTTAAGGTTAAGTTTAGCGTTAGGGTAAGTGTTAGGTTTAGGTCAGGGTTAAGGTTAGGGTTAGGGAAAGGGTTAGGTGTTCGTGGGAGGGTTAGTGTTAGGTTTACACTTAAGCTGATGTTTTACAGTGTTACGGTTAGGTCAGGGTTGTAGTTAGGGTTAGGATGAGGTTTAGGTTTAGGGCTATATTTAGGGGATAGTTTAGGGTTTTTTAGGGTTAGGTTTGGTTTTAGGGTTAAGGTTAGGCTTAGGTTTATCTTGAAATTTATGTTAAGGATGAGGGTTAGGGTTAGCGTTAGGGTTAGGTGTTTGGGTTAAGGTTAGGGTTAGGTTTAGGGTTTGGGTTGGGGTTAGGTGTTTCGGTTAATGTTAGGGTCAGGTTTAGGGTAAGGGTTAGGGTTCGGTTTAGGATCAGGCTTAGGGTTAGGGTTAGAATTAGGGTTAGTGGTTAGGCTTAGGCTTAGGGTTAAGGTTAGGTTTAGGCTAAAGATCAGGATTTGATTTCGAGTTAGGTGTTAGTGTTTCGGTTAGGTTTAGGGTAGGGTTATACTTAGGGTTAGGTTAAGAGTTAGATTTATGGTTACAGTTAAGGGGAGGGTTTTGGGTAAGTGTTACATTTAGGGTTAGGGTTAGGTTTAGGCCTAGGGCTAGGGTTAGGTTTAGATTTCGGGTTACAGGTTAGGGTTAGGTTTAAGTTTATGGTAGGGTAAAGTTAGGGTTAAGGTTTGGTTAGGGTTAGGGTCAGGGTTAGGATTAGGATTAGGTTTAGGGTGAGGGTTAGGGTCAGAGTTATTGTAAGGGTTAGGTTTGGGGTTACAGGTGGGCCAAGGTTAAGGTTAGGGTCAGGGTTAAAGTTAGGGTGTGCTTTAGATTAGGGATAGGGTGAAGTTTAAGATAGGGTGAGGGTTAGGGTTATGGCTAAGGTTTGCTTGAGTTTTCAGGTTAGTGTTAAGGTTATGTTTAGGGTTAGGAATAAGTTTATGGGTTCTGTTTACTTTTAGGGTTAGGGGTAGATTTTAGGTTAGGGTTAAGTTCAGTGTTACGGTTAGGGTTAGGTTTACGGTTTGTGTTAGGCATTGTGGTTGGTGTGAGGATTAGGTTTAGGATTAGGGTTGGGTAGGGTTAGAATTATGGTTATGGTAAGGTGTTAGGGATTAGAGGAGTAGTTTTGGGTTAGGGCTTGGGTGAGGGTTCCGGTTAGGCATTGTGGTTCTGGTCATGGTTAGGTTTGGTTTAGGTTTAGGGTTAGTTTTATGATTAGGTTTAGGGTTAGTGTTAGAGTTAGGGTCAGGCTTTGGTGCTAGGGGTTAGGTTTTGGGTTAGGGTTAGGGTTATCGTTAGGGCTTAGGTTTTCAGGTGAGTGTTAGGGTTAGGGTTAGGGATAGCGTTAGGGTTAGCTTTTGGGGGTACGGTTAGGGGTTAGGTGAGGGTTACAGTTAGTATTGCAGTTAAGGTTAGGTTTTAGGGCAAGTGTTATGATTAGGGTTAGAGTTAGAGTTAGGGTTAGGTTTAGGGTTAGGTGCAGGGTAAGTTTTAGGTTTAAGTCCTGGTTTAGGGTTAGAGTTAGTGTCCTATTTAGGGTCAAGTTTAGAGTTCGGGGAAGGTTTAGGATTAGGTCTATTGTTGGGCTTAGGATTAGGGTTAGGTTCAGAGCTATTGTAAGGCTTAGGTTTAGGGTTACAGATGGACTAGCTTTACGGTTAGAGTTAGGTTTAAGGTTAGGGTTTGGGCTAGGTTTACGTTTACGGTTATGGTTAGGGTTAGGATTTGGTTGAAGTTTAGCATAGGCTGAGGGTTACTTTTAGGGTTAGGGCTAGAGTTTGGGTTTGTGTTCAGGTTAGTGTTATGGTTAGATTTAGGGTCCAGTTTAGGGTTAGGGGTTATGTTTAGTGTTAGGGTTAGTTTTAGGTTTAGGGTTAGTGTGAAGTTTAGGTTAAGGGTGAGAGTTAGGATTAGGGTTAGTGTTAGACGTTAGGTTTAGGATGCTACTTTTAGGTTTATGGTTAGGGTAGGTTTAAGTTTAGGGTTAATGTTAGGGTTAGTGTCAGATTAGGGTTACTGTTCGTGTTAGGGTTACAGTTAGGGTTAGGGATAGCATTTGGTTTAGAGTTAGGAATATAGTTAGGGGTTAGGGTGAGGGTTGGGGATATGGTGAGGGTTAGGTTTAGGTTTACAGTTAAGGTGAGGGTTTAGGGTAATTGTTATGGTTAGGGTTAGAGTTAGGGTCATGGTGAAGTTTCAGTTAATAGAGGGGTTCAGGGTTAATGTTAGATTTAGGGTTAAGGTTAGTGTTAGGGTTAGGTTTAGGTTAGGGTTAAGGTAGCGGTCGGGTTAGGGTTAAGACTAGGTTTACGGTAAAGTGTAAGGCTAGGTTAGGGTTAGGTTTAGAGTTAGTGCTAGGCTCTAGGGTTAGGGTTAAGGTCAGGTTTAGAGTTATTGTTAGGTTTACGGTTAAGGTTAGGGTAGAGTTAAGGTTAAGGTTAAGTTTAAGGTTAGGGTAAGAGTTAGGTTTACGTCAGGTTTAGGGTTAGGATGAGGGATAGGGTTAGGGTTAGGGAAAGGGTTAGGGTTTCGTGTGAGGATTAGTGTTATGTTTACATTAAGCTGATGTTTTTGGGTGTTACAGTAAGGTTTAGGGTTAGAGTTAGGTTAGGTTTAGAGTTAGGGCTAGAGTATGGTGATAGTGCTTTAGGCTTAGGTTTAGGGTGAAATTTAGGTTAAGGATGAGGGTTAGGGTTGGGGTAGGTGTTTGGATTAATCTTAGGGTCAGGTTTAGGGTTCTGGTTTAGAGTTCAGTTTAGATTCAGGGTTAGGGGTAGACTTAGGTTTAGGGCTAGGGTTAGGTTTAGCGTTAGTTTAGCTCAGGGTTAAGGTTTGAATGAAGTTAGGGTAGGTTTAGGGTTATGGTTAGGTTGAAATTTGGGTTAAGTGTGAGGGTTTGGTTTCGGGTTGGGGTTAGAGTTAGGGTTAGTGGTTCAGGTTAGGTTTAGGGTTAAGGTTAGGTTTAGGCTAAGCATTAGGGTTAGAGTTAGGGTTAGTGGTTAGTGTTTCAGTTAGGTTTAGGATAGGGTTATAATTAGGGTTAAGTTTAGGGTTACGGTAAGAGTTAGATTTACTTTTACAGTTAAGGTGAGGGTTTTGCGTAACTGTTACGGATAGGGTTAGGGCTAGGTTTAGGGTTAGAGTTGGGTTAGGGGTTAGGTTTAGGTTACGTTTATGGTAGGCTTAAAGTTAGGGTTAAGGTTAGGTTAGGGTTAGGGTCAGGGTTAGGATTAGAATTAGGTTTCGGGCGAGGGTTAGTGTCAGATTTATTACAAGGGTTAGGTTTAGGGTTACAGACGGGCCAAGGTTAAGGTTAGGGTTAGGTTTAGGGGTAGGATTAGGGCTAAAGTTAGGGTTAGCTTTAGGTTAGGGATAGGATGAAGTTTAAGATAGGGTGAGGGTTAGGGTTATGGCTAAGGTTTGGGTTAGTTTTCGGGTTAGTGTTAAGGTTATGTTTAGGGTTAGGGTTAAGTTTATGGGTTGTGTTTAGTTTTAGGGTTAGGGTTAGATTTAAGGTTAGGGTTAAGTTTAGTGTAACAGTTAAGGTTACGGTTTGTGTTAGGCATTGTGGTTGGGGTGAGGTTTAGGTTTAGGGTTAGGGTTGTGTATGCTTAGGATTATGGTTATGGTAAGGTGTTAGGGGTTAGAAGTGTAGTTTAGGGTTAGGGGTGGGTGAGGGTTCTGGTAAAGCATTGTGGTTCCGACCATGGTTAGGTTTGGTTTAGGGTTACGGTTAGGTTTATGATTAGGTTTCAGGTTAATGTTCGAGTTAGAGTTAAGGCTTGGGTTAGGCTTTGGTGTTAGGGGTTAGGGTTTTGGGTTAGGGTTAGGGTTATTGTTAGTGCTCAGGGGTTCAGGTTAGTGTTAGGGTTAGGGTTACGGATAGCATCAGGGTTAGGGTTGGGGATACGGTTAGGGGTTAGGGTGAGGGTTACGGTTCCTTTTACAGTTTAGGTGAGGGTTTAGGTTAAGTGTCATCATTAGGGTTAGAGTTAGGGTTATGGTTAGGTGTAGGGCAATATTTAGGTTTAGGTGCCGGTTTAGTGTTGGAGTCAGTGGTCAATTTAGGGTCAAGGTTAGATTTAGGGTTAGGGTAAGGTTTAGGTCTAGGGTTAGGATTAGGTTTAGGGTTAGGTTCAGGGCTATTGTAAGGGTTAGGTTTAGGGTTCCATTTGGACTAGCATTATGGTTAGAGTTATGTTCAAGGATAGGGTTTGGGTTAGGTTTAGGTTTAGGGTTAGGGTTTGGATGAAGTTTAGGATAGGGTGAGGGTTATTTTTATGGTTTGGGCTAAAGATTGGTTTTGTGTTCAGCTTAGTGTTAAGGTTAGGTTTAGGGTTCGGTTTTGGGTTAGGGGTTATGTTTAGGGTTTGGGTTACGCTTTGGTTTAGGGTTAGTGAAGTTTAGGTTAAGGGTGAGGGTTAGGATAAAGGTTAGGATTAGGTTTATGGTAAGGTGTTAGTGGTTAGAGGTGTAGTTTAGGGTTAGGGTTTGGGTGAGGGTTCCGGTTAGGAATTGTGGTTCTGGTCATGGTTGGGTTTGGTTTAGGTTTATGATTAGGTTTCGGGTTAGTGTTAGAGTTAGGGTGAGAGTTAGGGTTAAGGTTTGGATTAGGCTTTGGTGTTAGGGGTTAGGGTTTGTGTTAGAGTTAGGGTTATCGTTAGGGCTCAGGGGTTTCAGGTTAGTTTTAGGGTTAAGGTTAGGGATTGCATTAGGGTTAGGTTTGGGGGATACGGTTAGGGGTTAGGGTGAGGGTTACGGTTAGTTTTGCAGTTAAAGTGTGGGTTTAGGATAAGTGTTATGATTAGGGTTAGAGTTGGAGTTATTTTTAGGTTTAGGGTTAGGTGTAGGGGAAGATTTAGGTTTAGGTCCAGGTTTAGGGTTAGAGTTAGTGTTCTCTTTAGGGTCAAGGGTGCAGTTAGGGTTAGGTTAGGATTAGGTCTAGGGCTAGGATTAGGTTTAGGGTTAATTTCCGGGCTATTGTAAGGGTTAGGTTTAGGGTTACAGATGGACTAGCGTTATGGTTAGAGGTAGGTTTAAGGTTAGGGTTTGGGTTAGGTTTAGGTTTAGGTTTAAGGTAGCGTTAGAGTTTGGATGAAGTTTAGGATAGCGTGAGGGTTATTTTTATGGTTAGGGCTAGAGTTTGGGTTTGTGTCCAGGTTAGCTTTAAGGCTAGGGTTCAGGTTAGGGTTAGGGGTTATGTTTAGGGTTAGGGTTATGTTTTGGTTTAGGGTTAGTGTGAAGTTTAGGTTAAGGGTGAGGGTTAGGATAAGAGTTAGAATTAGGGTTAGGATTATAGTTAGTGTTAGAGGTTAGATTTAGGATGCTAACGTTAGGTTTATGGTTAGGGTTGGGTTAATGTTAGAGTTAGGGTTAGATTAGGTTTAATGTTCGTGTTTGGGTTAGGGATAAGGTTAGGGATAGCATTAGGTTTAGGGTTGGGGATACGGTTAGGGGTTAGGGTGAGGGTTGTGGTTAGGGTGTGGGTTAGGGTTAGGTTTACAGTTAAGGTGAGGGTTTAGGGTCAGTGTTATAGTTAGGGTTCGAGTTAGAGTTTGGGTTAGGTTTAGGGTGAAGTTTCAGTTAATAGTCAGGGTCAGGGTAAGGGTTAGGGTTAAGATTACAGTTAGGGTTAAGTTTAGTGTTAGGGTTAGGGTTAGGGTAGGGGTAAGGTTAGGGTTAAGGCTAGGTTTACGGTAAAGGGTAGGGCTAGGTTAGGGTTAGGTTTAGAGTTAGAGCTAGTACTAGGGTTTAGGGTAAGAGGTAGGGTCAGGTTTAGAGTTTTTGTTAGTTTTAGGGTGGAGTTAAGGTTAAGTTTAGCGTTAGGGTAAGTGTTAGGTTTAGGTCAGGGTTAAGGTTAGGGTTAGGGAAAGGGTTAGGTGTTCGTGGGAGGGTTAGTGTTAGGTTTACACTTAAGCTGATGTTTTACAGTGTTACGGTTAGGTCAGGGTTGTAGTTAGGGTTAGGATGAGGTTTAGGTTTAGGGCTATATTTAGGGGATAGTTTAGGGTTTTTTAGGGTTAGGTTTGGTTTTAGGGTTAAGGTTAGGCTTAGGTTTATCTTGAAATTTATGTTAAGGATGAGGGTTAGGGTTAGCGTTAGGGTTAGGTGTTTGGGTTAAGGTTAGGGTTAGGTTTAGGGTTTGGGTTGGGGTTAGGTGTTTCGGTTAATGTTAGGGTCAGGTTTAGGGTAAGGGTTAGGGTTCGGTTTAGGATCAGGCTTAGGGTTAGGGTTAGAATTAGGGTTAGTGGTTAGGCTTAGGCTTAGGGTTAAGGTTAGGTTTAGGCTAAAGATCAGGATTTGATTTCGAGTTAGGTGTTAGTGTTTCGGTTAGGTTTAGGGTAGGGTTATACTTAGGGTTAGGTTAAGAGTTAGATTTATGGTTACAGTTAAGGGGAGGGTTTTGGGTAAGTGTTACATTTAGGGTTAGGGTTAGGTTTAGGCCTAGGGCTAGGGTTAGGTTTAGATTTCGGGTTACAGGTTAGGGTTAGGTTTAAGTTTATGGTAGGGTAAAGTTAGGGTTAAGGTTTGGTTAGGGTTAGGGTCAGGGTTAGGATTAGGATTAGGTTTAGGGTGAGGGTTAGGGTCAGAGTTATTGTAAGGGTTAGGTTTGGGGTTACAGGTGGGCCAAGGTTAAGGTTAGGGTCAGGGTTAAAGTTAGGGTGTGCTTTAGATTAGGGATAGGGTGAAGTTTAAGATAGGGTGAGGGTTAGGGTTATGGCTAAGGTTTGCTTGAGTTTTCAGGTTAGTGTTAAGGTTATGTTTAGGGTTAGGAATAAGTTTATGGGTTCTGTTTACTTTTAGGGTTAGGGGTAGATTTTAGGTTAGGGTTAAGTTCAGTGTTACGGTTAGGGTTAGGTTTACGGTTTGTGTTAGGCATTGTGGTTGGTGTGAGGATTAGGTTTAGGATTAGGGTTGGGTAGGGTTAGAATTATGGTTATGGTAAGGTGTTAGGGATTAGAGGAGTAGTTTTGGGTTAGGGCTTGGGTGAGGGTTCCGGTTAGGCATTGTGGTTCTGGTCATGGTTAGGTTTGGTTTAGGTTTAGGGTTAGTTTTATGATTAGGTTTAGGGTTAGTGTTAGAGTTAGGGTCAGGCTTTGGTGCTAGGGGTTAGGTTTTGGGTTAGGGTTAGGGTTATCGTTAGGGCTTAGGTTTTCAGGTGAGTGTTAGGGTTAGGGTTAGGGATAGCGTTAGGGTTAGCTTTTGGGGGTACGGTTAGGGGTTAGGTGAGGGTTACAGTTAGTATTGCAGTTAAGGTTAGGTTTTAGGGCAAGTGTTATGATTAGGGTTAGAGTTAGAGTTAGGGTTAGGTTTAGGGTTAGGTGCAGGGTAAGTTTTAGGTTTAAGTCCTGGTTTAGGGTTAGAGTTAGTGTCCTATTTAGGGTCAAGTTTAGAGTTCGGGGAAGGTTTAGGATTAGGTCTATTGTTGGGCTTAGGATTAGGGTTAGGTTCAGAGCTATTGTAAGGCTTAGGTTTAGGGTTACAGATGGACTAGCTTTACGGTTAGAGTTAGGTTTAAGGTTAGGGTTTGGGCTAGGTTTACGTTTACGGTTATGGTTAGGGTTAGGATTTGGTTGAAGTTTAGCATAGGCTGAGGGTTACTTTTAGGGTTAGGGCTAGAGTTTGGGTTTGTGTTCAGGTTAGTGTTATGGTTAGATTTAGGGTCCAGTTTAGGGTTAGGGGTTATGTTTAGTGTTAGGGTTAGTTTTAGGTTTAGGGTTAGTGTGAAGTTTAGGTTAAGGGTGAGAGTTAGGATTAGGGTTAGTGTTAGACGTTAGGTTTAGGATGCTACTTTTAGGTTTATGGTTAGGGTAGGTTTAAGTTTAGGGTTAATGTTAGGGTTAGTGTCAGATTAGGGTTACTGTTCGTGTTAGGGTTACAGTTAGGGTTAGGGATAGCATTTGGTTTAGAGTTAGGAATATAGTTAGGGGTTAGGGTGAGGGTTGGGGATATGGTGAGGGTTAGGTTTAGGTTTACAGTTAAGGTGAGGGTTTAGGGTAATTGTTATGGTTAGGGTTAGAGTTAGGGTCATGGTGAAGTTTCAGTTAATAGAGGGGTTCAGGGTTAATGTTAGATTTAGGGTTAAGGTTAGTGTTAGGGTTAGGTTTAGGTTAGGGTTAAGGTAGCGGTCGGGTTAGGGTTAAGACTAGGTTTACGGTAAAGTGTAAGGCTAGGTTAGGGTTAGGTTTAGAGTTAGTGCTAGGCTCTAGGGTTAGGGTTAAGGTCAGGTTTAGAGTTATTGTTAGGTTTACGGTTAAGGTTAGGGTAGAGTTAAGGTTAAGGTTAAGTTTAAGGTTAGGGTAAGAGTTAGGTTTACGTCAGGTTTAGGGTTAGGATGAGGGATAGGGTTAGGGTTAGGGAAAGGGTTAGGGTTTCGTGTGAGGATTAGTGTTATGTTTACATTAAGCTGATGTTTTTGGGTGTTACAGTAAGGTTTAGGGTTAGAGTTAGGTTAGGTTTAGAGTTAGGGCTAGAGTATGGTGATAGTGCTTTAGGCTTAGGTTTAGGGTGAAATTTAGGTTAAGGATGAGGGTTAGGGTTGGGGTAGGTGTTTGGATTAATCTTAGGGTCAGGTTTAGGATTCTGGTTTAGAGTTCAGTTTAGATTCAGGGTTAGGGGTAGACTTAGGTTTAGGGCTAGGGTTAGGTTTAGCGTTAGTTTAGCTCAGGGTTAAGGTTTGAATGAAGTTAGGGTAGGTTTAGGGTTATGGTTAGGTTGAAATTTGGGTTAAGTGTGAGGGTTTGGTTTCGGGTTGGGGTTAGAGTTAGGGTTAGTGGTTCAGGTTAGGTTTAGGGTTAAGGTTAGGTTTAGGCTAAGCATTAGGGTTAGAGTTAGGGTTAGTGGTTAGTGTTTCAGTTAGGTTTAGGATAGGGTTATAATTAGGGTTAAGTTTAGGGTTACGGTAAGAGTTAGATTTACTTTTACAGTTAAGGTGAGGGTTTTGCGTAACTGTTACGGATAGGGTTAGGGCTAGGTTTAGGGTTAGAGTTGGGTTAGGGGTTAGGTTTAGGTTACGTTTATGGTAGGCTTAAAGTTAGGGTTAAGGTTAGGTTAGGGTTAGGGTCAGGGTTAGGATTAGAATTAGGTTTCGGGCGAGGGTTAGTGTCAGATTTATTACAAGGGTTAGGTTTAGGGTTACAGACGGGCCAAGGTTAAGGTTAGGGTTAGGTTTAGGGGTAGGATTAGGGCTAAAGTTAGGGTTAGCTTTAGGTTAGGGATAGGATGAAGTTTAAGATAGGGTGAGGGTTAGGGTTATGGCTAAGGTTTGGGTTAGTTTTCGGGTTAGTGTTAAGGTTATGTTTAGGGTTAGGGTTAAGTTTATGGGTTGTGTTTAGTTTTAGGGTTAGGGTTAGATTTAAGGTTAGGGTTAAGTTTAGTGTAACAGTTAAGGTTACGGTTTGTGTTAGGCATTGTGGTTGGGGTGAGGTTTAGGTTTAGGGTTAGGGTTGTGTATGCTTAGGATTATGGTTATGGTAAGGTGTTAGGGGTTAGAAGTGTAGTTTAGGGTTAGGGGTGGGTGAGGGTTCTGGTAAAGCATTGTGGTTCCGACCATGGTTAGGTTTGGTTTAGGGTTACGGTTAGGTTTATGATTAGGTTTCAGGTTAATGTTCGAGTTCGAGTTAAGGTTTGGGTTAGGCTTTGGTGTTAGGGGTTAGGGTTTTGGGTTAGGGTTAGGGTTATTGTTAGTGCTCAGGGGTTCAGGTTAGTGTTAGGGTTAGGGTTACGGATAGCATCAGGGTTAGGGTTGGGGATACGGTTAGGGGTTAGGGTGAGGGTTACGGTTCCTTTTACAGTTTAGGTGAGGGTTTAGGTTAAGTGTCATCATTAGGGTTAGAGTTAGGGTTATGGTTAGGTGTAGGGCAATATTTAGGTTTAGGTGCCGGTTTAGTGTTAGAGTCAGTGGTCAATTTAGGGTCAAGGTTAGATTTAGGGTTAGGGTAAGGTTTAGGTCTAGGGTTAGGATTAGGTTTAGGGTTAGGTTCAGGGCTATTGTAAGGGTTAGGTTTAGGGTTCCATTTGGACTAGCATTATGGTTAGAGTTATGTTCAAGGATAGGGTTTGGGTTAGGTTTAGGTTTAGGGTTAGGGTTTGGATGAAGTTTAGGATAGGGTGAGGGTTATTTTTATGGTTTGGGCTAAAGATTGGTTTTGTGTTCAGCTTAGTGTTAAGGTTAGGTTTAGGGTTCGGTTTTGGGTTAGGGGTTATGTTTAGGGTTTGGGTTACGCTTTGGTTTAGGGTTAGTGAAGTTTAGGTTAAGGGTGAGGGTTAGGATAAAGGTTAGGATTAGGTTTATGGTAAGGTGTTAGTGGTTAGAGGTGTAGTTTAGGGTTAGGGTTTGGGTGAGGGTTCCGGTTAGGAATTGTGGTTCTGGTCATGGTTGGGTTTGGTTTAGGTTTATGATTAGGTTTCGGGTTAGTGGTAGAGTTAGGGTGAGAGTTAGGGTTAAGGTTTGGATTAGGCTTTGGTGTTAGGGGTTAGGGTTTGTGTTAGAGTTAGGGTTATCGTTAGGGCTCAGGGGTTTCAGGTTAGTTTTAGGGTTAAGGTTAGGGATTGCATTAGGGTTAGGTTTGGGGGATACGGTTAGGGGTTAGGGTGAGGGTTACGGTTAGTTTTGCAGTTAAAGTGTGGGTTTAGGATAAGTGTTATGATTAGGGTTAGAGTTGGAGTTATTTTTAGGTTTAGGGTTAGGTGTAGGGGAAGATTTAGGTTTAGGTCCAGGTTCAGGGTTAGAGTTAGTGTTCTCTTTAGGGTCAAGGGTGCAGTTAGGGTTAGGTTAGGATTAGGTCTAGGGCTAGGATTAGGTTTAGGGTTAATTTCCGGGCTATTGTAAGGGTTAGGTTTAGGGTTACAGATGGACTAGCGTTATGGTTAGAGGTAGGTTTAAGGTTAGGGTTTGGGTTAGGTTTAGGTTTAGGTTTAAGGTAGCGTTAGAGTTTGGATGAAGTTTAGGATAGCGTGAGGGTTATTTTTATGGTTAGGGCTAGAGTTTGGGTTTGTGTCCAGGTTAGCTTTAAGGCTAGGGTTCAGGTTAGGGTTAGGGGTTATGTTTAGGGTTAGGGTTATGTTTTGGTTTAGGGTTAGTGTGAAGTTTAGGTTAAGGGTGAGGGTTAGGATAAGAGTTAGAATTAGGGTTAGGATTATAGTTAGTGTTAGAGGTTAGATTTAGGATGCTAACGTTAGGTTTATGGTTAGGGTTGGGTTAATGTTAGAGTTAGGGTTAGATTAGGTTTAATGTTCGTGTTTGGGTTAGGGATAAGGTTAGGGATAGCATTAGGTTTAGGGTTGGGGATACGGTTAGGGGTTAGGGTGAGGGTTGTGGTTAGGGTGTGGGTTAGGGTTAGGTTTACAGTTAAGGTGAGGGTTTAGGGTCAGTGTTATAGTTAGGGTTCGAGTTAGAGTTTGGGTTAGGTTTAGGGTGAAGTTTCAGTTAATAGTAAGGGTCAGGGTAAGGGTTAGGGTTAAGATTACAGTTAGGGTTAAGTTTAGTGTTAGGGTTAGGGTTAGGGTAGGGGTAAGGTTAGGGTTAAGGCTAGGTTTACGGTAAAGGGTAGGGCTAGGTTAGGGTTAGGTTTAGAGTTAGAGCTAGTACTAGGGTTTAGGGTAAGAGGTAGGGTCAGGTTTAGAGTTTTTGTTAGTTTTAGGGTGGAGTTAAGGTTAAGTTTAGCGTTAGGGTAAGTGTTAGGTTTAGGTCAGGGTTAAGGTTAGGGTTAGGGAAAGGGTTAGGTGTTCGTGGGAGGGTTAGTGTTAGGTTTACACTTAAGCTGTTGTTTTACAGTGTTACGGTTAGGTCAGGGTTGTAGTTAGGGTTAGGATGAGGTTTAGGTTTAGGGCTATATTTAGGGGATAGTTTAGGGTTTTTTAGGGTTAGGTTTGGTTTTAGGGTTAAGGTTAGGCTTAGGTTTATCTTGAAATTTATGTTAAGGATGAGGGTTAGGGTTAGCGTTAGGGTTAGGTGTTTGGGTTAAGGTTAGGGTTAGGTTTAGGGTTTGGGTTGGGGTTAGGTGTTTCGGTTAATGTTAGGGTCAGGTTTAGGGTAAGGGTTAGGGTTCGGTTTAGGATCAGGCTTACGGTTAGGGTTAGAATTAGGGTTAGTGGTTAGGCTTAGGCTTAGGGTTAAGGTTAGGTTTAGGCTAAAGATCAGGATTTGATTTCGAGTTAGGTGTTAGTGTTTCGGTTAGGTTTAGGGTAGGGTTATATTTAGGGTTAGGTTAAGAGTTAGATTTATGGTTACAGTTAAGGGGAGGGTTTTGGGTAAGTGTTACATTTAGGGTTAGGGTTAGGTTTAGGGCTAGGGCTAGGGTTAGGTTTAGATTTCGCGTTACAGGTTAGGGTTAGGTTTAAGTTTATGGTAGGGTAAAGTTAGGGTTAAGGTTTGGTTAGGGTTAGGGTCAGGGTTAGGATTAGGATTAGGTTTAGGGTGAGGGTTAGGGTCAGAGTTATTGTAAGGGTTAGGTTTGGGGTTACAGGTGGGCCAAGGTTAAGGTTAGGGTCAGGGTTAAAGTTAGGGTGTGCTTTAGATTAGGGATAGGGTGAAGTTTAAGATAGGGTGAGGGTTAGGGTTATGGCTAAGGTTTGCTTGAGTTTTCAGGTTAGTGTTAAGGTTATGTTTAGGGTTAGGAATAAGTTTATGGGTTCTGTTTACTTTTAGGGTTAGGGGTAGATTTTAGGTTAGGGTTAAGTTCAGTGTTACGGTTAGGGTTAGGTTTACGGTATGTGTTAGGCATTGTGGTTGGTGTGAGGATTAGGTTTAGGATTAGGGTTGGGTAGGGTTAGAATTATGGTTATGGTAAGGTGTTAGGGATTAGAGGAGTAGTTTTGGGTTAGGGCTTGGGTGAGGGTTCCGGTTAGGCATTGTGGTTCTGGTCATGGTTAGTTTTGGTTTAGGGTTAGGGTTAGTTTTATGATTAGGTTTAGGGTTAGTTTTATGATTAGGTTTAGGGTTAGTGTTAGAGTTAGGGTCAGGCTTTGGTGCTAGGGGTTAGGTTTTGGGTTAGGGTTAGGGTTATCGTTAGGGCTTAGGTTTTCAGGTGAGTGTTAGGGTTAGGGTTAGGGATAGCGTTAGGGTTAGCTTTTGGGGGTACGGTTAGGGGTTAGGTGAGGGTTACAGTTAGTATTGCAGTTAAGGTTAGGTTTTAGGGCAAGTGTTATGATTAGGGTTAGAGTTAGAGTTAGGGTTAGGTTTAGGGTTAGGTGCAGGGTAAGTTTTAGGTTTAAGTCCTGGTTTAGGGTTAGAGTTAGTGTCCTATTTAGGGTCAAGTTTAGAGTTCGGGGAAGGTTTAGGATTAGGTCTATTGTTGGGCTTAGGATTAGGGTTAGGTTCAGAGCTATTGTAAGGCTTAGGTTTAGGGTTACAGATGGACTAGCTTTACGGTTAGAGTTAGGTTTAAGGTTAGGGTTTGGGCTAGGTTTACGTTTACGGTTATGGTTAGGGTTAGGATTTGGTTGAAGTTTAGCATAGGCTGAGGGTTACTTTTAGGGTTAGGGCTAGAGTTTGGGTTTGTGTTCAGGTTAGTGTTATGGTTAGATTTAGGGTCCAGTTTAGGGTTAGGGGTTATGTTTAGTGTTAGGGTTAGTTTTAGGTTTAGGGTTAGTGTGAAGTTTAGGTTAAGGGTGAGAGTTAGGATTAGGGTTAGTGTTAGACGTTAGGTTTAGGATGCTACTTTTAGGTTTATGGTTAGGGTAGGTTTAAGTTTAGGGTTAATGTTAGGGTTAGTGTCAGATTAGGGTTACTGTTCGTGTTAGGGTTACAGTTAGGGTTAGGGATAGCATTTGGTTTAGGGTTAGGAATATAGTTAGGGGTTAGGGTGAGGGTTGGGGATATGGTGAGGGTTAGGTTTAGGTTTACAGTTAAGGTGAGGGTTTAGGGTAATTGTTATGGTTAGGGTTAGAGTTAGGGTCATGGTGAAGTTTCAGTTAATAGAGGGGTTCAGGGTTAATGTTAGATTTAGGGTTAAGGTTAGTGTTAGGGTTAGGTTTAGGTTAGGGTTAAGGTAGCGGTCGGGTTAGGGTTAAGACTAGGTTTACGGTAAAGTGTAAGGCTAGGTTAGGGTTAGGTTTAGAGTTAGTGCTAGGCTCTAGGGTTAGGGTTAAGGTCAGGTTTAGAGTTATTGTTAGGTTTACGGTTAAGGTTAGGGTAGAGTTAAGGTTAAGGTTAAGTTTAAGGTTAGGGTAAGAGTTAGGTTTACGTCAGGTTTAGGGTTAGGATGAGGGATAGGGTTAGGGTTAGGGAAAGGGTTAGGGTTTCGTGTGAGGATTAGTGTTATGTTTACATTAAGCTGATGTTTTTGGGTGTTACAGTAAGGTTTAGGGTTAGAGTTAGGTTAGGTTTAGAGTTAGGGCTAGAGTATGGTGATAGTGCTTTAGGCTTAGGTTTAGGGTGAAATTTAGGTTAAGGATGAGGGTTAGGGTTGGGGTAGGTGTTTGGATTAATCTTAGGGTCAGGTTTAGGGTTCTGGTTTAGAGTTCAGTTTAGATTCAGGGTTAGGGGTAGACTTAGGTTTAGGGCTAGGGTTAGGTTTAGCGTTAGTTTAGCTCAGGGTTAAGGTTTGAATGAAGTTAGGGTAGGTTTAGGGTTATGGTTAGGTTGAAATTTGGGTTAAGTGTGAGGGTTTGGTTTCGGGTTGGGGTTAGAGTTAGGGTTAGTGGTTCAGGTTAGGTTTAGGGTTAAGGTTAGGTTTAGGCTAAGCATTAGGGTTAGAGTTAGGGTTAGTGGTTAGTGTGTCAGTTAGGTTTAGGATAGGGTTATAATTAGGGTTAAGTTTAGGGTTACGGTAAGAGTTAGATTTACTTTTACAGTTAAGGTGAGGGTTTTGCGTAACTGTTACGGATAGGGTTAGGGCTAGGTTTAGGGTTAGAGTTGGGTTAGGGGTTAGGTTTAGGTTAAGTTTATGGTAGGCTTAAAGTTAGGGTTAAGGTTAGGTTAGGGTTAGGGTCAGGGTTAGGATTAGAATTAGGTTTCGGGCGAGGGTTAGTGTCAGATTTATTACAAGGGTTAGGTTTAGGGTTACAGACGGGCCAAGGTTAAGGTTAGGGTTAGGTTTAGGGGTAGGATTAGGGCTAAAGTTAGGGTTAGCTTTAGGTTAGGGATAGGATGAAGTTTAAGATAGGGTGAGGGTTAGGGTTATGGCTAAGGTTTGGGTTAGTTTTCGGGTTAGTGTTAAGGTTATGTTTAGGGTTAGGGTTAAGTTTATGGGTTGTGTTTAGTTTTAGGGTTAGGGTTAGATTTAAGGTTAGGGTTAAGTTTAGTGTAACAGTTAAGGTTACGGTTTGTGTTAGGCATTGTGGTTGGGGTGAGGTTTAGGTTTAGGGTTAGGGTTGTGTATGCTTAGGATTATGGTTATGGTAAGGTGTTAGGGGTTAGAAGTGTAGTTTAGGGTTAGGGGTGGGTGAGGGTTCTGGTAAAGCATTGTGGTTCCGACCATGGTTAGGTTTGGTTTAGGGTTACGGTTAGGTTTATGATTAGGTTTCAGGTTAATGTTCGAGTTCGAGTTAAGGTTTGGGTTAGGCTTTGGTGTTAGGGGTTAGGGTTTTGGGTTAGGGTTAGGGTTATTGTTAGTGCTCAGGGGTTCAGGTTAGTGTTAGGGTTAGGGTTACGGATAGCATCAGGGTTAGGGTTGGGGATACGGTTAGGGGTTAGGGTGAGGGTTACGGTTCCTTTTACAGTTTAGGTGAGGGTTTAGGTTAAGTGTCATCATTAGGGTTAGAGTTAGGGTTATGGTTAGGTGTAGGGCAATATTTAGGTTTAGGTGCCGGTTTAGTGTTAGAGTCAGTGGTCAATTTAGGGTCAAGGTTAGATTTAGGGTTAGGGTAAGGTTTAGGTCTAGGGTAAGGATTAGGTTTAGGGTTAGGTTCAGGGCTATTGTAAGGGTTAGGTTTAGGGTTCCATTTGGACTAGCATTATGGTTAGAGTTATGTTCAAGGATAGGGTTTGGGTTAGGTTTAGGTTTAGGGTTAGGGTTTGGATGAAGTTTAGGATAGGGTGAGGGTTATTTTTATGGTTTGGGCTAAAGATTGGTTTTGTGTTCAGCTTAGTGTTAAGGTTAGGTTTAGGGTTCGGTTTTGGGTTAGGGGTTATGTTTAGGGTTTGGGTTACGCTTTGGTTTAGGGTTAGTGAAGTTTAGGTTAAGGGTGAGGGTTAGGATAAAGGTTAGGATTAGGTTTATGGTAAGGTGTTAGTGGTTAGAGGTGTAGTTTAGGGTTAGGGTTTGGGTGAGGGTTCCGGTTAGGAATTGTGGTTCTGGTCATGGTTGGGTTTGGTTTAGGTTTATGATTAGGTTTCGGGTTAGTGGTAGAGTTAGGGTGAGAGTTAGGGTTAAGGTTTGGATTAGGCTTTGGTGTTAGGGGTTAGGGTTTGTGTTAGAGTTAGGGTTATCGTTAGGGCTCAGGGGTTTCAGGTTAGTTTTAGGGTTAAGGTTAGGGATTGCATTAGGGTTAGGTTTGGGGGATACGGTTAGGGGTTAGGGTGAGGGTTACGGTTAGTTTTGCAGTTAAAGTGTGGGTTTAGGATAAGTGTTATGATTAGGGTTAGAGTTGGAGTTATTTTTAGGTTTAGGGTTAGGTGTAGGGGAAGATTTAGGTTTAGGTCCAGGTTCAGGGTTAGAGTTAGTGTTCTCTTTAGGGTCAAGGGTGCAGTTAGGGTTAGGTTAGGATTAGGTCTAGGGCTAGGATTAGGTTTAGGGTTAATTTCCGGGCTATTGTAAGGGTTAGGTTTAGGGTTACAGATGGACTAGCGTTATGGTTAGAGGTAGGTTTAAGGTTAGGGTTTGGGTTAGGTTTAGGTTTAGGTTTAAGGTAGCGTTAGAGTTTGGATGAAGTTTAGGATAGCGTGAGGGTTATTTTTATGGTTAGGGCTAGAGTTTGGGTTTGTGTCCAGGTTAGCTTTAAGGCTAGGGTTCAGGTTAGGGTTAGGGGTTATGTTTAGGGTTAGGGTTATGTTTTGGTTTAGGGTTAGTGTGAAGTTTAGGTTAAGGGTGAGGGTTAGGATAAGAGTTAGAATTAGGGTTAGGATTATAGTTAGTGTTAGAGGTTAGATTTAGGATGCTAACGTTAGGTTTATGGTTAGGGTTGGGTTAATGTTAGAGTTAGGGTTAGATTAGGTTTAATGTTCGTGTTTGGGTTAGGGATAAGGTTAGGGATAGCATTAGGTTTAGGGTTGGGGATACGGTTAGGGGTTAGGGTGAGGGTTGTGGTTAGGGTGTGGGTTAGGGTTAGGTTTACAGTTAAGGTGAGGGTTTAGGGTCAGTGTTATAGTTAGGGTTCGAGTTAGAGTTTGGGTTAGGTTTAGGGTGAAGTTTCAGTTAATAGTAAGGGTCAGGGTAAGGGTTAGGGTTAAGATTACAGTTAGGGTTAAGTTTAGTGTTAGGGTTAGGGTTAGGGTAGGGGTAAGGTTAGGGTTAAGGCTAGGTTTACGGTAAAGGGTAGGGCTAGGTTAGGGTTAGGTTTAGAGTTAGAGCTAGTACTAGGGTTTAGGGTAAGAGGTAGGGTCAGGTTTAGAGTTTTTGTTAGTTTTAGGGTGGAGTTAAGGTTAAGTTTAGCGTTAGGGTAAGTGTTAGGTTTAGGTCAGGGTTAAGGTTAGGGTTAGGGAAAGGGTTAGGTGTTCGTGGGAGGGTTAGTGTTAGGTTTACACTTAAGCTGTTGTTTTACAGTGTTACGGTTAGGTCAGGGTTGTAGTTAGGGTTAGGATGAGGTTTAGGTTTAGGGCTATATTTAGGGGATAGTTTAGGGTTTTTTAGGGTTAGGTTTGGTTTTAGGGTTAAGGTTAGGCTTAGGTTTATCTTGAAATTTATGTTAAGGATGAGGGTTAGGGTTAGCGTTAGGGTTAGGTGTTTGGGTTAAGGTTAGGGTTAGGTTTAGGGTTTGGGTTGGGGTTAGGTGTTTCGGTTAATGTTAGGGTCAGGTTTAGGGTAAGGGTTAGGGTTCGGTTTAGGATCAGGCTTACGGTTAGGGTTAGAATTAGGGTTAGTGGTTAGGCTTAGGCTTAGGGTTAAGGTTAGGTTTAGGCTAAAGATCAGGATTTGATTTCGAGTTAGGTGTTAGTGTTTCGGTTAGGTTTAGGGTAGGGTTATATTTAGGGTTAGGTTAAGAGTTAGATTTATGGTTACAGTTAAGGGGAGGGTTTTGGGTAAGTGTTACATTTAGGGTTAGGGTTAGGTTTAGGGCTAGGGCTAGGGTTAGGTTTAGATTTCGCGTTACAGGTTAGGGTTAGGTTTAAGTTTATGGTAGGGTAAAGTTAGGGTTAAGGTTTGGTTAGGGTTAGGGTCAGGGTTAGGATTAGGATTAGGTTTAGGGTGAGGGTTAGGGTCAGAGTTATTGTAAGGGTTAGGTTTGGGGTTACAGGTGGGCCAAGGTTAAGGTTAGGGTCAGGGTTAAAGTTAGGGTGTGCTTTAGATTAGGGATAGGGTGAAGTTTAAGATAGGGTGAGGGTTAGGGTTATGGCTAAGGTTTGCTTGAGTTTTCAGGTTAGTGTTAAGGTTATGTTTAGGGTTAGGAATAAGTTTATGGGTTCTGTTTACTTTTAGGGTTAGGGGTAGATTTTAGGTTAGGGTTAAGTTCAGTGTTACGGTTAGGGTTAGGTTTACGGTATGTGTTAGGCATTGTGGTTGGTGTGAGGATTAGGTTTAGGATTAGGGTTGGGTAGGGTTAGAATTATGGTTATGGTAAGGTGTTAGGGATTAGAGGAGTAGTTTTGGGTTAGGGCTTGGGTGAGGGTTCCGGTTAGGCATTGTGGTTCTGGTCATGGTTAGTTTTGGTTTAGGGTTAGGGTTAGTTTTATGATTAGGTTTAGGGTTAGTTTTATGATTAGGTTTAGGGTTAGTGTTAGAGTTAGGGTCAGGCTTTGGTGCTAGGGGTTAGGTTTTGGGTTAGGGTTAGGGTTATCGTTAGGGCTTAGGTTTTCAGGTGAGTGTTAGGGTTAGGGTTAGGGATAGCGTTAGGGTTAGCTTTTGGGGGTACGGTTAGGGGTTAGGTGAGGGTTACAGTTAGTATTGCAGTTAAGGTTAGGTTTTAGGGCAAGTGTTATGATTAGGGTTAGAGTTAGAGTTAGGGTTAGGTTTAGGGTTAGGTGCAGGGTAAGTTTTAGGTTTAAGTCCTGGTTTAGGGTTAGAGTTAGTGTCCTATTTAGGGTCAAGTTTAGAGTTCGGGGAAGGTTTAGGATTAGGTCTATTGTTGGGCTTAGGATTAGGGTTAGGTTCAGAGCTATTGTAAGGCTTAGGTTTAGGGTTACAGATGGACTAGCTTTACGGTTAGAGTTAGGTTTAAGGTTAGGGTTTGGGCTAGGTTTACGTTTACGGTTATGGTTAGGGTTAGGATTTGGTTGAAGTTTAGCATAGGCTGAGGGTTACTTTTAGGGTTAGGGCTAGAGTTTGGGTTTGTGT
Source organism: Elephas maximus indicus (assembly GCF_024166365.1). Taxonomy (NCBI): domain Eukaryota; kingdom Metazoa; phylum Chordata; class Mammalia; order Proboscidea; family Elephantidae; genus Elephas; species Elephas maximus. The sequence goes on from NC_064836.1 coordinate 1,489,777, forward strand.
TCAGGTTAGTGTTATGGTTAGATTTAGGGTCCAGTTTAGGGTTAGGGGTTATGTTTAGTGTTAGGGTTAGTTTTAGGTTTAGGGTTAGTGTGAAGTTTAGGTTAAGGGTGAGAGTTAGGATTAGGGTTAGTGTTAGACGTTAGGTTTAGGATGCTACTTTTAGGTTTATGGTTAGGGTAGGTTTAAGTTTAGGGTTAATGTTAGGGTTAGTGTCAGATTAGGGTTACTGTTCGTGTTAGGGTTACAGTTAGGGTTAGGGATAGCATTTGGTTTAGGGTTAGGAATATAGTTAGGGGTTAGGGTGAGGGTTGGGGATATGGTGAGGGTTAGGTTTAGGTTTACAGTTAAGGTGAGGGTTTAGGGTAATTGTTATGGTTAGGGTTAGAGTTAGGGTCATGGTGAAGTTTCAGTTAATAGAGGGATTCAGGGTTAATGTTAGATTTAGGGTTAAGGTTAGTGTTAGGGTTAGGTTTAGGTTAGGGTTAAGGTAGCGGTCGGGTTAGGGTTAAGACTAGGTTTACGGTAAAGTGTAAGGCTAGGTTAGGGTTAGGTTTAGAGTTAGTGCTAGGCTCTAGGGTTAGGGTTAAGGTCAGGTTTAGAGTTATTGTTAGGTTTACGGTTAAGGTTAGGGTAGAGTTAAGGTTAAGGTTAAGTTTAAGGTTAGGGTAAGAGTTAGGTTTACGTCAGGTTTAGGGTTAGGATGAGGGATAGGGTTAGGGTTAGGGAAAGGGTTAGGGTTTCGTGTGAGGATTAGTGTTATGTTTACATTAAGCTGATGTTTTTGGGTGTTACAGTAAGGTTTAGGGTTAGAGTTAGGTTAGGTTTAGAGTTAGGGCTAGAGTATGGTGATAGTGCTTTAGGCTTAGGTTTAGGGTGAAATTTAGGTTAAGGATGAGGGTTAGGGTTGGGGTAGGTGTTTGGATTAATCTTAGGGTCAGGTTTAGGGTTCTGGTTTAGAGTTCAGTTTAGATTCAGGGTTAGGGGTAGACTTAGGTTTAGGGCTAGGGTTAGGTTTAGCGTTAGTTTAGCTCAGGGTTAAGGTTTGAATGAAGTTAGGGTAGGTTTAGGGTTATGGTTAGGTTGAAATTTGGGTTAAGTGTGAGGGTTTGGTTTCGGGTTGGGGTTAGAGTTAGGGTTAGTGGTTCAGGTTAGGTTTAGGGTTAAGGTTAGGTTTAGGCTAAGCATTAGGGTTAGAGTTAGGGTTAGTGGTTAGTGTGTCAGTTAGGTTTAGGATAGGGTTATAATTAGGGTTAAGTTTAGGGTTACGGTAAGAGTTAGATTCACTTTTACAGTTAAGGTGAGGGTTTTGCGTAACTGTTACGGATAGGGTTAGGGCTAGGTTTAGGGTTAGAGTTGGGTTAGGGGTTAGGTTTAGGTTAAGTTTATGGTAGGCTTAAAGTTAGGGTTAAGGTTAGGTTAGGGTTAGGGTCAGGGTTAGGATTAGAATTAGGTTTCGGGCGAGGGTTAGTGTCAGATTTATTACAAGGGTTAGGTTTAGGGTTACAGACGGGCCAAGGTTAAGGTTAGGGTTAGGTTTAGGGGTAGGATTAGGGCTAAAGTTAGGGTTAGCTTTAGGTTAGGGATAGGATGAAGTTTAAGATAGGGTGAGGGTTAGGGTTATGGCTAAGGTTTGGGTTAGTTTTCGGGTTAGTGTTAAGGTTATGTTTAGGGTTAGGGTTAAGTTTATGGGTTGTGTTTAGTTTTAGGGTTAGGGTTAGATTTAAGGTTAGGGTTAAGTTTAGTGTAACAGTTAAGGTTACGGTTTGTGTTAGGCATTGTGGTTGGGGTGAGGTTTAGGTTTAGGGTTAGGGTTGTGTATGCTTAGGATTATGGTTATGGTAAGGTGTTAGGGGTTAGAAGTGTAGTTTAGGGTTAGGGGTGGGTGAGGGTTCTGGTAAAGCATTGTGGTTCCGACCATGGTTAGGTTTGGTTTAGGGTTACGGTTAGGTTTATGATTAGGTTTCAGGTTAATGTTCGAGTTCGAGTTAAGGTTTGGGTTAGGCTTTGGTGTTAGGGGTTAGGGTTTTGGGTTAGGGTTAGGGTTATTGTTAGTGCTCAGGGGTTCAGGTTAGTGTTAGGGTTAGGGTTACGGATAGCATCAGGGTTAGGGTTGGGGATACGGTTAGGGGTTAGGGTGAGGGTTACGGTTCCTTTTACAGTTTAGGTGAGGGTTTAGGTTAAGTGTCATCATTAGGGTTAGAGTTAGGGTTATGGTTAGGTGTAGGGCAATATTTAGGTTTAGGTGCCGGTTTAGTGTTAGAGTCAGTGGTCAATTTAGGGTCAAGGTTAGATTTAGGGTTAGGGTAAGGTTTAGGTCTAGGGTAAGGATTAGGTTTAGGGTTAGGTTCAGGGCTATTGTAAGGGTTAGGTTTAGGGTTCCATTTGGACTAGCATTATGGTTAGAGTTATGTTCAAGGATAGGGTTTGGGTTAGGTTTAGGTTTAGGGTTAGGGTTTGGATGAAGTTTAGGATAGGGTGAGGGTTATTTTTATGGTTTGGGCTAAAGATTGGTTTTGTGTTCAGCTTAGTGTTAAGGTTAGGTTTAGGGTTCGGTTTTGGGTTAGGGGTTATGTTTAGGGTTTGGGTTACGCTTTGGTTTAGGGTTAGTGAAGTTTAGGTTAAGGGTGAGGGTTAGGATAAAGGTTAGGATTAGGTTTATGGTAAGGTGTTAGTGGTTAGAGGTGTAGTTTAGGGTTAGGGTTTGGGTGAGGGTTCCGGTTAGGAATTGTGGTTCTGGTCATGGTTGGGTTTGGTTTAGGTTTATGATTAGGTTTCGGGTTAGTGGTAGAGTTAGGGTGAGAGTTAGGGTTAAGGTTTGGATTAGGCTTTGGTGTTAGGGGTTAGGGTTTGTGTTAGAGTTAGGGTTATCGTTAGGGCTCAGGGGTTTCAGGTTAGTTTTAGGGTTAAGGTTAGGGATTGCATTAGGGTTAGGTTTGGGGGATACGGTTAGGGGTTAGGGTGAGGGTTACGGTTAGTTTTGCAGTTAAAGTGTGGGTTTAGGATAAGTGTTATGATTAGGGTTAGAGTTGGAGTTATTTTTAGGTTTAGGGTTAGGTGTAGGGGAAGATTTAGGTTTAGGTCCAGGTTCAGGGTTAGAGTTAGTGTTCTCTTTAGGGTCAAGGGTGCAGTTAGGGTTAGGTTAGGATTAGGTCTAGGGCTAGGATTAGGTTTAGGGTTAATTTCCGGGCTATTGTAAGGGTTAGGTTTAGGGTTACAGATGGACTAGCGTTATGGTTAGAGGTAGGTTTAAGGTTAGGGTTTGGGTTAGGTTTAGGTTTAGGTTTAAGGTAGCGTTAGAGTTTGGATGAAGTTTAGGATAGCGTGAGGGTTATTTTTATGGTTAGGGCTAGAGTTTGGGTTTGTGTCCAGGTTAGCTTTAAGGCTAGGGTTCAGGTTAGGGTTAGGGGTTATGTTTAGGGTTAGGGTTATGTTTTGGTTTAGGGTTAGTGTGAAGTTTAGGTTAAGGGTGAGGGTTAGGATAAGAGTTAGAATTAGGGTTAGGATTATAGTTAGTGTTAGAGGTTAGATTTAGGATGCTAACGTTAGGTTTATGGTTAGGGTTGGGTTAATGTTAGAGTTAGGGTTAGATTAGGTTTAATGTTCGTGTTTGGGTTAGGGATAAGGTTAGGGATAGCATTAGGTTTAGGGTTGGGGATACGGTTAGGGTTTAGGGTGAGGGTTGTGGTTAGGGTGTGGGTTAGGGTTAGGTTTACAGTTAAGGTGAGGGTTTAGGGTCAGTGTTATAGTTAGGGTTCGAGTTAGAGTTTGGGTTAGGTTTAGGGTGAAGTTTCAGTTAATAGTAAGGGTCAGGGTAAGGGTTAGGGTTAAGATTACAGTTAGGGTTAAGTTTAGTGTTAGGGTTAGGGTTAGGGTAGGGGTAAGGTTAGGGTTAAGGCTAGGTTTACGGTAAAGGGTAGGGCTAGGTTAGGGTTAGGTTTAGAGTTAGAGCTAGTACTAGGGTTTAGGGTAAGAGGTAGGGTCAGGTTTAGAGTTTTTGTTAGTTTTAGGGTGGAGTTAAGGTTAAGTTTAGCGTTAGGGTAAGTGTTAGGTTTAGGTCAGGGTTAAGGTTAGGGTTAGGGAAAGGGTTAGGTGTTCGTGGGAGGGTTAGTGTTAGGTTTACACTTAAGCTGTTGTTTTACAGTGTTACGGTTAGGTCAGGGTTGTAGTTAGGGTTAGGATGAGGTTTAGGTTTAGGGCTATATTTAGGGGATAGTTTAGGGTTTTTTAGGGTTAGGTTTGGTTTTAGGGTTAAGGTTAGGCTTAGGTTTATCTTGAAATTTATGTTAAGGATGAGGGTTAGGGTTAGCGTTAGGGTTAGGTGTTTGGGTTAAGGTTAGGGTTAGGTTTAGGGTTTGGGTTGGGGTTAGGTGTTTCGGTTAATGTTAGGGTCAGGTTTAGGGTAAGGGTTAGGGTTCGGTTTAGGATCAGGCTTACGGTTAGGGTTAGAATTAGGGTTAGTGGTTAGGCTTAGGCTTAGGGTTAAGGTTAGGTTTAGGCTAAAGATCAGGATTTGATTTCGAGTTAGGTGTTAGTGTTTCGGTTAGGTTTAGGGTAGGGTTATATTTAGGGTTAGGTTAAGAGTTAGATTTATGGTTACAGTTAAGGGGAGGGTTTTGGGTAAGTGTTACATTTAGGGTTAGGGTTAGGTTTAGGGCTAGGGCTAGGGTTAGGTTTAGATTTCGCGTTACAGGTTAGGGTTAGGTTTAAGTTTATGGTAGGGTAAAGTTAGGGTTAAGGTTTGGTTAGGGTTAGGGTCAGGGTTAGGATTAGGATTAGGTTTAGGGTGAGGGTTAGGGTCAGAGTTATTGTAAGGGTTAGGTTTGGGGTTACAGGTGGGCCAAGGTTAAGGTTAGGGTCAGGGTTAAAGTTAGGGTGTGCTTTAGATTAGGGATAGGGTGAAGTTTAAGATAGGGTGAGGGTTAGGGTTATGGCTAAGGTTTGCTTGAGTTTTCAGGTTAGTGTTAAGGTTATGTTTAGGGTTAGGAATAAGTTTATGGGTTCTGTTTACTTTTAGGGTTAGGGGTAGATTTTAGGTTAGGGTTAAGTTCAGTGTTACGGTTAGGGTTAGGTTTACGGTATGTGTTAGGCATTGTGGTTGGTGTGAGGATTAGGTTTAGGATTAGGGTTGGGTAGGGTTAGAATTATGGTTATGGTAAGGTGTTAGGGATTAGAGGAGTAGTTTTGGGTTAGGGCTTGGGTGAGGGTTCCGGTTAGGCATTGTGGTTCTGGTCATGGTTAGTTTTGGTTTAGGGTTAGGGTTAGTTTTATGATTAGGTTTAGGGTTAGTTTTATGATTAGGTTTAGGGTTAGTGTTAGAGTTAGGGTCAGGCTTTGGTGCTAGGGGTTAGGTTTTGGGTTAGGGTTAGGGTTATCGTTAGGGCTTAGGTTTTCAGGTGAGTGTTAGGGTTAGGGTTAGGGATAGCGTTAGGGTTAGCTTTTGGGGGTACGGTTAGGGGTTAGGTGAGGGTTACAGTTAGTATTGCAGTTAAGGTTAGGTTTTAGGGCAAGTGTTATGATTAGGGTTAGAGTTAGAGTTAGGGTTAGGTTTAGGGTTAGGTGCAGGGTAAGTTTTAGGTTTAAGTCCTGGTTTAGGGTTAGAGTTAGTGTCCTATTTAGGGTCAAGTTTAGAGTTCGGGGAAGGTTTAGGATTAGGTCTATTGTTGGGCTTAGGATTAGGGTTAGGTTCAGAGCTATTGTAAGGCTTAGGTTTAGGGTTACAGATGGACTAGCTTTACGGTTAGAGTTAGGTTTAAGGTTAGGGTTTGGGCTAGGTTTACGTTTACGGTTATGGTTAGGGTTAGGATTTGGTTGAAGTTTAGCATAGGCTGAGGGTTACTTTTAGGGTTAGGGCTAGAGTTTGGGTTTGTGTTCAGGTTAGTGTTATGGTTAGATTTAGGGTCCAGTTTAGGGTTAGGGGTTATGTTTAGTGTTAGGGTTAGTTTTAGGTTTAGGGTTAGTGTGAAGTTTAGGTTAAGGGTGAGAGTTAGGATTAGGGTTAGTGTTAGACGTTAGGTTTAGGATGCTACTTTTAGGTTTATGGTTAGGGTAGGTTTAAGTTTAGGGTTAATGTTAGGGTTAGTGTCAGATTAGGGTTACTGTTCGTGTTAGGGTTACAGTTAGGGTTAGGGATAGCATTTGGTTTAGGGTTAGGAATATAGTTAGGGGTTAGGGTGAGGGTTGGGGATATGGTGAGGGTTAGGTTTAGGTTTACAGTTAAGGTGAGGGTTTAGGGTAATTGTTATGGTTAGGGTTAGAGTTAGGGTCATGGTGAAGTTTCAGTTAATAGAGGGGTTCAGGGTTAATGTTAGATTTAGGGTTAAGGTTAGTGTTAGGGTTAGGTTTAGGTTAGGGTTAAGGTAGCGGTCGGGTTAGGGTTAAGACTAGGTTTACGGTAAAGTGTAAGGCTAGGTTAGGGTTAGGTTTAGAGTTAGTGCTAGGCTCTAGGGTTAGGGTTAAGGTCAGGTTTAGAGTTATTGTTAGGTTTACGGTTAAGGTTAGGGTAGAGTTAAGGTTAAGGTTAAGTTTAAGGTTAGGGTAAGAGTTAGGTTTACGTCAGGTTTAGGGTTAGGATGAGGGATAGGGTTAGGGTTAGGGAAAGGGTTAGGGTTTCGTGTGAGGATTAGTGTTATGTTTACATTAAGCTGATGTTTTTGGGTGTTACAGTAAGGTTTAGGGTTAGAGTTAGGTTAGGTTTAGAGTTAGGGCTAGAGTATGGCGATAGTGCTTTAGGCTTAGGTTTAGGGTGAAATTTAGGTTAAGGATGAGGGTTAGGGTTGGGGTAGGTGTTTGGATTAATCTTAGGGTCAGGTTTAGGGTTCTGGTTTAGAGTTCAGTTTAGATTCAGGGTTAGGGGTAGACTTAGGTTTAGGGCTAGGGTTAGGTTTAGCGTTAGTTTAGCTCAGGGTTAAGGTTTGAATGAAGTTAGGGTAGGTTTAGGGTTATGGTTAGGTTGAAATTTGGGTTAAGTGTGAGGGTTTGGTTTCGGGTTGGGGTTAGAGTTAGGGTTAGTGGTTCAGGTTAGGTTTAGGGTTAAGGTTAGGTTTAGGCTAAGCATTAGGGTTAGAGTTAGGGTTAGTGGTTAGTGTGTCAGTTAGGTTTAGGATAGGGTTATAATTAGGGTTAAGTTTAGGGTTACGGTAAGAGTTAGATTTACTTTTACAGTTAAGGTGAGGGTTTTGCGTAACTGTTACGGATAGGGTTAGGGCTAGGTTTAGGGTTAGAGTTGGGTTAGGGGTTAGGTTTAGGTTAAGTTTATGGTAGGCTTAAAGTTAGGGTTAAGGTTAGGTTAGGGTTAGGGTCAGGGTTAGGATTAGAATTAGGTTTCGGGCGAGGGTTAGTGTCAGATTTATTACAAGGGTTAGGTTTAGGGTTACAGACGGGCCAAGGTTAAGGTTAGGGTTAGGTTTAGGGGTAGGATTAGGGCTAAAGTTAGGGTTAGCTTTAGGTTAGGGATAGGATGAAGTTTAAGATAGGGTGAGGGTTAGGGTTATGGCTAAGGTTTGGGTTAGTTTTCGGGTTAGTGTTAAGGTTATGTTTAGGGTTAGGGTTAAGTTTATGGGTTGTGTTTAGTTTTAGGGTTAGGGTTAGATTTAAGGTTAGGGTTAAGTTTAGTGTAACAGTTAAGGTTACGGTTTGTGTTAGGCATTGTGGTTGGGGTGAGGTTTAGGTTTAGGGTTAGGGTTGTGTATGCTTAGGATTATGGTTATGGTAAGGTGTTAGGGGTTAGAAGTGTAGTTTAGGGTTAGGGGTGGGTGAGGGTTCTGGTAAAGCATTGTGGTTCCGACCATGGTTAGGTTTGGTTTAGGGTTACGGTTAGGTTTATGATTAGGTTTCAGGTTAATGTTCGAGTTCGAGTTAAGGTTTGGGTTAGGCTTTGGTGTTAGGGGTTAGGGTTTTGGGTTAGGGTTAGGGTTATTGTTAGTGCTCAGGGGTTCAGGTTAGTGTTAGGGTTAGGGTTACGGATAGCATCAGGGTTAGGGTTGGGGATACGGTTAGGGGTTAGGGTGAGGGTTACGGTTCCTTTTACAGTTTAGGTGAGGGTTTAGGTTAAGTGTCATCATTAGGGTTAGAGTTAGGGTTATGGTTAGGTGTAGGGCAATATTTAGGTTTAGGTGCCGGTTTAGTGTTAGAGTCAGTGGTCAATTTAGGGTCAAGGTTAGATTTAGGGTTAGGGTAAGGTTTAGGTCTAGGGTAAGGATTAGGTTTAGGGTTAGGTTCAGGGCTATTGTAAGGGTTAGGTTTAGGGTTCCATTTGGACTAGCATTATGGTTAGAGTTATGTTCAAGGATAGGGTTTGGGTTAGGTTTAGGTTTAGGGTTAGGGTTTGGATGAAGTTTAGGATAGGGTGAGGGTTATTTTTATGGTTTGGGCTAAAGATTGGTTTTGTGTTCAGCTTAGTGTTAAGGTTAGGTTTAGGGTTCGGTTTTGGGTTAGGGGTTATGTTTAGGGTTTGGGTTACGCTTTGGTTTAGGGTTAGTGAAGTTTAGGTTAAGGGTGAGGGTTAGGATAAAGGTTAGGATTAGGTTTATGGTAAGGTGTTAGTGGTTAGAGGTGTAGTTTAGGGTTAGGGTTTGGGTGAGGGTTCCGGTTAGGAATTGTGGTTCTGGTCATGGTTGGGTTTGGTTTAGGTTTATGATTAGGTTTCGGGTTAGTGGTAGAGTTAGGGTGAGAGTTAGGGTTAAGGTTTGGATTAGGCTTTGGTGTTAGGGGTTAGGGTTTGTGTTAGAGTTAGGGTTATCGTTAGGGCTCAGGGGTTTCAGGTTAGTTTTAGGGTTAAGGTTAGGGATTGCATTAGGGTTAGGTTTGGGGGATACGGTTAGGGGTTAGGGTGAGGGTTACGGTTAGTTTTGCAGTTAAAGTGTGGGTTTAGGATAAGTGTTATGATTAGGGTTAGAGTTGGAGTTATTTTTAGGTTTAGGGTTAGGTGTAGGGGAAGATTTAGGTTTAGGTCCAGGTTCAGGGTTAGAGTTAGTGTTCTCTTTAGGGTCAAGGGTGCAGTTAGGGTTAGGTTAGGATTAGGTCTAGGGCTAGGATTAGGTTTAGGGTTAATTTCCGGGCTATTGTAAGGGTTAGGTTTAGGGTTACAGATGGACTAGCGTTATGGTTAGAGGTAGGTTTAAGGTTAGGGTTTGGGTTAGGTTTAGGTTTAGGTTTAAGGTAGCGTTAGAGTTTGGATGAAGTTTAGGATAGCGTGAGGGTTATTTTTATGGTTAGGGCTAGAGTTTGGGTTTGTGTCCAGGTTAGCTTTAAGGCTAGGGTTCAGGTTAGGGTTAGGGGTTATGTTTAGGGTTAGGGTTATGTTTTGGTTTAGGGTTAGTGTGAAGTTTAGGTTAAGGGTGAGGGTTAGGATAAGAGTTAGAATTAGGGTTAGGATTATAGTTAGTGTTAGAGGTTAGATTTAGGATGCTAACGTTAGGTTTATGGTTAGGGTTGGGTTAATGTTAGAGTTAGGGTTAGATTAGGTTTAATGTTCGTGTTTGGGTTAGGGATAAGGTTAGGGATAGCATTAGGTTTAGGGTTGGGGATACGGTTAGGGGTTAGGGTGAGGGTTGTGGTTAGGGTGTGGGTTAGGGTTAGGTTTACAGTTAAGGTGAGGGTTTAGGGTCAGTGTTATAGTTAGGGTTCGAGTTAGAGTTTGGGTTAGGTTTAGGGTGAAGTTTCAGTTAATAGTAAGGGTCAGGGTAAGGGTTAGGGTTAAGATTACAGTTAGGGTTAAGTTTAGTGTTAGGGTTAGGGTTAGGGTAGGGGTAAGGTTAGGGTTAAGGCTAGGTTTACGGTAAAGGGTAGGGCTAGGTTAGGGTTAGGTTTAGAGTTAGAGCTAGTACTAGGGTTTAGGGTAAGAGGTAGGGTCAGGTTTAGAGTTTTTGTTAGTTTTAGGGTGGAGTTAAGGTTAAGTTTAGCGTTAGGGTAAGTGTTAGGTTTAGGTCAGGGTTAAGGTTAGGGTTAGGGAAAGGGTTAGGTGTTCGTGGGAGGGTTAGTGTTAGGTTTACACTTAAGCTGTTGTTTTACAGTGTTACGGTTAGGTCAGGGTTGTAGTTAGGGTTAGGATGAGGTTTAGGTTTAGGGCTATATTTAGGGGATAGTTTAGGGTTTTTTAGGGTTAGGTTTGGTTTTAGGGTTAAGGTTAGGCTTAGGTTTATCTTGAAATTTATGTTAAGGATGAGGGTTAGGGTTAGCGTTAGGGTTAGGTGTTTGGGTTAAGGTTAGGGTTAGGTTTAGGGTTTGGGTTGGGGTTAGGTGTTTCGGTTAATGTTAGGGTCAGGTTTAGGGTAAGGGTTAGGGTTCGGTTTAGGATCAGGCTTACGGTTAGGGTTAGAATTAGGGTTAGTGGTTAGGCTTAGGCTTAGGGTTAAGGTTAGGTTTAGGCTAAAGATCAGGATTTGATTTCGAGTTAGGTGTTAGTGTTTCGGTTAGGTTTAGGGTAGGGTTATATTTAGGGTTAGGTTAAGAGTTAGATTTATGGTTACAGTTAAGGGGAGGGTTTTGGGTAAGTGTTACATTTAGGGTTAGGGTTAGGTTTAGGGCTAGGGCTAGGGTTAGGTTTAGATTTCGCGTTACAGGTTAGGGTTAGGTTTAAGTTTATGGTAGGGTAAAGTTAGGGTTAAGGTTTGGTTAGGGTTAGGGTCAGGGTTAGGATTAGGATTAGGTTTAGGGTGAGGGTTAGGGTCAGAGTTATTGTAAGGGTTAGGTTTGGGGTTACAGGTGGGCCAAGGTTAAGGTTAGGGTCAGGGTTAAAGTTAGGGTGTGCTTTAGATTAGGGATAGGGTGAAGTTTAAGATAGGGTGAGGGTTAGGGTTATGGCTAAGGTTTGCTTGAGTTTTCAGGTTAGTGTTAAGGTTATGTTTAGGGTTAGGAATAAGTTTATGGGTTCTGTTTACTTTTAGGGTTAGGGGTAGATTTTAGGTTAGGGTTAAGTTCAGTGTTACGGTTAGGGTTAGGTTTACGGTATGTGTTAGGCATTGTGGTTGGTGTGAGGATTAGGTTTAGGATTAGGGTTGGGTAGTGTTAGAATTATGGTTATGGTAAGGTGTTAGGGATTAGAGGAGTAGTTTTGGGTTAGGGCTTGGGTGAGGGTTCCGGTTAGGCATTGTGGTTCTGGTCATGGTTAGTTTTGGTTTAGGGTTAGGGTTAGTTTTATGATTAGGTTTAGGGTTAGTTTTATGATTAGGTTTAGGGTTAGTGTTAGAGTTAGGGTCAGGCTTTGGTGCTAGGGGTTAGGTTTTGGGTTAGGGTTAGGGTTATCGTTAGGGCTTAGGTTTTCAGGTGAGTGTTAGGGTTAGGGTTAGGGATAGCGTTAGGGTTAGCTTTTGGGGGTACGGTTAGGGGTTAGGTGAGGGTTACAGTTAGTATTGCAGTTAAGGTTAGGTTTTAGGGCAAGTGTTATGATTAGGGTTAGAGTTAGAGTTAGGGTTAGGTTTAGGGTTAGGTGCAGGGTAAGTTTTAGGTTTAAGTCCTGGTTTAGGGTTAGAGTTAGTGTCCTATTTAGGGTCAAGTTTAGAGTTCGGGGAAGGTTTAGGATTAGGTCTATTGTTGGGCTTAGGATTAGGGTTAGGTTCAGAGCTATTGTAAGGCTTAGGTTTAGGGTTACAGATGGACTAGCTTTACGGTTAGAGTTAGGTTTAAGGTTAGGGTTTGGGCTAGGTTTACGTTTACGGTTATGGTTAGGGTTAGGATTTGGTTGAAGTTTAGCATAGGCTGAGGGTTACTTTTAGGGTTAGGGCTAGAGTTTGGGTTTGTGTTCAGGTTAGTGTTATGGTTAGATTTAGGGTCCAGTTTAGGGTTAGGGGTTATGTTTAGTGTTAGGGTTAGTTTTAGGTTTAGGGTTAGTGTGAAGTTTAGGTTAAGGGTGAGAGTTAGGATTAGGGTTAGTGTTAGACGTTAGGTTTAGGATGCTACTTTTAGGTTTATGGTTAGGGTAGGTTTAAGTTTAGGGTTAATGTTAGGGTTAGTGTCAGATTAGGGTTACTGTTCGTGTTAGGGTTACAGTTAGGGTTAGGGATAGCATTTGGTTTAGGGTTAGGAATATAGTTAGGGGTTAGGGTGAGGGTTGGGGATATGGTGAGGGTTAGGTTTAGGTTTACAGTTAAGGTGAGGGTTTAGGGTAATTGTTATGGTTAGGGTTAGAGTTAGGGTCATGGTGAAGTTTCAGTTAATAGAGGGGTTCAGGGTTAATGTTAGATTTAGGGTTAAGGTTAGTGTTAGGGTTAGGTTTAGGTTAGGGTTAAGGTAGCGGTCGGGTTAGGGTTAAGACTAGGTTTACGGTAAAGTGTAAGGCTAGGTTAGGGTTAGGTTTAGAGTTAGTGCTAGGCTCTAGGGTTAGGGTTAAGGTCAGGTTTAGAGTTATTGTTAGGTTTACGGTTAAGGTTAGGGTAGAGTTAAGGTTAAGGTTAAGTTTAAGGTTAGGGTAAGAGTTAGGTTTACGTCAGGTTTAGGGTTAGGATGAGGGATAGGGTTAGGGTTAGGGAAAGGGTTAGGGTTTCGTGTGAGGATTAGTGTTATGTTTACATTAAGCTGATGTTTTTGGGTGTTACAGTAAGGTTTAGGGTTAGAGTTAGGTTAGGTTTAGAGTTAGGGCTAGAGTATGGTGATAGTGCTTTAGGCTTAGGTTTAGGGTGAAATTTAGGTTAAGGATGAGGGTTAGGGTTGGGGTAGGTGTTTGGATTAATCTTAGGGTCAGGTTTAGGGTTCTGGTTTAGAGTTCAGTTTAGATTCAGGGTTAGGGGTAGACTTAGGTTTAGGGCTAGGGTTAGGTTTAGCGTTAGTTTAGCTCAGGGTTAAGGTTTGAATGAAGTTAGGGTAGGTTTAGGGTTATGGTTAGGTTGAAATTTGGGTTAAGTGTGAGGGTTTGGTTTCGGGTTGGGGTTAGAGTTAGGGTTAGTGGTTCAGGTTAGGTTTAGGGTTAAGGTTAGGTTTAGGCTAAGCATTAGGGTTAGAGTTAGGGTTAGTGGTTAGTGTGTCAGTTAGGTTTAGGATAGGGTTATAATTAGGGTTAAGTTTAGGGTTACGGTAAGAGTTAGATTTACTTTTACAGTTAAGGTGAGGGTTTTGCGTAACTGTTACGGATAGGGTTAGGGCTAGGTTTAGGGTTAGAGTTGGGTTAGGGGTTAGGTTTAGGTTAAGTTTATGGTAGGCTTAAAGTTAGGGTTAAGGTTAGGTTAGGGTTAGGGTCAGGGTTAGGATTAGAATTAGGTTTCGGGCGAGGGTTAGTGTCAGATTTATTACAAGGGTTAGGTTTAGGGTTACAGACGGGCCAAGGTTAAGGTTAGGGTTAGGTTTAGGGGTAGGATTAGGGCTAAAGTTAGGGTTAGCTTTAGGTTAGGGATAGGATGAAGTTTAAGATAGGGTGAGGGTTAGGGTTATGGCTAAGGTTTGGGTTAGTTTTCGGGTTAGTGTTAAGGTTATGTTTAGGGTTAGGGTTAAGTTTATGGGTTGTGTTTAGTTTTAGGGTTAGGGTTAGATTTAAGGTTAGGGTTAAGTTTAGTGTAACAGTTAAGGTTACGGTTTGTGTTAGGCATTGTGGTTGGGGTGAGGTTTAGGTTTAGGGTTAGGGTTGTGTATGCTTAGGATTATGGTTATGGTAAGGTGTTAGGGGTTAGAAGTGTAGTTTAGGGTTAGGGGTGGGTGAGGGTTCTGGTAAAGCATTGTGGTTCCGACCATGGTTAGGTTTGGTTTAGGGTTACGGTTAGGTTTATGATTAGGTTTCAGGTTAATGTTCGAGTTCGAGTTAAGGTTTGGGTTAGGCTTTGGTGTTAGGGGTTAGGGTTTTGGGTTAGGGTTAGGGTTATTGTTAGTGCTCAGGGGTTCAGGTTAGTGTTAGGGTTAGGGTTACGGATAGCATCAGGGTTAGGGTTGGGGATACGGTTAGGGGTTAGGGTGAGGGTTACGGTTCCTTTTACAGTTTAGGTGAGGGTTTAGGTTAAGTGTCATCATTAGGGTTAGAGTTAGGGTTATGGTTAGGTGTAGGGCAATATTTAGGTTTAGGTGCCGGTTTAGTGTTAGAGTCAGTGGTCAATTTAGGGTCAAGGTTAGATTTAGGGTTAGGGTAAGGTTTAGGTCTAGGGTAAGGATTAGGTTTAGGGTTAGGTTCAGGGCTATTGTAAGGGTTAGGTTTAGGGTTCCATTTGGACTAGCATTATGGTTAGAGTTATGTTCAAGGATAGGGTTTGGGTTAGGTTTAGGTTTAGGGTTAGGGTTTGGATGAAGTTTAGGATAGGGTGAGGGTTATTTTTATGGTTTGGGCTAAAGATTGGTTTTGTGTTCAGCTTAGTGTTAAGGTTAGGTTTAGGGTTCGGTTTTGGGTTAGGGGTTATGTTTAGGGTTTGGGTTACGCTTTGGTTTAGGGTTAGTGAAGTTTAGGTTAAGGGTGAGGGTTAGGATAAAGGTTAGGATTAGGTTTATGGTAAGGTGTTAGTGGTTAGAGGTGTAGTTTAGGGTTAGGGTTTGGGTGAGGGTTCCGGTTAGGAATTGTGGTTCTGGTCATGGTTGGGTTTGGTTTAGGTTTATGATTAGGTTTCGGGTTAGTGGTAGAGTTAGGGTGAGAGTTAGGGTTAAGGTTTGGATTAGGCTTTGGTGTTAGGGGTTAGGGTTTGTGTTAGAGTTAGGGTTATCGTTAGGGCTCAGGGGTTTCAGGTTAGTTTTAGGGTTAAGGTTAGGGATTGCATTAGGGTTAGGTTTGGGGGATACGGTTAGGGGTTAGGGTGAGGGTTACGGTTAGTTTTGCAGTTAAAGTGTGGGTTTAGGATAAGTGTTATGATTAGGGTTAGAGTTGGAGTTATTTTTAGGTTTAGGGTTAGGTGTAGGGGAAGATTTAGGTTTAGGTCCAGGTTCAGGGTTAGAGTTAGTGTTCTCTTTAGGGTCAAGGGTGCAGTTAGGGTTAGGTTAGGATTAGGTCTAGGGCTAGGATTAGGTTTAGGGTTAATTTCCGGGCTATTGTAAGGGTTAGGTTTAGGGTTACAGATGGACTAGCGTTATGGTTAGAGGTAGGTTTAAGGTTAGGGTTTGGGTTAGGTTTAGGTTTAGGTTTAAGGTAGCGTTAGAGTTTGGATGAAGTTTAGGATAGCGTGAGGGTTATTTTTATGGTTAGGGCTAGAGTTTGGGTTTGTGTCCAGGTTAGCTTTAAGGCTAGGGTTCAGGTTAGGGTTAGGGGTTATGTTTAGGGTTAGGGTTATGTTTTGGTTTAGGGTTAGTGTGAAGTTTAGGTTAAGGGTGAGGGTTAGGATAAGAGTTAGAATTAGGGTTAGGATTATAGTTAGTGTTAGAGGTTAGATTTAGGATGCTAACGTTAGGTTTATGGTTAGGGTTGGGTTAATGTTAGAGTTAGGGTTAGATTAGGTTTAATGTTCGTGTTTGGGTTAGGGATAAGGTTAGGGATAGCATTAGGTTTAGGGTTGGGGATACGGTTAGGGGTTAGGGTGAGGGTTGTGGTTAGGGTGTGGGTTAGGGTTAGGTTTACAGTTAAGGTGAGGGTTTAGGGTCAGTGTTATAGTTAGGGTTCGAGTTAGAGTTTGGGTTAGGTTTAGGGTGAAGTTTCAGTTAATAGTAAGGGTCAGGGTAAGGGTTAGGGTTAAGATTACAGTTAGGGTTAAGTTTAGTGTTAGGGTTAGGGTTAGGGTAGGGGTAAGGTTAGGGTTAAGGCTAGGTTTACGGTAAAGGGTAGGGCTAGGTTAGGGTTAGGTTTAGAGTTAGAGCTAGTACTAGGGTTTAGGGTAAGAGGTAGGGTCAGGTTTAGAGTTTTTGTTAGTTTTAGGGTGGAGTTAAGGTTAAGTTTAGCGTTAGGGTAAGTGTTAGGTTTAGGTCAGGGTTAAGGTTAGGGTTAGGGAAAGGGTTAGGTGTTCGTGGGAGGGTTAGTGTTAGGTTTACACTTAAGCTGTTGTTTTACAGTGTTACGGTTAGGTCAGGGTTGTAGTTAGGGTTAGGATGAGGTTTAGGTTTAGGGCTATATTTAGGGGATAGTTTAGGGTTTTTTAGGGTTAGGTTTGGTTTTAGGGTTAAGGTTAGGCTTAGGTTTATCTTGAAATTTATGTTAAGGATGAGGGTTAGGGTTAGCGTTAGGGTTAGGTGTTTGGGTTAAGGTTAGGGTTAGGTTTAGGGTTTGGGTTGGGGTTAGGTGTTTCGGTTAATGTTAGGGTCAGGTTTAGGGTAAGGGTTAGGGTTCGGTTTAGGATCAGGCTTACGGTTAGGGTTAGAATTAGGGTTAGTGGTTAGGCTTAGGCTTAGGGTTAAGGTTAGGTTTAGGCTAAAGATCAGGATTTGATTTCGAGTTAGGTGTTAGTGTTTCGGTTAGGTTTAGGGTAGGGTTATATTTAGGGTTAGGTTAAGAGTTAGATTTATGGTTACAGTTAAGGGGAGGGTTTTGGGTAAGTGTTACATTTAGGGTTAGGGTTAGGTTTAGGGCTAGGGCTAGGGTTAGGTTTAGATTTCGCGTTACAGGTTAGGGTTAGGTTTAAGTTTATGGTAGGGTAAAGTTAGGGTTAAGGTTTGGTTAGGGTTAGGGTCAGGGTTAGGATTAGGATTAGGTTTAGGGTGAGGGTTAGGGTCAGAGTTATTGTAAGGGTTAGGTTTGGGGTTACAGGTGGGCCAAGGTTAAGGTTAGGGTCAGGGTTAAAGTTAGGGTGTGCTTTAGATTAGGGATAGGGTGAAGTTTAAGATAGGGTGAGGGTTAGGGTTATGGCTAAGGTTTGCTTGAGTTTTCAGGTTAGTGTTAAGGTTATGTTTAGGGTTAGGAATAAGTTTATGGGTTCTGTTTACTTTTAGGGTTAGGGGTAGATTTTAGGTTAGGGTTAAGTTCAGTGTTACGGTTAGGGTTAGGTTTACGGTATGTGTTAGGCATTGTGGTTGGTGTGAGGATTAGGTTTAGGATTAGGGTTGGGTAGGGTTAGAATTATGGTTATGGTAAGGTGTTAGGGATTAGAGGAGTAGTTTTGGGTTAGGGCTTGGGTGAGGGTTCCGGTTAGGCATTGTGGTTCTGGTCATGGTTAGTTTTGGTTTAGGGTTAGGGTTAGTTTTATGATTAGGTTTAGGGTTAGTTTTATGATTAGGTTTAGGGTTAGTGTTAGAGTTAGGGTCAGGCTTTGGTGCTAGGGGTTAGGTTTTGGGTTAGGGTTAGGGTTATCGTTAGGGCTTAGGTTTTCAGGTGAGTGTTAGGGTTAGGGTTAGGGATAGCGTTAGGGTTAGCTTTTGGGGGTACGGTTAGGGGTTAGGTGAGGGTTACAGTTAGTATTGCAGTTAAGGTTAGGTTTTAGGGCAAGTGTTATGATTAGGGTTAGAGTTAGAGTTAGGGTTAGGTTTAGGGTTAGGTGCAGGGTAAGTTTTAGGTTTAAGTCCTGGTTTAGGGTTAGAGTTAGTGTCCTATTTAGGGTCAAGTTTAGAGTTCGGGGAAGGTTTAGGATTAGGTCTATTGTTGGGCTTAGGATTAGGGTTAGGTTCAGAGCTATTGTAAGGCTTAGGTTTAGGGTTACAGATGGACTAGCTTTACGGTTAGAGTTAGGTTTAAGGTTAGGGTTTGGGCTAGGTTTACGTTTACGGTTATGGTTAGGGTTAGGATTTGGTTGAAGTTTAGCATAGGCTGAGGGTTACTTTTAGGGTTAGGGCTAGAGTTTGGGTTTGTGTTCAGGTTAGTGTTATGGTTAGATTTAGGGTCCAGTTTAGGGTTAGGGGTTATGTTTAGTGTTAGGGTTAGTTTTAGGTTTAGGGTTAGTGTGAAGTTTAGGTTAAGGGTGAGAGTTAGGATTAGGGTTAGTGTTAGACGTTAGGTTTAGGATGCTACTTTTAGGTTTATGGTTAGGGTAGGTTTAAGTTTAGGGTTAATGTTAGGGTTAGTGTCAGATTAGGGTTACTGTTCGTGTTAGGGTTACAGTTAGGGTTAGGGATAGCATTTGGTTTAGGGTTAGGAATATAGTTAGGGGTTAGGGTGAGGGTTGGGGATATGGTGAGGGTTAGGTTTAGGTTTACAGTTAAGGTGAGGGTTTAGGGTAATTGTTATGGTTAGGGTTAGAGTTAGGGTCATGGTGAAGTTTCAGTTAATAGAGGGGTTCAGGGTTAATGTTAGATTTAGGGTTAAGGTTAGTGTTAGGGTTAGGTTTAGGTTAGGGTTAAGGTAGCGGTCGGGTTAGGGTTAAGACTAGGTTTACGGTAAAGTGTAAGGCTAGGTTAGGGTTAGGTTTAGAGTTAGTGCTAGGCTCTAGGGTTAGGGTTAAGGTCAGGTTTAGAGTTATTGTTAGGTTTACGGTTAAGGTTAGGGTAGAGTTAAGGTTAAGGTTAAGTTTAAGGTTAGGGTAAGAGTTAGGTTTACGTCAGGTTTAGGGTTAGGATGAGGGATAGGGTTAGGGTTAGGGAAAGGGTTAGGGTTTCGTGTGAGGATTAGTGTTATGTTTACATTAAGCTGATGTTTTTGGGTGTTACAGTAAGGTTTAGGGTTAGAGTTAGGTTAGGTTTAGAGTTAGGGCTAGAGTATGGCGATAGTGCTTTAGGCTTAGGTTTAGGGTGAAATTTAGGTTAAGGATGAGGGTTAGGGTTGGGGTAGGTGTTTGGATTAATCTTAGGGTCAGGTTTAGGGTTCTGGTTTAGAGTTCAGTTTAGATTCAGGGTTAGGGGTAGACTTAGGTTTAGGGCTAGGGTTAGGTTTAGCGTTAGTTTAGCTCAGGGTTAAGGTTTGAATGAAGTTAGGGTAGGTTTAGGGTTATGGTTAGGTTGAAATTTGGGTTAAGTGTGAGGGTTTGGTTTCGGGTTGGGGTTAGAGTTAGGGTTAGTGGTTCAGGTTAGGTTTAGGGTTAAGGTTAGGTTTAGGCTAAGCATTAGGGTTAGAGTTAGGGTTAGTGGTTAGTGTGTCAGTTAGGTTTAGGATAGGGTTATAATTAGGGTTAAGTTTAGGGTTACGGTAAGAGTTAGATTTACTTTTACAGTTAAGGTGAGGGTTTTGCGTAACTGTTACGGATAGGGTTAGGGCTAGGTTTAGGGTTAGAGTTGGGTTAGGGGTTAGGTTTAGGTTAAGTTTATGGTAGGCTTAAAGTTAGGGTTAAGGTTAGGTTAGGGTTAGGGTCAGGGTTAGGATTAGAATTAGGTTTCGGGCGAGGGTTAGTGTCAGATTTATTACAAGGGTTAGGTTTAGGGTTACAGACGGGCCAAGGTTAAGGTTAGGGTTAGGTTTAGGGGTAGGATTAGGGCTAAAGTTAGGGTTAGCTTTAGGTTAGGGATAGGATGAAGTTTAAGATAGGGTGAGGGTTAGGGTTATGGCTAAGGTTTGGGTTAGTTTTCGGGTTAGTGTTAAGGTTATGTTTAGGGTTAGGGTTAAGTTTATGGGTTGTGTTTAGTTTTAGGGTTAGGGTTAGATTTAAGGTTAGGGTTAAGTTTAGTGTAACAGTTAAGGTTACGGTTTGTGTTAGGCATTGTGGTTGGGGTGAGGTTTAGGTTTAGGGTTAGGGTTGTGTATGCTTAGGATTATGGTTATGGTAAGGTGTTAGGGGTTAGAAGTGTAGTTTAGGGTTAGGGGTGGGTGAGGGTTCTGGTAAAGCATTGTGGTTCCGACCATGGTTAGGTTTGGTTTAGGGTTACGGTTAGGTTTATGATTAGGTTTCAGGTTAATGTTCGAGTTCGAGTTAAGGTTTGGGTTAGGCTTTGGTGTTAGGGGTTAGGGTTTTGGGTTAGGGTTAGGGTTATTGTTAGTGCTCAGGGGTTCAGGTTAGTGTTAGGGTTAGGGTTACGGATAGCATCAGGGTTAGGGTTGGGGATACGGTTAGGGGTTAGGGTGAGGGTTACGGTTCCTTTTACAGTTTAGGTGAGGGTTTAGGTTAAGTGTCATCATTAGGGTTAGAGTTAGGGTTATGGTTAGGTGTAGGGCAATATTTAGGTTTAGGTGCCGGTTTAGTGTTAGAGTCAGTGGTCAATTTAGGGTCAAGGTTAGATTTAGGGTTAGGGTAAGGTTTAGGTCTAGGGTAAGGATTAGGTTTAGGGTTAGGTTCAGGGCTATTGTAAGGGTTAGGTTTAGGGTTCCATTTGGACTAGCATTATGGTTAGAGTTATGTTCAAGGATAGGGTTTGGGTTAGGTTTAGGTTTAGGGTTAGGGTTTGGATGAAGTTTAGGATAGGGTGAGGGTTATTTTTATGGTTTGGGCTAAAGATTGGTTTTGTGTTCAGCTTAGTGTTAAGGTTAGGTTTAGGGTTCGGTTTTGGGTTAGGGGTTATGTTTAGGGTTTGGGTTACGCTTTGGTTTAGGGTTAGTGAAGTTTAGGTTAAGGGTGAGGGTTAGGATAAAGGTTAGGATTAGGTTTATGGTAAGGTGTTAGTGGTTAGAGGTGTAGTTTAGGGTTAGGGTTTGGGTGAGGGTTCCGGTTAGGAATTGTGGTTCTGGTCATGGTTGGGTTTGGTTTAGGTTTATGATTAGGTTTCGGGTTAGTGGTAGAGTTAGGGTGAGAGTTAGGGTTAAGGTTTGGATTAGGCTTTGGTGTTAGGGGTTAGGGTTTGTGTTAGAGTTAGGGTTATCGTTAGGGCTCAGGGGTTTCAGGTTAGTTTTAGGGTTAAGGTTAGGGATTGCATTAGGGTTAGGTTTGGGGGATACGGTTAGGGGTTAGGGTGAGGGTTACGGTTAGTTTTGCAGTTAAAGTGTGGGTTTAGGATAAGTGTTATGATTAGGGTTAGAGTTGGAGTTATTTTTAGGTTTAGGGTTAGGTGTAGGGGAAGATTTAGGTTTAGGTCCAGGTTCAGGGTTAGAGTTAGTGTTCTCTTTAGGGTCAAGGGTGCAGTTAGGGTTAGGTTAGGATTAGGTCTAGGGCTAGGATTAGGTTTAGGGTTAATTTCCGGGCTATTGTAAGGGTTAGGTTTAGGGTTACAGATGGACTAGCGTTATGGTTAGAGGTAGGTTTAAGGTTAGGGTTTGGGTTAGGTTTAGGTTTAGGTTTAAGGTAGCGTTAGAGTTTGGATGAAGTTTAGGATAGCGTGAGGGTTATTTTTATGGTTAGGGCTAGAGTTTGGGTTTGTGTCCAGGTTAGCTTTAAGGCTAGGGTTCAGGTTAGGGTTAGGGGTTATGTTTAGGGTTAGGGTTATGTTTTGGTTTAGGGTTAGTGTGAAGTTTAGGTTAAGGGTGAGGGTTAGGATAAGAGTTAGAATTAGGGTTAGGATTATAGTTAGTGTTAGAGGTTAGATTTAGGATGCTAACGTTAGGTTTATGGTTAGGGTTGGGTTAATGTTAGAGTTAGGGTTAGATTAGGTTTAATGTTCGTGTTTGGGTTAGGGATAAGGTTAGGGATAGCATTAGGTTTAGGGTTGGGGATACGGTTAGGGGTTAGGGTGAGGGTTGTGGTTAGGGTGTGGGTTAGGGTTAGGTTTACAGTTAAGGTGAGGGTTTAGGGTCAGTGTTATAGTTAGGGTTCGAGTTAGAGTTTGGGTTAGGTTTAGGGTGAAGTTTCAGTTAATAGTAAGGGTCAGGGTAAGGGTTAGGGTTAAGATTACAGTTAGGGTTAAGTTTAGTGTTAGGGTTAGGGTTAGGGTAGGGGTAAGGTTAGGGTTAAGGCTAGGTTTACGGTAAAGGGTAGGGCTAGGTTAGGGTTAGGTTTAGAGTTAGAGCTAGTACTAGGGTTTAGGGTAAGAGGTAGGGTCAGGTTTAGAGTTTTTGTTAGTTTTAGGGTGGAGTTAAGGTTAAGTTTAGCGTTAGGGTAAGTGTTAGGTTTAGGTCAGGGTTAAGGTTAGGGTTAGGGAAAGGGTTAGGTGTTCGTGGGAGGGTTAGTGTTAGGTTTACACTTAAGCTGTTGTTTTACAGTGTTACGGTTAGGTCAGGGTTGTAGTTAGGGTTAGGATGAGGTTTAGGTTTAGGGCTATATTTAGGGGATAGTTTAGGGTTTTTTAGGGTTAGGTTTGGTTTTAGGGTTAAGGTTAGGCTTAGGTTTATCTTGAAATTTATGTTAAGGATGAGGGTTAGGGTTAGCGTTAGGGTTAGGTGTTTGGGTTAAGGTTAGGGTTAGGTTTAGGGTTTGGGTTGGGGTTAGGTGTTTCGGTTAATGTTAGGGTCAGGTTTAGGGTAAGGGTTAGGGTTCGGTTTAGGATCAGGCTTACGGTTAGGGTTAGAATTAGGGTTAGTGGTTAGGCTTAGGCTTAGGGTTAAGGTTAGGTTTAGGCTAAAGATCAGGATTTGATTTCGAGTTAGGTGTTAGTGTTTCGGTTAGGTTTAGGGTAGGGTTATATTTAGGGTTAGGTTAAGAGTTAGATTTATGGTTACAGTTAAGGGGAGGGTTTTGGGTAAGTGTTACATTTAGGGTTAGGGTTAGGTTTAGGGCTAGGGCTAGGGTTAGGTTTAGATTTCGCGTTACAGGTTAGGGTTAGGTTTAAGTTTATGGTAGGGTAAAGTTAGGGTTAAGGTTTGGTTAGGGTTAGGGTCAGGGTTAGGATTAGGATTAGGTTTAGGGTGAGGGTTAGGGTCAGAGTTATTGTAAGGGTTAGGTTTGGGGTTACAGGTGGGCCAAGGTTAAGGTTAGGGTCAGGGTTAAAGTTAGGGTGTGCTTTAGATTAGGGATAGGGTGAAGTTTAAGATAGGGTGAGGGTTAGGGTTATGGCTAAGGTTTGCTTGAGTTTTCAGGTTAGTGTTAAGGTTATGTTTAGGGTTAGGAATAAGTTTATGGGTTCTGTTTACTTTTAGGGTTAGGGGTAGATTTTAGGTTAGGGTTAAGTTCAGTGTTACGGTTAGGGTTAGGTTTACGGTATGTGTTAGGCATTGTGGTTGGTGTGAGGATTAGGTTTAGGATTAGGGTTGGGTAGGGTTAGAATTATGGTTATGGTAAGGTGTTAGGGATTAGAGGAGTAGTTTTGGGTTAGGGCTTGGGTGAGGGTTCCGGTTAGGCATTGTGGTTCTGGTCATGGTTAGTTTTGGTTTAGGGTTAGGGTTAGTTTTATGATTAGGTTTAGGGTTAGTTTTATGATTAGGTTTAGGGTTAGTGTTAGAGTTAGGGTCAGGCTTTGGTGCTAGGGGTTAGGTTTTGGGTTAGGGTTAGGGTTATCGTTAGGGCTTAGGTTTTCAGGTGAGTGTTAGGGTTAGGGTTAGGGATAGCGTTAGGGTTAGCTTTTGGGGGTACGGTTAGGGGTTAGGTGAGGGTTACAGTTAGTATTGCAGTTAAGGTTAGGTTTTAGGGCAAGTGTTATGATTAGGGTTAGAGTTAGAGTTAGGGTTAGGTTTAGGGTTAGGTGCAGGGTAAGTTTTAGGTTTAAGTCCTGGTTTAGGGTTAGAGTTAGTGTCCTATTTAGGGTCAAGTTTAGAGTTCGGGGAAGGTTTAGGATTAGGTCTATTGTTGGGCTTAGGATTAGGGTTAGGTTCAGAGCTATTGTAAGGCTTAGGTTTAGGGTTACAGATGGACTAGCTTTACGGTTAGAGTTAGGTTTAAGGTTAGGGTTTGGGCTAGGTTTACGTTTACGGTTATGGTTAGGGTTAGGATTTGGTTGAAGTTTAGCATAGGCTGAGGGTTACTTTTAGGGTTAGGGCTAGAGTTTGGGTTTGTGTTCAGGTTAGTGTTATGGTTAGATTTAGGGTCCAGTTTAGGGTTAGGGGTTATGTTTAGTGTTAGGGTTAGTTTTAGGTTTAGGGTTAGTGTGAAGTTTAGGTTAAGGGTGAGAGTTAGGATTAGGGTTAGTGTTAGACGTTAGGTTTAGGATGCTACTTTTAGGTTTATGGTTAGGGTAGGTTTAAGTTTAGGGTTAATGTTAGGGTTAGTGTCAGATTAGGGTTACTGTTCGTGTTAGGGTTACAGTTAGGGTTAGGGATAGCATTTGGTTTAGGGTTAGGAATATAGTTAGGGGTTAGGGTGAGGGTTGGGGATATGGTGAGGGTTAGGTTTAGGTTTACAGTTAAGGTGAGGGTTTAGGGTAATTGTTATGGTTAGGGTTAGAGTTAGGGTCATGGTGAAGTTTCAGTTAATAGAGGGGTTCAGGGTTAATGTTAGATTTAGGGTTAAGGTTAGTGTTAGGGTTAGGTTTAGGTTAGGGTTAAGGTAGCGGTCGGGTTAGGGTTAAGACTAGGTTTACGGTAAAGTGTAAGGCTAGGTTAGGGTTAGGTTTAGAGTTAGTGCTAGGCTCTAGGGTTAGGGTTAAGGTCAGGTTTAGAGTTATTGTTAGGTTTACGGTTAAGGTTAGGGTAGAGTTAAGGTTAAGGTTAAGTTTAAGGTTAGGGTAAGAGTTAGGTTTACGTCAGGTTTAGGGTTAGGATGAGGGATAGGGTTAGGGTTAGGGAAAGGGTTAGGGTTTCGTGTGAGGATTAGTGTTATGTTTACATTAAGCTGATGTTTTTGGGTGTTACAGTAAGGTTTAGGGTTAGAGTTAGGTTAGGTTTAGAGTTAGGGCTAGAGTATGGTGATAGTGCTTTAGGCTTAGGTTTAGGGTGAAATTTAGGTTAAGGATGAGGGTTAGGGTTGGGGTAGGTGTTTGGATTAATCTTAGGGTCAGGTTTAGGGTTCTGGTTTAGAGTTCAGTTTAGATTCAGGGTTAGGGGTAGACTTAGGTTTAGGGCTAGGGTTAGGTTTAGCGTTAGTTTAGCTCAGGGTTAAGGTTTGAATGAAGTTAGGGTAGGTTTAGGGTTATGGTTAGGTTGAAATTTGGGTTAAGTGTGAGGGTTTGGTTTCGGGTTGGGGTTAGAGTTAGGGTTAGTGGTTCAGGTTAGGTTTAGGGTTAAGGTTAGGTTTAGGCTAAGCATTAGGGTTAGAGTTAGGGTTAGTGGTTAGTGTGTCAGTTAGGTTTAGGATAGGGTTATAATTAGGGTTAAGTTTAGGGTTACGGTAAGAGTTAGATTTACTTTTACAGTTAAGGTGAGGGTTTTGCGTAACTGTTACGGATAGGGTTAGGGCTAGGTTTAGGGTTAGAGTTGGGTTAGGGGTTAGGTTTAGGTTAAGTTTATGGTAGGCTTAAAGTTAGGGTTAAGGTTAGGTTAGGGTTAGGGTCAGGGTTAGGATTAGAATTAGGTTTCGGGCGAGGGTTAGTGTCAGATTTATTACAAGGGTTAGGTTTAGGGTTACAGACGGGCCAAGGTTAAGGTTAGGGTTAGGTTTAGGGGTAGGATTAGGGCTAAAGTTAGGGTTAGCTTTAGGTTAGGGATAGGATGAAGTTTAAGATAGGGTGAGGGTTAGGGTTATGGCTAAGGTTTGGGTTAGTTTTCGGGTTAGTGTTAAGGTTATGTTTAGGGTTAGGGTTAAGTTTATGGGTTGTGTTTAGTTTTAGGGTTAGGGTTAGATTTAAGGTTAGGGTTAAGTTTAGTGTAACAGTTAAGGTTACGGTTTGTGTTAGGCATTGTGGTTGGGGTGAGGTTTAGGTTTAGGGTTAGGGTTGTGTATGCTTAGGATTATGGTTATGGTAAGGTGTTAGGGGTTAGAAGTGTAGTTTAGGGTTAGGGGTGGGTGAGGGTTCTGGTAAAGCATTGTGGTTCCGACCATGGTTAGGTTTGGTTTAGGGTTACGGTTAGGTTTATGATTAGGTTTCAGGTTAATGTTCGAGTTCGAGTTAAGGTTTGGGTTAGGCTTTGGTGTTAGGGGTTAGGGTTTTGGGTTAGGGTTAGGGTTATTGTTAGTGCTCAGGGGTTCAGGTTAGTGTTAGGGTTAGGGTTACGGATAGCATCAGGGTTAGGGTTGGGGATA